>NC_137117.1:27543978-28143978 GCF_949357685.1 Gobio gobio | reverse complement strand
TCATGATATCCGAATTATCGTAAATACCAGTTTTCTAGTCCGAAATTAGACATGAACGCCCTCTCAAGTTGTATTTACAGGGGAATCTCAGATAATTTTGATGCCCAAGTTCCCGAGTAGGGTAGGCCATAAACTTTAAACATCATGGAGGAGGAAATTGATGCCATGATTATTAAAATTGTCATTTAAAATGTATAATTACATATATGAATAATCATTTGAAGCATATTGTATACACAGGGAAAATTCCAGAATCGTAAGCAAGCCGACTATCTAGAAAGCGTGGTGAATGTTAATCGTTGTCAACGAATGGGACACTACATTTTATTCAAAATTGAATATATTCAAAACATGTTGGCTTAAATAAGATTCCCCCAAATAGGCAAGAAAAAACCTGGTGTCCTCCATAATTCCTAATCGTTCCAACAACAGAGCACTTGAACGTGACAAGCACATAATCATGACTTCAGAAGTGGGAAGTAGGATAGCAAGTAAAGATAGCATTAGTACTTCCCAACTTGTAAATACGTACTTCCCAGGATGACTTGAACGCAGCTTATGTTCACATTTGCTGGACTGTGCATTAAAAATTTAGGTCTTTGATACTTTTCCCTTAACGTCTCAAACATTATCATTACAAAGTATTATCTCAAAACATCCTAATGATAAACTGAGTCAAATAGACTTTGAACCTCACTCACACAGTTGAGAAAGGAAACTCTGGTCTTCAGGAATGATGGTGTAGTATAAAGAGAACCATCCCTCAATGACTCCGTGGATGAATCCACACACAGTGAACCAGCACAGAGCTAACCTTCTCCCTCCGCTCAACCTGCTCCCAGACACCTTACGCCCAGTCAGTGACCAGGTGGCAAGCAGCAGTATCCCAGACACAGAGAACAGGAATATGAGAATCTCTGACATTGAACGGTCATTAGCCACATAGTTGGGAATAGACAGGTTGCGTGGCCAATAGGGATGGTTTATAGTTTCTGCTTCCTTCAACATCTGTAAAGGTGAATGAAAGCGAGGAAAAAAACGTTATGAAACAAAATTTATAAATAGGTGCATCATAAAATCAAACTCATAATCTGAAGGTACATGTTTTATCTTGCACCAAATAACGTGGCAATAACATTCTACAATCGATGGGACTTACTTTGTGTTGAATTGTGAAATATCCTAGAAATGTGATTATTTCCCACGTTTGATAATTTGCTCTTTATGTTGCATATACTTGCATATACAGTCCTCTCGGAGCTGGAGAACGCGGCAATGAACAGGGTTACTGTCTGCTCTATGAAACTACATAATCAAATTGCAGAAACATCGCGCCACCGAGTCACATCCTACTATGCCTACGTGATTGTTGCTACCCAATCACCATTTGGCTCCGTGGGAGGAACAACCCCTCGTGATATTTACAAGGCTTGCAGTTGGACGATCTCCTCGGAACATGCATGTCGTCACATGGGATAGCGGAATTGTGTAAATGCTAGTAAAAGACACATTTTGTGAATGAACACTTTTTGTCTTTTACATTGCCTGTAGCATCTAGAAACAAAGCAAAACTTAAAACAAAGTGAAGCTTCCAAAAGAGTGAGGAAAAAAGCACACTCCTATGCCGTGTCAGGGAGTCTTCCCTGCCGTGACCCGGATTCGAACCGGGGTTGCTGCGGCCACAACGCAGAGTACTAACCACTATACGATCACGGCGCGCTACCGGAGGTGGTGGAAGAAGCTAGTGGAATAGCGCTCTAATACTTGTACATGAACGTGTTTTGTCAGTTTCCTATTTAAGTGATTTGCGAATTTTATTTCAGTAATACACGAGAATACTACCCTTTTAGCCTGCTATTAACATACGCAGTATGTTAGCTTTTTTGGGTGATTAGTGAAAATAAAGTGAACGTTGAATGGTGAAGTTTGGTAAGTTTAATCATTGACTTTTGCAACGCTGGATACGACATTTTAAAAAGATCTAATACGAATGGCGGTCACTATGATAATACACATATTATTTAGACGCTAAATATATATAGATGTCGCCTTTAAAATGGTTGCTTTCAAGCTAGTGTGTATCTCCCATATGGTCTAGCGGTTAGGATTCCTGGTTTTCACCCAGGCGGCCCGGGTTCGACTCCCGGTATGGGAAGTAAATCTTTGTTTTTTTTTTTTTTTTGCCATCGTTAATGCACGATTACAAAAAATAAAAACAAAACTTTAGAAACAGAGTCTAACCAAATACATAATTTGCTAATTAGATATTTAGTAAAGTCATATTACACACAAAACACACTTATTACAGTCCAAGCTTTTGGGTAACAATTTGTGTAAATTATATACGTGCTTGAATAATGATGTCATCAGAAAGCGCAAACGTATAATAACAATTCTGTAAAGTATACATGTTATTCGCATAAATAATACTAACCTACACGAGCTCTACGTAACTGATGTCACGTGACTTGTCACATGACCGGTAAAGAGTCTAAACATCTCTGTGGCGTTGTACAGGAATATATCTGATTCATTATTTAGTCACTTATTTTAAATCTAGTCGAATAAAACGACAGAAATGCGTGTTGATCAACATCTTCGTTTGGACGAGCAGTTGCTGCTTTTCATGGACCAGCTCGAGGCTCTTGAGGAGAAGCGACAGAAACTGAATTCCCTTATAGAAGAGGTGAACACTTTACACTTGATTAGGTTAAACATTTTCATCAATAGAATCAATTACGTGTTGTACACGATACATTTTCATTTGTAATTTTTCTGAATATAATTCTCTTAATTCTGTTACACAGGGATGGTTTTCTATCGCCAAGGCACGTTATTCAATGGGAAATAAGCAAGTCTCCGCTCTGCAGTACGCTAGTGAAATGGAGCCGCTGGTTCACGTTGAAGCCAGGTCCGTATTTCATCACATGCATTTAAATAATACTTCCTTGTGCATTAGACTTATTTATATATAATCATGTGCTTGTCTTAATAACAGTTTGTTGGAAGGTGGAACAGCTGAGTTCAAAAGTGAGAGAAGAGAGAATAAAACAGCAGAACCGACAGTAGAAGACATTGGAGCGAAAGAGACGGGTAGGCATGACGTACTAACATTTAAATGAATGTACATTTTTTTGTATTTATTAAGAGTCTTTCCACAGTGTTGCCTATTTTTGTACGATTTTCTATTTGTGACAAAACCATTGAAAATTTCAGGTCTTAGGAGGCGAATAAATACCAAACAAAAGGGGGTTAAAGAGGAGGAACAAGAGACAGACCCTCAAGTAAAAACTAAGGCAGAATCATCCACACCAGAGCACAGAGATCCTTTAAAGTGGTTTGGAATCCTTGTACCACAAAATCTGAAACAAGCTCAGTCTGCTTTTAAAGAGGGTGAGCTCGTCTTCTATAAATATGCTTATGCTATATATAATTTGATCTCTGTGCATTATACTGATGTGATGTGCTTTTGCTGTGTGGCTTAAATTTGAAGTATTATTTCAGCACAATTTATTTGTTTTTAGGGAAATGCTGTTTCCTGTAGCCTATTCTGGATTTATTTAACTGTTAACAATTTATGTAACTAAAGCACATTTTCTTCCTCCCAGTCATCACTCTCTCAGCAGAGATCGCATCTCTACAAAGTGCAATACTTACTTCAAGGAAAGAGATGCAGGCCCTGATGAAGAACAAACAAGAGAAGACTCAACCAGAAATAAAAGAGGAATAACAGTGACCTTATTCATGTTCATCTATAATCTTTATTTATCTTGTTTCATGAACCATATACAGTATACCTTTGTTCTTAGAACAATTTCACTATGTTGAATGTTTGACGTGTCAAGGGGACCACTGAAATCACTCTTGTTGTATAAATACGTTTTCCTAATAAATTTTTTTTAAATTCAGACAAATTATAAATGTTTATATTTACTACAGATTTCATTCATTTTCAGTTTTTTAGAACCGGCTTGGTTGAACGTTTTAATGAAATTTTCCTTTTAAATGAAATAACTATAATAATGGCAGTTATTATGCAGTTATCAGATAGTTAATTTAGTAATATACACCGGTAAGTAAACAAAGTCACTGTTATTAATTATTTCTATGTGGCTGAATCATACCTTTCAGATTATAAAATTTCATAGTAAATGCATGTGGTGGCAAATTCAGAGTTTCATTAGTTTTCTATTGGAGAACGTTTTCTGATTTTTAACAACGTCAAGCCATAAACTGCGCTTGCCTGAAATAAGATAATAATGGTTTCTCAAATCCAAGCAAACATTTAGTAATCATGTTAAATGTGATTCTTCTACCCAGTACCGTCAAAGAAACATTTTCTTGACATTAAAAATTCCTTCTGAAACATTAAAAACAACAACAAGACGTTGTAAACGTGCACGAGCAGTAAGTATCAGGCGCGTCCTCGCCGCCTTGTCTGTTTTAGCGACAGAAAGATTAGCTATATTTAATCTGCATTTAATTCGTGTATATACAAAACTAGACATATATGCTGTTATTTATTGCGTTTATTTCATTAGCCTTGTATCACGTTGTGGGTGCCTGTTCACGAATAAACAAAACAAATAGAGGAGGAATGGGAAATAAATAATTAAATTGCCCATTCGCTGTCTACTTCCTGGTGCTCATCTCAAAAGAGCTGCTAGCGGATAGCGATGTTTACGGTCGGAGCTGATACCGGGCATAATACATCTTCTGCGCTCTCACGCAGAGCTGACGGACGTGTGTAATGTTTTTATTGAGACGTGTATCCGAGAAGATATTTTCACAATGATAGGACGACGCTATCAGTGTCAGATCAGGTGAACACGCTATCTCGGCCAGATTATTATCCTTTTATCTCTATGGTGAGACGAGGCTATTAACACTGAACCCCAAAGCAAGACAGATATTTCGGAAAACAAAAGAGGATATCAAATTTTCCCCCTTTTTTATTCGGAGTTATTCTTACGATATTGTTCATATCGTGGAAGATAACAAGATCACTGATGGCGTCAAAATCTAGGGTCTCCATTCTGGATTATTTTAATATCGTCTGTGAGGGAGAAAATGGCAAAATTGAATCAAACTGCAAAGCTTGCGGCACAAGGATTCAGGCTAAACGGACAGTTACTTCTAACTTTGTTACACATTTAAAGGTAAGGGTTAATTTTGATACGTAACACTGTTTTGTATCTAATAACGAGACAAATGTGGAGATCTATGCATGACCACTTTTAATATTTACAGTCCCCACAGTCATGGAAATTAAAAGATTATTTAAAAATGTAATTTTGAAAAATATAATTATACAATATATTGATAAACTTAGCTTTATGCAATTAAAAAAAAAAAAGATTCTTAAAAATGTGGTTTATTCATCACGAATGATTGACTGGAAAAGCCAGTCAGAAAGTGTGGGAACGCTTAATGTATTTTTTTTTTTATTGTGCATGTGTGTGTTTACATATGTTATGTATTTACATTGTTTTGTATATTTGGGTTCTACATGTATTTTATCTGTATATAATTATATCCACAGCGCAAACATCAGGCCATGTATGATGAGTTTGTGAGGAAGAAAGATGTGAAAAGGGAGGCAATGCAGAATTGCACTGGCCCACCAAGTGGTCGAGTGATCTCTCAAAGCAGTCCTGGGATGAACAAGTTTGACTACAGTGACCCTCGGCAATCCCTCATCTCGGAAGCCATCGCCAAGATGATCATCCGAGACCTGCAGCCCACACAGATAGTTGAATATGAGGGCTTCCGTGAGCTTCTTCAGCTCCTAGAGCCCCGTTACATTCCGGTACCATGCCATTACATACAACAGCAGCTCCTGCCAGCCTATGTCTCCCAAGTGCAACTAGCTGCCAAACAGGCTCTAAAAGGAGCGGAGTCCTGCAGTGTGACCCTTGACCTGTGGAGAAGCAGCTCTGTGGCTAACAACTGTGGTGCTGGGTATCTTGGAGTGACTTGCCACTTCATAAACGCAGACTGGCACATTAGATCCGCTCTTTTGGCATGCTTACCTCTTACAGACCACAGCAACACTCAGCAAATTCTTAGCGAGTTTGATGAGATCTCTGAATCGTATGGCATGTCTGGAAAAGTGTTCAGAGTCGTTGCTGACCTGTCGCTTTGTGAAAACAGATCTCTTTTTCGTTTTCCTGGGTTCAATCTCATAGGAAATGGTGAAGAAGATGAGGAAGGCGAAGAAGATTGTAGCGATGAAGAGCCTGGAGCAGGAGAAGCCAAAGAAGCTATTGGTAGCAACGAGAACCACAAGTCTTTAGAACAGTGTCTTGGTCGAAGTAGGATAGACTGTTTTGCTCGATTGCTAGCTCAGTGTGTTAAGGAAGGAGTTTGCGCTTCCCCTCAGATATCACTTCCACTAAACAAAGCAGCCCACCTCTATAACTACGTAGTTGCTACAGTGGCTCCCGAAAAACTTGTCCAAGTGTTTGGCTCAACAAATTGGCAAAGACCCTCATCCATGGACAAGTGGAACACTCAGTTAAAGGTATTGCGCCAAATGGTGGAGTCAATGGATTTTCTTGAAGACATTGTGGATAGAAATGACCTAGTTCTCGGTAACTTAGAAAAAGCGTTGCTGCGGGAGCTGGTTGAAGTGTTGGAGCCTTTCGAAGAGGCCTCAGACATGGTACAAGGAGACAAGCACGTGTCCATCAGCCTAGCCCTGCCCTGTGTGTTGGGTCTGCGCAAGCACCTGGCTGAGGTCGTAACTCACCAGTGCTCTGGGATTGTGATGGGATTGTCTCAAGCTCTAGACCGCAGACTGGCAGGCATTCTTGAGGACCCTCTTTATGTAACAGCCACCACCCTGGACCCACAGTTCAAGTTGTCCTGGAGCAGTGACAGCGACTGGCACAAACAGGTGCTGCTGGAAGAGGTTGGAAAGCATACTCGGCCTTTGAGTCCACTAGAGCATCACTCGGAGGCCCAGCCGTCACCGTCCAAACGCTGCAAGCTGTTCTCTTTCATTAAGCAGCGGCCGACCGCCCAGGCCAAGACAGTGGAGCAGGAGCTGTCCACATATCTCCATGAAGAACCCACAGATGAGGATCCTCTACAATACTGGAAACGCAAATCCATCGATTTCCCATTGCTCTCACAAGTAGCCAAGAAAGTTTTTACCGTGCCAGCTACAACCACTTCAGTGGACCAGATATTTAACCTGGTTAGCAAGACGCTCAGGCCAGAACAATGCAGATTTCTTCCAAAAAACTTGGACACTCTGATTTACTTGAAGGCTAACTATAGGATACTTTGGTCCTAACTGCAAAGAGGGCTTTACAGAATTTTCTTTGTACTGATATCAAACCAAACACCTCAAATGCAAAATGGGAATTGTGCCTGACATGTATCTCTCTATAAATACTTTATAATTTCCACAAAGTAAGCAAAATACTTTTGTCAGCAAATAATTCCTTTTTTAAATAAAGTACAAAAGGCTAGACTTAAATGATATAAAATCAGCTAATTATTATGGGTAACAATTTATAATAATTTTCTAAAGTTCATATTACATACATATATGTATGTATATTTTTATATATATATATATATATACACATACATACATATATACATGTGCTGTCAAATTGATTAACTAATCACATCTAACATAAAAGTTTGAGTTTATATACACATGTATATATGTAGACACACACACACACACACATATATATGTATGTATGTATGTATGCATATATATATATATATAATATACATGCATACATACATACATACATACATATATGTATATTTGTGCTGTCAAATTGATTAACTAATCACATCTAACATAAAAGTTTGAGTTTACATGTATATATGTAGACACACACACACACATATATATGTATGTATGTGTGTGTGTGTGTGTGTGTGTGTGTAATGTATACACAGACACACGCACACCCCCCACACACACACATATATATTTCAAAATTTTGTTAGATGCGATAAATCACGATTTGACAGCCCTAATATATATATATATAGTGTGTGTGTGAAAATACACTATATTGGCAAAGGTTTTGGGATGCCTGCCTTTACTCTCTCATCCATGTCTTTATGGACCTTGCTTTGTGCACTGTTGCGACATCCCTAAACTGTTCCCACAAAGTTGGGAGCATGAAATTGTCCAAAATGTCTTGGTATGCTCAAATTTTAAGAGTTCCTTTCACTGGAACTAAGGGGCCAAACCCAACCCTTTTATGTGGCTGAGTTGCTGTTGTTCCCAGTTGCTTCCACTTTGTTATAATACCACTAACAGTTGACCGTAGAATATTTAGTAGTGAGGGAATTTCACGAATGGACTTGTTGCACAGGTAGCAATCTATCACGTTACCACATTTTATACACCTTTGGCCATGAAAGTGATCACCTGAATTCAATGATTTTGAGGGGTGTCCCAATACTTTTGGCAATATAGTGAATGTTCAAATATATGTTAGGAAAGTTATTATATAGTGTTTACTCATTATCATATAGTGGATACTTTTTTTGTAGAATTTTTTATTTTCTGTGTACTCTTTCACGCCCCAATAATGCAACAGGATCAGATAAGTACAGTGCAAGTAATTGTTAAATATTTATATAATAATTCTCCTAACATCAGCATGTTATAGAACCCCAGAAAAACTTTTCTTGCAGCCAAATGCTTCCTCAGAACACCCATATTACTACATTATTAAATATTTGGTGTATAATAGTTAGCTTTATATTCATTTAAGGAAAGAACTGGTTAAACAGTAACAGGATAGCTGACATGCTTTTTGTGGGGGTTCTTTGTGTACAAAACCTACCCACTAGAAAGCTGCAGGCAGGTTCTGTAATTGAAAATCATTACGTTTCAGGAATATAGGAAATTGGAGAACACTGATGGTGGACTGTAGTCTCTCCTAGCTTGCAGAGCTGAATCAAGAAAAATCAAGCCTGTGGGATTTCAAGAAGAGTTGGTGTGCATTAAAGACCTTTTGTGTGAAAAAGACTTCCATTTCAGTAAAAAGTGTTTCATCAAACCTGACTTCTTGTCTTGTCATAACTGTGAAATACTTTGTCATGCAATAATATGCCAAATGTCAAGCAATTTCATTGTCTTCATACAACCGCTTATGTCAGTGTGTTTGCATTTACAGTTTAAGTACATCACAAGTTGTGCATATAAACAGTAGAGTTTGTGTGTGCTTGTATTCTGATCATGTGGAGAAGAAAATAGCAAAAAGGACATTCAATCAATAAACTCAATTTCAAAGAGATTTATGTGCAAGGCGGGGCGGCACTGCTGCAGTGCAGATATAATGAACGTTTGTATATGGGATGTGAATTCTGATTTCAGTTTCCCCACACAGTCTCAGTAAGACTATCATATTCTGGGCAAAATTGCAATTGCATTTTCTATTTGTGCACACGTAATTTACAACGTCTGCCAAATTTAAAATGGAAAAGCAAAGTCCATTTGACGTTTCATTTCCAACATCCGTGCAGGAATGGCACAGCCATATTGAAACAGCAGTAGCATGGCTCTGGTTGCAATTTCCTTTCCTCATTGTCACGCTCCCTTCCTGCCAAACCTCAAAAGAAATTGCAATCCTGCTTGTAATTGCAATCTCTATGACAACAAAGGATGCCTGTCAATCATTTGCTGTGAATGTGATGTGTAGGTGTGTTTGTGTGGTAAATTGGTCAGTTTTATTTGCTATGAAAATAACATTTAGCACTGGCATGGGGCATAACTAGATTCCAATATCAGGGGCTAAACACAACATCCATTTTATATACAACATATTCAAGCTGTTACATTTGAAATATTTCCAGTATTACTTTTGATTTGACAACTATATAGGCTAATGTTTGATTAATTTAAAAACTATTCTATTATACATAAAGAGAGCTTAAAAAAAATCCAAAATCAAATGTATGCTGCTTTATAACTAATATTGGGTAAAACCAAATGAGAACACACTGAATTCACTAACAGACTAGCTTATGAGCCATTTAAAACTGAACATTAACACAGTTAGGTATAAAAATATTAAGGATTATTTTACAATCATTCAAACGCAGAACAGTTTATCAATAATACTGTATCATCTAATAATCCCGGAGTGACTTGAAAATTACATTCGCTTTGCTATGAGATAGTTGTAAGTCACACTATATTACACGTAGCTGATATAGTGTGAATTTGTGTTAACGTGATTTCTACCACTTTAAAAATGAAAGCTTAGATACACCAAGTAAAATTAATAAGTTTCTTTTGTTTTGCTATAGCCATAATAATGGAAGGGATCAATCAATGGTACAGTTCAGACATGTGTTTGAGCAGTAGCTCAGAGTGAGCTAAATACTGTGGCTCATGGGAGGTGAGATACCATTGTATTTTACACAATGTGTATGTCCACTTTTATAACAGATGATACATGACCCAACACTTCAGTTACTCGCAGGTCTATATTTAAACCGTTCATAACTGAAACATTTCTGTTCTTAGGATGTGTTCTGTATTTATAAAACCGTGATAGCAATATGACTAAAATATAAAAAAATATTTAAATATTATATACCATTTACCTGCTTTTTATGGTCAACAACCATTGTAGCCTCGGAGATGTGGGACTGCTATACTCTTACTCTTACTATTGCTGCAGTATATATTATGTATACAATGTACATTATGTTAGAGGATATCAGCCAAAAGATACTGGGCAGATTTGTGGAATTAAACATGTATATTGATCATTTTTAACATGAAATAACGCCTTCTGTTTTGCATCCTATTTTTAAAAATAGTAGGCAGTACACAGTGTGTACTGTGCACTATCCAGTAAGTGTGCTAGTATTCTGAACATAGCCCAAACCATTGGACTTTCCCCGGTTTCCCAGCTCAGGCAGAGGTTCAAGAATGTGTACAAAAGCTGGCAGGGAACTAGTAATGACTTGAATTGTTAGAGTGGGGACATCAGCACTCTGTACCGGAATCGAACTTTAAAATACACTGTATTTCACATCTGCGATGGTTATCTTCTAGAAAGTGACTCAGTTCCTCCAACACAACTCAAGTATCTGTAAACGGTAACGACACAGATTTCTAATGAGTCAGTGAGTGCCAAAAATCGAGTCCTTCAGGGACTGGTCAGTGCAATGCTGACCTTTAGACGACCTTGATGTGAGGGTCGTAAGGGCCCAAACTGGACTATGGCATTCACTATGTGAAGAGACTGAGTCATTCTGAACTCTCTGCCAAACTACAGTTATTAATAAACTGCCCGTTGTTGGTGTGTGATCAGCAATAATATCTTGATCAAAAGGGAAGGGAAATACCTGGTTATATACGTGGCTATATGTCAATGCTCATTACATTATGCCGGGAAAAAAAGGCTAGTTGAAGCACTTGTTGAACAAAATTGGGCGGTGGTGTGTTTAAACAATGAATGTGTGAACCCCCCCCTCCTCATTGTACTTTGTCCTTTTTATAGCATGGAAACAAGAGAGCAGCTGCCCTTCAGTCTCCCTCCCTTGTGCGTTCTCTGACCAGCTCCTGTTTGTGACAGAGAGTTATCTTTATCTTCATCTTCAACTCACAGACTTAGGAACATATTCAGCCTGTCATCTCTCTGGCTCACACACTGAATCAACAGCACCCCTCACACGCTCCCATCTAGCAGACTCATTTCATCGCACAGCTAAGGCATGGCGGACAAAAAGGACAGCAAGACTCCCAGTAAAGGCAGCCTGATGAAAAAGAAAGAGAAGAAAGCCGAGAGTAAACCTCAAAAGGAGAAAGAAAAGAACAAAGTCAAAGATGAAAATGTGACCAAGAAGCCGGAGAAGACCCCAGAAAATCAGCCAAAAAATGAGGAGGTGACACAGGGAAATGGGGAGATAGCAGAAGGAGCCAAAGGCCCAGTCAAAGAAGAGGAGTTTGAGCTGGAGCCTATGGAGCTGCCTCCATTTGAGATCATTGTAGGGTATGTCAAACATCTTTCACTTATTCCAACTACATCCCACAGTAATATTTCCATTACTGTAACTTATTTACCCCTAAATGGTTCCTAGTAGTACTTTAAGTGTATATATTAGTACTTTTTTAAGGTACTGAAATATAACTTTAAGGTGTAGACTCTTTAAAATTCACAACCGTACACTAAAACCGGCAATAAAAGTGGTTCTTTGGCTCGTAATCATAGGGGAACCACTTTAAGTGCTGTAAATCTCGGTGCTTCAGTGGTTCTTCGGGATGACTGAGGTGCTATATAGCACCGCTACCATATACAGAATCTGTTAAGATATGGTGCTATATAGCACCAAAAGTGGTTCCCCTATGATTATGAGCCAAGAACCACTTTTAGTGCCATATAGAACCATTTTTTTTAGTGTAAGGGCATAAACATTGTGTGACAAATATTGAATTTCCTCTAATATGAAGGTAGCAGAATTTTCTCTAAACAACATACATAAATATTCACCCTTTTAAGATTACTTTGCCACTTAAAATACATTTTAATAAATGAAAACATTATGATAGATGAATGAGTATCGATCACTCGAGAAATATTACTTGGTGGGATCACCTCTGACAACAGATACATCTCAAATTCCATTATGCTGAGTAACATTGTGTGAATTACACCAATTCATTGTTTTTTGGAATATTTTATTCTTTAGGATTTATCTGTGCACTATTGAGCTCAATCAATTACTCTTTGTTTCTTTATAATTTTTCCTGTCTTTGCCACAGACAAGTAGGCCTATCCCTAAATGATAAAGCTTTTGGCACTTAATGACTAAGTATGTGGACGCCGCCTATTAATTAACCAGTTTCACTATTTCAGCTACACCCACAGTAACAACAGAAGCAATCAAGCATACAGACAGACAGTCTGCAATATCTTAAAAGATTTACAGTACCAAAGAGCTCAGTGACTTCTAACATGGCACTTCACTAAGTGAGGTCCAAAAGGTTTACTGAGCCTAATGTGGAAAAACTTGAGTTACCTGAAACCACACTGGGATGAATTGCTCTCATGTTTGAATGGGAGCTAATCTCCACAACCATGATCCAACTATCATGCGCAAATCCTTCTCTGAAGAGTGGAAGCTTAGAGGACCAGCTTACTATTAATGTCTGGTTTTGAAGTCCAATGTTCAGCAAGCACATATGGGTGTGGTGTTTAGGTGGCCGTTGCCTTCGTCATGTAGTGTACTTGAAGGCCAAAAGTTCAGTTTTGTCAGTTCTTCTTCCAAATATCGCAATAAAACTCAAGATTTTATTAGAATATTTTTCAACAAAGAGCTCCCTACAAGTTCATTAACTCCTTTTGAGGCACTGTAGGCCTATTAGTGGTCACCCAAGCAGAAACGCTTCATGCCAAAAGTTAATGGATTCATTTAAAAAAAAAAAAAAAAGCTGGAATGCACCACACAAAGTTTTTGCCTGATTTTGCTTAAATCAGAGCTGCAGATTTTGGCCAGTCGGAAATGACAGATTTCACAGAAAATCGCATCCAGATTTGATTTCATCAGTCAGAGAATTTGCGTTTGAGAACACGTTTGATATTTGAAAACGCATTATTTTCATCTGTCATGTGTCTCCTAGCAGTGCTGTGCATGAGTTAGGTAGGACTAGTCTAGTAGTGTGTGAATCTCAGTCTTATATGACACAGAAAAACCATTCAGAAGGTTCAATTTTGTTAAATTGAGAAGTATACATCATACGAAAGCTGAATAAATAAGCTTTCCATTGATGTGTGGTTTGTTACAATATTTGGTCGAGATACAACTATTTGATAATCTGAGGGTGCAAAAAAAATCTAAATATTGATAAAAGTCCTTAGCAAGGCATATTTCTAATAATTATAATTTTTGTTGATATATTTACGGTAGGAAATTTACAAAATATCTTCATGGAACATGATCTTTACTTAATATCATTATGATTTTTGGCATAAAAGATGGATAATTTTGACCCATACAATGTATTGTTGGCTATTGCCACAAATATACCGTGTGACTTATGACTGGTTTTGTGGTCAAGGGTCACATATGATGCTCAGTTTTCCTCTGTAAACATTTACAATAGTGTGTGATGCCTAGTTTTTTTTTAAAAAATTGGTGTGTGTGGTGTATTCCAGTGTCTACTTTAATCTAAGTCACATTCTCACAATGGAATGTGATAAAAGTCCATTGGTTTATGTCTTAGGCATTGTTCGCACTGATTGCTGGAAAACAGGAAAGCTTATAAAAATGATCAGGCATTACTTAAGACTCTAAATGTCCTTCTTCTTCCCACAGAGACAGAATGAATCCCACCTTCTTTAAATTCCAGTTTAAAAATGTGGAATATTCTTCCGGGCGCAATAAGACCTTCCTGTGCTACCAGGTAGACATTCAAGGGGGCGCTACAGAGACAGACGGTCTTCGTGGTTACCTGGAGGATGAGCATATGGGTTCACACGCTGAAGAGGCCTTCTTTCAACAGGTGCTGGCCTATTACGACAAGTCACTCCAGTACACAGTGACCTGGTACACGTCCTCGAGCCCTTGCGCAGCCTGCGCCTCTAAGCTTATCGAGATCTTGCGAGCACGCAAGACACTGCGCCTTAATATCCACTGCTCCCGACTTTTCCAGTGGGAGGAACCAGAGATACAGGCCGGACTTCAGGCGCTAGCTAGGGCGGGATGCAAACTACGCATGATGAGGCCTTTGGATTTTGCGTATGTTTGGTCTACTTTCGTTGAGAACGAGGAAGATAACTTTACACCCTGGGAAGACTGTCAAGATAGCTATGATTATTATGATGAGAAGTTGTGTGATATTTTAAAGTAGGATAAGGAGCTGCGGATGGCCGATTAAGATTTTTTAATACAGCCTGTGAACTGCCTTTAAGGAAATTGGTACTTCAAAGCATATTATTACAATCACCCTGTCATTTTAGCCGCGTTGTTTCCTCTGTCAACACCATTTCTCTTGTAACATCACATGGCTGACTTTACACCTTTCAGGGCTAGATAAGGTAAAGAACAAGCTGTTGTACCCCAAATGGTATCATTTCTGAACATTTTTGTCTGGCAGTATATTCCTATTTTATGGAGTAAAATCTTTAGAAGCCAAACATCTGGGTTTAAAGTAAAAATCCAAGCATGAAATTGATTATTTTCCAGTTGATTCTAAATATATTATTTTGCAAACCAAAATATAGTTTGCTTTGCTCTAAGTATAATGCTTAAATATTCTTTTTTTTCTCTCTTTTAAATGATTTTTTAAAAAATATTTTGAAATGGGAAAGTGCCAAATGGTGTAGTGAATAGTCTCCTTGTATGTTAATGCAATAAACATGAGTCAATTTCCTATCATGAGCATAATTTAAGACAGCAGTATGAAGGTATGATGCTTTTTAATGCTGCTTACAATATACTAAAGCTGTTGATCAAAAGTGCACATTTTAGTTGCGTCGCATTTCGAAGGCTACACACACAGGTTTCATTTGTTTCCAAATGTAAAGAAACGACAGTAATTATGCCTCACGAAGAAGAACAGTAGGATTTATAATGGTTGCTTCACTGAAATGAGAGAGCCTCGATGATGCATGCGGACAACTAATGCGACCTTTGGAGGGTCAGTCTTCGAAATGAGACAAGCTGAACTGTATAATACTATTACTATTAAAAGTACAATGCTAGTATACGTTTTTAATTAATCAACAACTTTTGAATGTCTCCAGGAATCAATTGAAAATAAGAATATCAGAATAATGGTGAAATCATTATTTATGCGTAATTTATATTTTAGTACACTTAATTAGTAATGTTTTACTGGAAAAATGTGAACTTGAAGGCATAAATTATAAAACAATATCTTCATTTTGAGACTCAAACAATCTAATGAAACAATGAAAATAATATTTTATTATTTTAAATTGAGGATCATTTCTAAATGCTTTTGCAGAGGTAGTCTAAGGCAATCTTGACAAATTTGAAGAGAACAACAGTATGACATGCACCCTCTAGTGGTGAAAAGAGCATCTAAATTCCTATTATATATAAATAGAACAGTCTTAAGAATTTGTTTTTTTATGTTTCCCAGAACAAGACTAATAAACACCCACCATACAGCATGTTGTGAAATTCCATTGGAACAAAAAGCAACCCCTTGACCATTCTTTAAGAACGGTTAAGAAATAACGTGAGTTTCAGACCTGCTGTGGTCTAGATTGTGTACACAGTGATGGAGATGTTTGTGTCCTGGAAGACATCTGTAATAATGGGAGACACATTTTCCCATTTCAGTTTATCCAGACCACAGCCAATCCTAGCAAGAGAAAATGACATCAGTTATTGTAGTCTATTCAGCAGAACAAAAAAATAAACCTATTTAAAATGACAAGTTACGCTAATTCTTTTCAAAATTAGTATTTAAAAATGCAATTATCAAGTTATATTTCTGCAAAATAATTTTTCATTGTTTAAAGTCATTTAGGTAGAATCATATTCAAAATTTAAAATCAAAATGTGACTATTATTAAACCTGTCAGTTTACCGAGGCATGGATATACTGTTAACGCCATTGGCCAAGCAGTGTTCCCTCATAGACACAAGGCTCTTTCTGAGAATGTCATAGGTGGGTTTTTGGTAGTACTTTTTCTTTGTGACCTAGTGCAAGAAAAAGGTGGACAAGGTAAGTTTTGGATAACAAAACAAAGAAAGTCGTAAAATCCAGAAAACTCTACCCTTATCGTAATTGATTTAGTAAAACAGAACATTTTAAATAAACGCTACAAGCCATCTTACCAGGTAATACACAAAACGACTAGATCTTTTAAGGACTGCACATTGCCCAGGTTGCTTCTCTACACACACACACACACACACAAAAAACAGAATACAACAAAGAAAACTGAGAATCAACTGGGTGCGATTTGAGTGCTACATGTAGTGTACTTGTCAGTAATGAAAATTCACACTCACCCTGAGTCAGTAGCTCCTCAACTCCACAAAACTTTTTCTTGAAGAGCAAAGCGACCCCTGCTCCCATGCGGCAATCTTCACTGATGCAGTGTGCCAGGGCATCGGTGGACGGACAGGTGAACAAATCTCCTTTCATGTGGAGCAACCGCCATCCTGCGCTGCACGGGAGCTGCAACAAAAGAGGAAGACCAAAAACCCAATCATGACATGACACAAATCCCTCCAGTCCACTCTCCTGACAATGGCATGCAATACCGCATCTGAATTCACACAGCCAACACCCAAAACTTGTATTTTATTTTAGTTTAGTCATTTTAAGAATAATTTCTAAATGCTTTTGCGGAGGCAATCATTACACAGATTTGAAAAGTAAAATAGTAAGACTTCTGCCCTACCTTCGTTCGCCCTATCTTGTCCATATTTGACATGAGCAGGGACTTCACTGTGGGTATTTTTCCACAAACTATATGTATCTAAAATGTATGACAGGCGTATAGTCAATAAATTCCTCATGAAACTGTAGAAATCAACAGAAAATGCAATTAATCATTGTTTAAAATGAAAACATATATATAAAAAACCTAACAATTACGAAGAAGTAAGGTATTATTTACAGCATTGAGTTAAAGAGCCACTGGTTAGATACGTTGCGTTCTGACTAGAAACGCTGGTCAGAAAACTTACCACAACAATAAAGATGAATGTGTGTTTTGAGCCCCTTTAAACGTTCATATAGTTCGAGTCAATAACTGTAAATAAAGAAGCAAGAAAGACCACAAAAACCAAGGTTTCACTTTTGGCGTTCGAGTGCAGGTTTACATTCGCTGTTTTGAAAGGCTTGAGTGCCATCTTGCGTCAGGGAGTGCAAGAGCATCCTGTTTATCCAGTGACTCTGTTGGTAAATGCTGGTGAATTGAAGGTTAATGAAGGTTAAATCGAAATGACAAACCTCACTAACGTATTCATGAGTTTGTTTGTTAATTTAAACCGTTATCAGCATTCAATGATTATTCTGCTAATAATATTTTATAAAATGAATAGCCTAAAATAATAATAATAATAATAACAGCCATTTGACCATTCTTTAAGAACGGTTAATAAATAATTTTTAGACCAAAGGGGTATTCCAGATTCACCATACCATACAGTATGTATACATATCTATTCATAATTACAAAACAATTATATGTTGCTGTAGCACCATTGAGTAAATTGTGTAATAATTGACAACTGATGACATCCTGAGGCTAAAGGTTATTTGGAATGAGAGGATAGCAATAACCACAAAATGTTTTAATTAATTCCCTTTTAAAATGTGTCCCTTTATTAAAATAAATTATTTTTATTACCATATAACACAACAGAGAAAATTGCATGTCACCAAATTGTATATAACTATATTGTGAGCTTGTAAAAAAGTGAAATTCCTTAATAGTCTATTTAATGTATGATTGATGAGTTTTATTTTTGAGAAATGTACAGATGCAAATACTTTTACAGTTGTGGCCTTCAAGAGACTTCAGTCTTTACAATATTCATATATTTACAAATATCAGGTATGCCCATTTGAAACTGATGGCTGTTATTGATAAACTGAGTAATATGCCTCATAAAGTACAACAAATGCACATCATCATCAGAATAATAGATCAATATTTAAAGTGAGCCATTCACAGACCCTAGAGCAACAAGAATGAAAGAAACAATAAAGAAAACATGAATATATACATGCAAATAAAATGAATTCTGTTTGTCAAAAAAAGAAAAGAAACGGGAGATAGGCATATACATATAATTTGTACTGATGACTCAAGATTCACTTTCATGAACCATGACTAATACCTTAGTGTAGTTGAGAAACTAAGCATGTGTATATGTTGGTTAAGTTAAGGGTTGTTTTGGTGAATACGGAGTTCAAGAGTTGGAGCTGCGGCGTCTCTGTTCGTTGATCCAGTCCCCAGGGTTCACGTCCATTTGCAGCATCTTCATGACCCACTTGTCACGTCGTGCCCCGTCAATGAACTCATCCAGAGACAACTCCCCTGTGGACACAGGGCTTTATAAAGGCTGCCTTTAGGCAGAAAGCTCACATTTTTCTAAAACTCACTTAATAAACACAGGCTATATGCAATGAAGGAAAAAGAGTTTGGCTAGTCATTTCGTGTCTAGAAAAATAACGAATCATAGTAGGTTTTACCATCTCCGTTCTCATCCACTAGCTCAAATATTCGGTCCACCACCTGATCTGGGGTCAGTAGGTTACACTCTTCATCCAGCTCACCATGGCAGGCTTTCTTTAGTCGGTAGATTGACTATAAAAGTAAAGTAAAGGTGCCTATTTTAATCATAAATGCATAAATATCTTCTTTACAGTGCACTGATAAACAGTATTATAGCATCTCTGCACACAAATGTCCTGCTATCACAGAGGTAATCTGGATTAATCCCCTTTTTAAGATTTAATGTCACGGTGAAAGTGATGAAATGTAATTGTAATCTTAGTACAAATGCAACCAGAACACACAGAATTATTCATAAGTCGGTCTGATTGACAATCGGAAAAGGGCACGAGGGATGATTACCTCCACAATCTCCTTGAGCTCTGTTTTGTCGATGCAGCCACTCCCATCCTTGTCATACATTTTAAAAGTCCATTTCAGTTTGTGCTCCAATTTTCCTCGCAGAACTAGATTCAAGGCGGCAACGTATTCCAGAAAATCAATTGTGTTGTCCTATGAAAAAATGAAAGGAAAAAATAGGATTGAACTGTCAAAAATTCAAAAAATTCTGAGAATAAATTTTGAAAGAGGTCAGGAACATAATATTACATATGTTAAATATCTAGTAGGCCTATATTATAATAACTAGCTACTCACTACAGTGTGCACTAACTTGGATGGGTTATGCAGATGACAGATTTCGACATACTTGGCCTTCACATGTCATTTTCATTTGATTGTATTAGATATTATTTTTGAGTATCAAGAGTTTTCTACATAGCCAAGTCTCCTACAGAGTGTTTATGCCTTTTTTGTAAGGTAACTGAAATTTAATCACTTACCCCATTTTTATCAAAAGCACGGAACATGTTTTCTATGTAATCAGCCGCTTCCTGATTTCCAGTTACACCGAAGAAGCTCTTGAACTCGTGCATGAAGAGGGTTCCACTCGGACATTCCACCACAAACTTTTTATACCACTCCTGCAGTTCAGCAACATCAATCTCTTTGTCGTCAGAATCCTCACTCAGTCGCTGACCCATCACGAAAGATGACAATAAAAAAAACACAAGCTTCTCTGCTTCTCAACAAAGAATGTCCATGATCACATCTGGCAGTTTCACTTTCCTGGAGTTCTCCCTGATTCAGACATCCCAATAAACCTTTATGCCCCACAAAATGATGATCCAACACTGAAATTGTCGGATTTAGTACACAAACGTGTATCCCTTTTAAAAAAATATCTGAAGTTAAAATTCGCCAAAGTCTAAAACTAACCTCCACCTTTCAGCGAATGGGCTCTACTGGTTTGGGATTCAGCACAAGGGCTATTTTGGATCACATGACTGCAAGAGATTATTCATATCAATCCATGTCTGAATCAATTAGCTTGAAACAAGATCAAGAGCTTTGCTATAATTCAACATTTAGTACACAGAGTGTTCCATTCCTCATTTCAGGTTCAAGGGCTCCCTGAGGGTCTCATGTCAGATCAGAAAACACGACCAGACTATTTTTACCTGTTAAAATCATTTAGGTTTAAGGCCAAAGAATACTAAAGAAAAATCCCACTTCCACACTTAAATGTATTTTTTTAACCAATTCCATTTTTTAAGACATATTGGTCCCAGCTCTGGGTCTCCATTAAGGTTTTGCAGTGGGTTTCAAAAATATTCCATATATTTTAAATTAATAAATGTGGTACATTAATGATATGTAAGCAAGTATTACAGTAATGTTTACTAAAACTAATAATCAAAGTTATATAAGAAAATCGAATATATCATTTTTAGGGGGGGTCCATTTTTTGGCTGAGAGTCTGGAAGGGGTCCCTGGATCCAAATATTAAAACCCCTGCCCGCATATATCTCTTGATCACTCAATCCAGACAATCTGAGTCATAATCCCTTCTGCCCTCTGCTCTTACTATTTATAGTCTTTCAAAAATAGGATCTAGAGAAGTCTGGCCTAGTTCATGAGGGTAGTGCATTTTGGTAAAATTTTACCAACAACAATAAAAAAATACCAACAACAATAATAGTCCAATGGCTTAATTTTCTAGTATAGGTGATATAGACCAGAAACCTGTTTAAACATGATATGCTGTGTATGGGCCTGTCTCCAAAGTGACAGAAAGTATCTACAGGTATAATGGTGGATTTGATTCTGTTATCAGTAGCCTACTTATAAGGCCACGATGTTGATAGTTCTGCAGTGAGATATAGGGTTATATGTCAGGTTGTAAAACCTCAAAGAAACGGGATTATATACAGTATGTCAAATAGGCAAAACAGCACACTCATGGTATGATTTAACTATAATAATCTTGTTGTGGAGAAGTATTACAATGTTCACAGTGCTCTGATTCATTGTACTGTGTTTATACAGTACACACACCTGCATGTCAACATATTCGTCAAAGACGGTCAGTTGTGTTCAAGTGCTAATATAGTAGGCTATAAGGTCAGTGTTTTGTCAGTCCGTGAACTTTAAGGACCTTTTCCAAAGTGCTGACTACATACTTCATGAGGATAAGCTCCTCTGGCCTAGAGATATCCAGGCCACTCATTGCATAATTAATGAATAATCTTATTGGATTAATTCAGAATGCAATAACAAATAAGGATAATTTACACAACACATACATTTAATAGTGTTTAAGCCTAGAAAACCCCTTTATTATTAATTTCACTCATAGATTACTTGTATTTTGCTTTTTTACCATGCACCAGATGACAAATCTTTGCCAGTGTTATTACAATGCCTTTAAAATCAATTAGATCTGAAAGGGATTTAGTTGTAATGTCATAACTCCAAATGAGGCAGTAATCAGGACTGACTGATGGAGAAAGGAGCACTCTGATTAAGTTCTTTGAATGTGCTTAATTGCAAATCATCCGTGGATATTTATATCTTTAGTTTTAATAAACTGCTGAGCTGTGCTAATTTTTATGATTATTATAGCCTATAAAATTATTCATCACTGGTCTAATCTGATATGACACTAAATCAGTTATCATGACACAAATATAGACTACCAATCATTAACATGAACTAGAGAAGACTTGAGAGAATTAATGTAATTAAAATTTAAACAAAGTTTTTCTAAAATTCCCCTTTACAAAAAATTTAATAAAAATACTAACAGATGCCCCTGGGTGTCAGTGTTACAAAGGCTACAGTTTAATACAATGACTGGTTGGTTGATCGTTTTCTTTAGCCTATTTCTTTTAAAACACAATTAATACTTAGTGGTGATTGGTTTACACACAAAATATAGTTTATAACTGCTCGGATTAAAGACTGTAAGTCATGTGAGGATTTAGTATATTTTTTTATTTACTGCGTTCACTAATGTAAAAGTAGGCCCTACCTCAGAATGATGTCTCTGCATTAGTCACCGTACTGACCGCGGGAGTCAACATTATGCAATCAAAAAGGACACGGAGAGGAAAGTTATTCATGGCCCTGAATTGAGATTAATGTCTGATCCAGTTGCCAGGGCAGTGAATAAATATTTCCTCTGTCTCTCAGCCCACCTACACAAGCCCCTCGCTCAAAACACAACAGGGAACTGAGAGTAATATTTCTGAAGTTACATCTCGCTCCTTTAATCAGAATGAGCAGGCTAATAATGATCCACAGCACATACACACTGCGGGGAATTTAAAAAGCAGAAATTAGGATAAGTACTGGCTGCGGCTGTTTAATTAGGTTATCAGCAGTTACCTGAGCAGATATTCAAAGGCTTATTAAAGCACTTTACTGTTTACTGTTCATTAATTTTTGATCCAAATAAATATTTTTTTTGGCCACAACCTTCATCTAACTATTTGTGCAGCCTGTTTGAAATAAATGGATTAATATTATATATATATATATATATATATATATATATATATATATATATATATATATATATATATATATATATATATATATATATATATATATATATATATATATATATATTTAATATTAGGCTACAGAAAGAAATGAGGTGGGGAAAACGCAAGATCAGTGTCATTTAGGCAGCTGCCAGAACACAAAGTCATAAATCAACCCCAAACAGGCGAGGCAAGAAACAAGACATCTTAATCTCCGTCTTGCCAAGAGTTTATAGTGACATTTGAAGATGTTCTGGTTGTGTACTTCATCCAAAATAGATGAAGGTGACCTTTTGGGGAAATTTGTTTATCTTTTTTTTGGAAACCAGTCAATAAAGAAAATATAAATCACAATTCACTTGGGCTGGTTCACACAGAAAACATTTTTCTCGTTACACTGAGCCGGTTTAAAAAATTTTTTTAATGTAAACATATGCTAGATTTTCGACTATGCGCCTTGCCCGTTGCGAAACATCACACATTAGCGATCGGTGTTGGGAGTATCGCGTTACAATTAATGCGAGTTATGTAATCAAATGAGATTAGTAGAGAGTAGAGATTAGTAACGCAAGTTACTTTTCATAAAAAGGAACTAAGTAACAGTTACTTTTAAGGGAATAACGCAATATTGTAACACATTTTAAAAGTAACTTTTTAAAGAGATATATATATATAAGCCCTGATTTTATGTGAAGGACTCTGGACACTTTTGCCAGGAAAATCAAAAAGATGTGATGTTTAAGCGCACTCCCGAGAGCCTCTGTTCCGTTCTATGACACATGAAATAAATGCTTATAAGCATGTTGTATATAAATATACAGTCATGGCCAAAAGAGTTGACACCCCTGAAATTTTTCCAGAAAATGAAGTATTTCTCACAGAAAAGTATTGCAATTACACGTTATGCTATACACATATTTATTTCCTTTGTGTGTATTGGAACAACACAAAAACAGAGAGAAAAACAAAAGCTAATTTGGCATAATTTCACACAAAACTCCAAAAATGGGTCGGACAAAATTATTGGTACCCTTAACTTAATATTTGGTTACACACCCTTTGGAAAAAATAACTGAAATCAATCAATCCTATAACCATCAGTAAGCTTGCACCTCTCACCTGGAATTTTGGACCACTCTTCTTTTGCAAACTGCTCCAGGTCTCTCATATTGGAAGGGCGCCCTTTTCCCAACAGCAATTTTAAGATTTCTCCACAGGTGTTCAATGGGATTTAGATTTGGATTCATTGCTGGCCACTTCAGAACTCTCCAGCGCTTTGTTGCCATCCATTTCTGGGTGCTTTTTGAAGTATGTTTGGGGTCATTGTCCTGCTGGAAGACCCATGAGCTTGGACGCAAACCCAGCTTTCTGACAATGTAGTTCCCTACATTGCGACCCAAAATCTTTTGGTAATCCTCAGATTTCATGATGCCATGCACACAGTCAAGGCACCCAGAGCCAGAGGCAGCAAAACAACCCCAAAACATTTTTGAACCTCCACCATATTTGACTGTAGGTACTGTGTTCTTTTCTTTGTAGGCTTCATTCCGTTTTCGGTAAACAGTAGAATGATGTGCTTTACCAAAAAGCTCTATCTTGGTTTAATCTGTCCACAAGACGTTTTCCCAGAAGGATTTTGGCTTATTCACGTACAGTTTGGCAAACTGTATCTTGCTTTTTTTTATGTCTCTGTGTCAGCAGTGGGGTCCTCTTTGGTCTCCTGCCATAGCGTTTCATTTCATTTAAATGTCGACGTATAGTTCGCGCTGACACTGATGCACCCTAAGCCTGCAGGACAGCTTGAATTTCTTTGGAACTTGTTTGGGGCTGCTTGTCCACCATCCGGACTATCCTGCGTTGCAACCTTTCATAAATGTTTCTCTTCCGTCCACGTCCAAGGAGATTAGTTACAGTGCCATGGGTTGCAAACTTCTTGATCATGTTGCGCACTGGGGACAAAGGCAGGGGCGTAGCACAAGATCCCAGGCAACTTCTTGATCATGTTGCGCACTGGGGACAAAGGCAGGGGCGTAGCACAAGATCCCAGGCCCTATACATAGGTAGTCCTGATGGGCCTAGTTATATAAAATATATTGCAGATTTTTCAAGGGCCCTCTCTCCCCTTGGGGCCCTGGTAATCCATACTGGTTTTACCCCCAGTCCGATGCCCCTGGACAAAGGAACATCAAGATCTCTGGAGATGGACTTGTAACCTTGAGATTGTTGATATTTTTCCACAATTTTGGTTCTCAAGTCCTCAGACAGTTATCTTCTCCTCTTTCTGTTCTCCATGCTTAGTGTGGCACACACAGAAACACAATGCAAATAATGAGTCAACTTCTCTCCTTTTTATCTGCTTTCAGGTGTGATTTTTATATTGCCCACACCTGTTACTTGCCCCAGGTGAGTTTAAAGGAGCATCACATGCTTGAAACAAACTTATTTATCCATAATTTTGAAAGGTAGCCAATTATTTTGTCTGGCCCATTTTTGCAGTTTTGTTTCTGAAATTATGTGAAATTTGCTTTTTTTCATCTGTTGTTTTTTGTGTTGTTCCAATACACACAAAGGAAATAAACATGTGTATAGCAAAACATGTGTAATTTCAATACTTTTCTATGAGAAATACTTTGTAACTGTAATGTATAAGCATATTACATATTGTATAAATACAATGCTCAGGTCAGGATAATGCCGAAAGAGCTATTCTGTACTGTAATGTCAATGTGTCATGCAAAGGAAAGGATTAATTCAAACTAAAGTCTCAGATAGCCAGATAGTCTAAAGTCTCAAATATAGCCTACTTCATAATCAAACTATCATAACAGTGTAATTTTAATGACCTCATCTGTATGATCAGATCATCTGACAAATAGATCTTTCTTAACTGATGCTTTGTCATCACTGTCATTTTTGTAGCGTTTGTTTTGTTATTGAGAGGAAAGCGTGCAGCACAAATTCATCTAACCGCCGTTATGGGTGCACGAGCGAGAGCACGACCAATAAGTTGCTGGCTGCAAGTCACTTAATGGCCAACAGTGTAGCTAATAACAAGGGTATCTGAATTCTACATACAGCTGCTTTAAGACTGCATGTCATTCGTTCATTCCGCTGCACTGCATTTTAAATGCATTACTTTCTATGTGAACGGAACCTTACGTTACATTTCAAAGAAGAGACAGTGAACCACACAGAATCACATAGAAATGTTCAAAGAGTTTATTACAGAAATCGCAGTAGAGGCACTACCTCACATATATAGGCACTGAACTACTGAACTGGACTCGCAATTGTGTGTCAACACTGTTCAACACAATTCAGATTTAAATCCAAAACATGTCAACTCATCTATTAAGTTTCAAGTTAAGTTCCCTATGTGATATGCAGCTCAAATCTCCGCTAACATACAATGGGGGCTTTAACCGGTGCCAGAGATTTCACTCATCATCTGTGCATTTTATATATTGCTTTCAAACCATTCTTCATTCTGATGACAACAAAGGTGCTGTAAGCAATGTTGGGAATACCACACTTGAAAATGTACTAATCTGACAGATATCAGTGAAATAGGGGTCCTGAGAAATCACAACCTCTCTGTGGCAGAGCAATATTCTGTAAAAAAAATAAATAATTGAAAACCAGGGGGTGTCCCATGCTATTTTAGCCAATTCGACTCTGTCAATCATTGAATGGTGGAGAAGTTTCAACAGAGATTGTGTGGTTTAAATTAGCAAAATACTGGAACACTACCACTTACAGTACAGCACCTTTACCGAAATAGTTCACCCCAAAATTTAAAAATGAATTTACTCACCCATATGTCGTTCCAAATCTGTATAACTTTCTTCAGCGGAACAAGTTTTCAAACAGTTAAAATTTTGGACTCCATTGACTTGTATTGCATGTTCCACAGAATAAAGTAAGCCATCTGGTTTAGAATGGCTTGAGGGTAAAATGACATACAGAATGTTAATTTTTGGGTGAACTATCCCTCTAAGACAACAAATATTAGCAGTTTGAAATAAAGCTTCAATCAACAGCCATCAAAAGGTATGAATAAATGTTGTCCCGACTCGCACAGGTTCATGCCTACAGTGATCATACAACATCAATTCTACTGTCCCATGGTTCTTCACAGAATAAACGTGGATAACAGTTACCAGTTTTTCAAAGTGTAACAACAGAGGTTGAATCAGTGTGTGGTCGACAACAGTATGCTAGAGGGTAAAACAGCTTTCGCTGTGTGAATGTGTGCAGTGTAATCTCATGGGACATTCTGAGTTCCCCTGGGCCGGCCGTGTGTCATCGCTCATCTACCTCAGTGTGAAACAATCCTCCATGGCAATATTTCAGATGTGGAAAAACACGACCTAAAATTGTATTTTCTGCTCAGGGCTAAAACCAAGACTTATCAGTCTAGATTAGCGATTATGCAGTGAAATAATGTGGATTTTGATTGATTTTTTATGGATATTATGAGTCAGAAGCTGAAATGCGCTCAGAGTATCGGCACTGCATATTGAAGACTGTCAGAGGCCATCAGCTATCACTAGTACACCACTATATGACGGCACAACATCATATTGAAAGAACAGACCATCTCTACAGCTCCTCAGATTACAAGTCAACATGACAACCTGTCACCTCACAAATCAACAAAACAAACAGGTTAACCCACGAAACACTGAAGAAACTGCATTATTTTAACAACCCACCACAATAATATTCAGAACATGGAGAAACATGAAAAATCACCGCAAAACAACTGCTACTTAAGAGTTTAGGTGATCACACACACAGCGTTTACTCCAAAGTGATTTACATACAAATAAGGGTAAAAGACGAAATGCATTTGAACATGTTTGTATAATAAAAAAAAAGCCCAGATTCCGATGATTTTAATTCCCTAAAGTAATTTAAAGCACTGTGGAGAGGTCTGAACGACACCTCAGAAATAAACTCGAGTAAACCATTTCGCACCTCTAGATATGAAAATATGAGCTCACTTCACCCACTGAAGCTTGTGGTCAAATGAATTCAGAAAACAGCCTGTTTAACATCTTGAGATTTTCTTTCGTGAGTAAATATGTTCAGCTTTTCCATTTCGCAGAGGCAGCAGAAAGGAGACTCGAGTGAAAGCGAAACATATAATGTGTCATGTTGCAGAATTCGTAGACAAGAAAAAATAGAGGTATATTTCTCTCGGCATTATCTCTTTCGCTTAGATCGTCTATTCACACATTGCCGTCTGCTGCGGTGCTGGAGGGCGTTTCAGATTCGAACCACTGTGACATTTAACCTCATATAAAGCAAAGTGAAAATGAACTCGCCATCTGAGTTAGCCTGCAGCAGAGCCTACATCAATGGTGCCAAACTAAAATAAAATAAAATCAGCTCATCTTCTGACGTTGTCACACATCTTCCAGTCCTCTGTTGTCTGTGAGCAGGATGACTGTCAAGGCTTCATACAGGCAGAAATATCCATCTCCACTGTGACATGATGCACAAGACCGCTGTCAGCCAGCACATCATCACAGTCACTGGGGAGGCGTAAATCTATAAGTGTGTGGATAGTATGTGTTTTTTTTTTGATTCTGATGTTTCTAAGAGGCATTTTAATGTTGGATGTAAACCAAACTGACATACAATCCTCACTATCCCAACTAAAAACACACAAACAGCCATTTGCACTCAAACAACGGTCAGTATGAATATGTATTCTGAACGCCTTATTGTGCCCTCAGGCAACATATCGCCCCATAACAACATGTTAGCAAACCATTTGAGACCAGAACATAATTTATACAAACACACACAGACCACCCTGACCTCTCATAGTGAAGATCCACCTGAATTTAGTGCATCCAAACAGCTGTCACCAAGCATTGTGAATTCCTGACATGCATGATTTCTGTTCTCGGCATGCTAAATGAGCTCAGTGACCCAATACCCTTGTCAAATCATCAGTGGGGGCAATACAAGACCCTCACACAGGGCACCGAAAAATGAGGTACGAGGTCTACGTCAAGGGTTTTATCTCATCACAAATTACATGAAGTGAGCCCTCTGTCCTCCTCCACGTCCCCCTGAGAGCGTCATCTCTCGTGCTGTAAATGGGTCACTCAGAAACAGTTAATGTGAGCCTTGAATTGCAACTACATTGACTAGATTTAATTAGCTCTCACCCTGAAGAAACAGTTTCCAATTAAATATGAATATCACTGCATGTGGACTTGATCGGCAAACACATTTCCTGTGTGTTTAACGCGCTGAGTGTCAAATAATTTTGTGTCAATGTTTACCGCATACAGCACACTCCTGAAAAAGGAACACTATCAGACTTTCCCTCTCTCCAAACTTCATTAGCATTAAAGGAATGTTCTGGGTTCAATACAAGTTTACTTACCCAAGAAAATAAGTGCATCAGCTAGTACAAACAAACCAGATACGCGTTTACAGTAATGCTCTTACAGTGATCAGTCTGTTGGGCAGGGCATTACCCTAGGATCACCATTAAAAGACACATAAAAACGAAACATTATATATGCTGCTAACATAAAAAAACTAATAAAAGTTTGAATTTTTCAAATTCTGGCATGGCTGGTGTTCTGAAAATCAGACATATCCATACTATATGTGTGTTTTTAGGGTAAGGATTATGTACTATCCCTACTGTAAATTTATACATGACTTTCTAAAACTATGTCAGGGTTTCACACAATATATAGCTATATATTACATTTATATTATTATATACTAATATATTTAGCAGCACAACCATTTTCAACATTGATAATAAAAATAAATGTTTTTTTGAGCACCAAATCAGCTTATTAGAATGATTTATGAAGGATCATGTGACACTGAAGACTGGAGTAATGATGCTCATCATGGTGATCATCACATGAATAAATCTTTACATTTACAAAATTCTAATATTTCACAATGTTACTGTTGTTTTCATCAAATAAATGCACCTTGATAAGCATAAGAGACTTCTTTCAAAATCTTAACCACCCCAATCTTTTTTTTTCTACAGAATTAATTTAACCACTTAAATAAAAAAACATGTCTTGCCTGATATACCTACAAAATGAGCATTAGTGTAAACACATTTTTTGGTTGTTTTTACCAACTGATGGACACATGGGAATTATTGTCTGTGCTAATTGACAGTATGTCGTAGATACTCTAAAGCTTAACCTGTTTTGAACCCGAAACATTCCTTTAATTAACCAAATTCTCATCCATCTTCATGCTACAGTGAGGCATCAGTGATTTGCCATTATAAGAGTTGCTTTTTCCACTAACAACAATGCTCTAATTCACACGTTCATGGCTGTGAAGATACAAAAACACACGTACACGCATCCGCCTCCCACTTCTGAAGTCTCGCGCAGAAGATTCTCTGTTCGTCAATAGTACAAAAAAGTGCTAAACATGCTACCTCAGACGGGTGCTGTGGCAGCGTGGTGGATATGGCCCTAAGTTCCTCTTTAGTTTGCCAGAAAATTACCCTGCTTTTTACTGAAAAAATGCTGTACAGTTCAAAGGCGCCTGGAGTGTTTGCGTGTGCCTGTCTGTGTAGGTCTGCACATTTATATTTATCTATAAATATATACTGCTCTGGAAACCAGAGCTGTATATATTTGTTATTCTATATATTAATAAATATATGTATTAATACATTGTTATAATAAATATATATGAATATAGTTGAATATGAATACCTCCAGTTCAAAACTCTTCTGTTCAGAGGTGTGGAACACTGTCCAAGCTCCAGTAGATTGTCTCCACTATTCAAAGTATAAAGCTGATGCGTCCTCTGAGGGGAAAGTCTGTGAATATTTGCCAGAGACACACACGTCAACTTGACATCAGTATGTGTGTTTGCAGAGCCTACACTCTGGAAAGTACAGCATGTGAGGATTTGTTATAGTTGTCCATTAGTGTGTGTGTGTGTGTTTCTGTCAGACGGTCTCTTTCAAACAGAGGGCTTCCACAGCATTGCTTGGACCCTGGGACACCCCTCCAATGAGGAACAGCATGTTGGGGGTCTGAATGGAGGCACAGGAGCAGCGAGGACTGGGTAACGGGGCCACAGGTTCCCATCTCCTCTTCAGCTGGTTATAACTCTCCACTGATGCCAGCGGGGACGGCTGGTTACCTGACAGCACACAATACAACACAGAACAAATCATTGTCACAATTAACACACATATAAGATAAATATGTTCTGAAGTTCTCAAAATGCGTAACCAATGCATGACGATTTGAATTTAACAATGGCTTTGATATAAACCATGAAGTATATTAAATGTTCCCTTTTCATTTAATAGGAGATTTGAGGTAATCTATATGCAAGTGCAAAAGCTTTCAGTGCTTGGGGGTCCATTTGACTTTTGACAGATTTTTTTTTATTTTTACAACATTTATTTTTATGCCTATTCAAGTTAAATAAGTTTGTTAAATAGCAAGTTAAATAAGCAAAATAAATATCATTATTATTGGTAACACTTGTTACATGAACTAACAACGAGCAATACATTTGTTACAATATTTATTAATCTTTGTTTATGTTAGTTAATAAAAATCCAGCTGTTCATTGTTTGTTCATGTTAGTTCACAGACTGCATTAATTAATGTTAACAAATACAACTTTTGATTTTAACAATGTATTAGTAAAGGTTGAGATTAACATGAACAAAGATTAATAAATGCTGTAGAACTGCAGTTCACTATTAGTTCATGTTAACCAATGTAGTTAACTAATGAAACCTTATTCTAAAGTGTCATCCTTTTATTATTATTATGATGATGATGATTACTATTACTATTAATACATATTACATTTTACATTTATTATTTATTTATTTGTTTACATATTTTTCGATTAAAAAATATATATATATATTTCATTCTGCTTTTTTTATTTCATGTATTTAATAAACATATACTATATACATGTTTTGGGGGGCTTTAGTCAAATGTCAATAATAAAAGCCAATTATTTAATTTTAGAAACAATGTGATATATTTTAATAATCATATTAATGTATATTATATAGAAATTAAAATGAACTTTTAGCAGATATATGCATTAAAATGTATTTAAAAAATTTATAAAAAAATGTCTCTCTTGAGAAAATGCACTTAAAAAATATTGATGACTCATCCTGCACTACACAGATTTTTGTCCAAACAGATGCTCTCTAGAATGAGAACGCTCCTCCCCCAATAACCTCCTGATTCAAGAAACAGAGAGTGAGAGCGGGACATACAAACTATGGCTGCCACTAATGACTATTTTTATATCGATTAATCTATCGACTAATTGATTGATTAATCACTTAATCTATCGACTAATTTATCACAATCATTTTCAACAATTTTACTTAAAAACATGTTGGCCTTGCAAATCAAATTCAAACAAGCCCTTGACAAAATGTAAAACTAAAAGAGTAAAAATTTAAAAAGGTACAAATTTGTAAACCAACATAAAAAAAGAGAATATCAGCAAATACTTTTTATATAGAATAGTGTTGTCACGATGCCAAAATTATGGCTTCGATACGATACCAGACTAAAATACCTCAATACCCATAGTATCGACCAATCGCGACAGGCCTAATCCAAACACACTGCTCGTCCAGAACTAAAAGTTAGTCAAACAAGTCTCCCAGTCCACATGTCAAAGCCTAAAGAAAGCATTTCCACATTTAGTATTAAATATTTCAGTGTGAGCAGCCTATATGAGTTGGAGTCACATGCAGTTGTGCAGAAAGCAATGCACATTAGACAGCCTCTCCAGCCATTCAATCAACACAACACCCTCTCCACATTAGCACACATCATCCACAGCGCTCTCACTCTCACAGCACACACACACAGCGCATGTTTCTCGCAGATGAAGCACTTGCCACCTGGTGGGTTTTGGGACTAAAACAGGTTTGAACAGGTGGCACCATGCAGATTTCTTCAAATTATGTAACTCCTACAGATTCTGTGGCTTATGCTTCAGGGAACTTTTCCTCTGATGTTGCAAAATAAATAAATAAATAAATAAATACAAAGTTTCCCTAGTAAATCCTGGCTAAAACACTACAGTCGCAGTGAACAGCGAACATTTTTTCATTTTCCCCCAGGGTCAGTTAGACTAGACTGGGTGTTTTCAATCCTTTGCCTTCGGTAATGAGACCTAAACCCTCATGCGGTACCTGCCACTAAGTTTCCATGGTTACTCAAATTGAAGTGCAGATGATATGGACGGACTGGTGCGGTGACTATTGTTATCATAATTTCCTGGTAGAACAAACACTTGGGCGAATCTTCTTGCGGTTATCAAAAGTGTCACGTCGAGCTGTGCTCCGGCACTCGCGTCAGGAGCTCCTGCATGTTGCTATGCATCCTCAGGTGCTCATGTTCAGACAAACACACATTTGAAAAGGCAGATTTGCAGAAGATGTTTTTGCAAAGGCTGGTTCCCAAACTGGAGTACGTGAGGTGACAGGGAGTACGCGAACAAAATGCCGTTCATTTAATTCTACCCCACATTAAAATAACATTAAAACCGAGCATGTATTTCTAACAGGCAAAATGCTATAAAAGGTCAAATACATAATATAATAGTTCCAACAAAGGCCAGAGCAGAACTGCAACACAGCAGTGTTTCGTGAAAGAATCAGGAGTCAGTGGGCCCTTTCATACACCCGGCGCAATGCAACGCCAGGTGCGAGGCAAGTGTTTTTTGCTCGTTTCAGCCCGACGCATTTATCATGTTCACGTCCAGCGCCATGTTGTGTAAATAGGAAATGCACACACGCCCATCTGTATGCCCATCTGTTCGCCCACGGGTGCGCTGGTCTGAAAACAAGGTGTGTTCAGGCACATTTGTTGGCGCGTTGCTATTTTGAGGCAAATGAAAACACAGTATTTTTTGTGTTATTTAAAGGCCGCATTAGTATTATGCACCTATAAGGCAGCGTAAGCGCACGAAGGTACCTTCTGAGGCAGCATAACTGTTTAATGATCTACAGCAAAATAAAGCGAGCTTTGGTGAGTACTAAACAAATATTTAATTACTACAGTAGTTATTTCTCGCTAGATATGACCTCAGAAGTGGAAAACGTTGGTCAAAAATGTACATTTACACACAAACTGACCAGCAACTGTAACTTTCAGATTCAGATCTTACTTTTGCTAGCTCAACTGTCACGGAATGGAACGCATAGGATTGTGGGATATCAAAGGCAACAAAGCATACATCTATGCTATATATGTATAAGTATCTATATTATTTCTACTATATTATGTTATTGTTACTTTCTGTCAGACCTAAGATGAACCAAAAAAAATAAATCCATTAGATGAAGGTATCTCAGGAGGCAGGAAGTGAAGCTAACATTGGAATCGGATGTGCCTTGATGCACTTCCTACCTTGAAATGTCCTCCGAAGGCAGCATTTTCCAGATTTCGGATGCATAAATAATCACTTGCTTCCTTACTGAACGAACGAATGGCTCTATGGGCCCTATTTTAACGATCTGAGCGCATGGTCTGAAGCACGGCGGAGGTGCACTTAGGGCGTGTCCGAATCCACTTTTGCCAGTTTAGCGACGGGAAAAGGTCAGCGCACCAGTCGCATGGTCCAAAAGGGTTGTACCTAGTCTCCTAGTCCCCTAGAGTTAAATAGTTGAGTTTTACCGTTTTTGAATCCATTCAGCCGATCTTTGTATCTGGCGGTAGCACTTTTAGCATAGCTTAGCATACATCATTGATTCTAATCAGTCCATTAGCATCTCATTCAAAAAATGAACAAAGACACTTTCAATATTTTTCCTATTTAAAACTTGACTCTTCTACAGTTACATCGTGTGCTAAGACCAACTGAAAATGAAAAGTTGCGATTTTCTACACCTATATGGCTAGGAACTACTTTCTCATTCCTGCGTAATAGTCGCGGATCTTCGCGGCAGTACCATGACTGCAGCAGCACAATGATATTACAGCGCCTGAAAGTAGCCCCCAGCTAGGTAACTTTCAATGTGACCGGCACTAAGTTTGTGTAGTTGCAGAGAGAGTTTCAGGCTTGCAGCCGACAAATTGTGTTGTGGATTTACCTGTGTGATTAGCCATGGTTCTGTGTGTTGTAAAGGTCTGTGATAGTAAGTCGAAGGTGTAACTACCACCCTGTTTCACAGAATACCAATGAATCATTGCGCCGCTGCAGCCATAGTACGGCCGCGAAGATCCACGACTATTACACAGGAATGAGAACGTAGTTCCTAGCCATATAGGTGTAGAACATCGCAACTTTTCATTTTCAGTTGGTCTTAGCACACGATGTAACTGTAGAAGAGTCAAGTTTTAAATAGGAAAAATATTGAAAGTGTCTTTGATCATTTTTTGAATGAGATGCTAATGGACTGTTTAGAATCAATGATGTATGCTAAGCTATGCTAAAAGTGCTACCGCCAGATACAAAGATCGGCTGAATGGATTCAAAAACGGTAAAACTCAACTATTTAACTCTAGGGGACTTGTAAAATGAGCCTATTTTCAAAAAAAGTGGACTGTTCCTTTAATGAGTCATGGGTGTGTTTTGGGCATAACGTGCAATAAACCAATCAGAGCCTCATCTCCCATTCCATGTAAAAGCCAGTTGCGCTTGCAACGTGGCGGATTCGCTATTTACATGACGGAATTTAAGAGCGGACCGACTGAACACTTCTCCAGTGTTGTTGTTGTTGTTGTTGTTAAGTACAATGACCGTATAAAATACACCGATTTGTTTGTTCATAGAGTGTCGTAAATATCCAGTGTATCTACATCGGTTGTTATAGTAATGATGTAAACACAATGACAGGTTTTCTCACGCTACAACAGAGAGCAGACGTCAGAGTGGAAAGAGAGGATGGAAAACTTAAAATTATGTCTCTGCTCATGTCTACGGTGACATCTTGCTGAACTCACAAGACACATAAGCGACTGAGGCATTTTACGCAGTCATGCATGTAATGCACAGAAGTGTCATATCATTGACTATCGTGAATGGGACTAGAAGGAAGAGTGTGAAAAATGAGTCACCCTGAATGACAAAAAGGACAGAATTTGATTAATTCTGATTCTGATTTTGACAATCATTCAAATATGACAAACAAAGCAGCCTTTGAGTAAATCAATCCTAATTAAAGCTGCTAGCAGCGATGAAAGGGCCCTCGCACATGCACCGCCACCCGGTGGCCTCAGGAATACAGTGAATATTGGGCGACATGTATTTAAGCGGGTCAATATAGGAGAAATATGGCAAACTCACTTCAATGTGCCACACTTCCTTCTGCCTGCAGGTCGCGCTTCGACTATAACTGAATATTGCCATGTAGAGTCTTCAGGTCAGGACTATTATCAAACGTGAAGTTTGAGGCAGATCGGACATTGTATACCTGAGTTACAACAACTTCCTGTTTAATGGCGTAAATCACATACAGTAGCACGTATCCACGTGTTGCAAGATTTATTGTGTTTCTAGCATTTTTGGTATTTCATGGCATATTTAAAAGTGTTTCTGGGAGTGAATTATAGTATAAAGCATGCCATTTCCTGTTGCCAGCAGGAGGCGCTATAACTAACTGAATATTGGCATGTAGATGTGTTTAGGTCAGGACTCTTATCAAACATGTGAAGTTTGGGGCAGTTCGGACATTGTATGCCTGACTTACAACAGCTTCCTTTGTCATGGCGAAACATCAGACTTTGTCAGGCCACCACGGACACGCCCTTCAGGGAAAACTCAAGATCTTCACAATATAACATCACCAAGGCCTTTAGATAAGACTGACCACATATGATGTTGATCTCAATGAGGAGTTAATCACAGTGTTAAACATGCCATTTCCTGTTGCCCACAGGTGGCCCTATGACTGTCACTGAATATTGGCATGTTGATATCTTCAGGCAAGGACTCTAATAAAACATGTGAAGTTTGGGGCAGATCAGACATTGTATGTCCGAGTTACAACAACTTCCTGTTTCATGGCGAAACAACGAAATTTCTGAGGCCGCCACGGACACGCCCTTCAGTGAAAACTCAAGATCTTCGCAATTTAACGTTGCAAAGGGCTTTAGATTAGACTGACCAAATATGATGTTGATCTGATAAAATCTCTATGCGGAGTTGATTAAAGTACAACATCTGGAAATGGGAAAATTTGCAACAATTTAGTAAAGAAAAATCAAAATATCTCACTTCCTGTTGGTTTTCAGATTTCGTACCAGGGAACTTTTTTGTAGGTATTGGGCTGTTACATGTGTGTACCTAATTTCATACCTGTACGTGAAACGTAGCGGGAGGGGCACTTAGTTGAAATGTTGTAGGTGGCGCTATGGAGCCATTTTGCCACGCCTAATTCTGAAACTTATATGTAGATGTCTTCAGGCCAGGACTCTTATCAAACATGTGAAGTTTGTGGCAGGTTGGACATTGTATGCCTGACTTACAACAACTTCCTGTTTCATGGCAAAACATCAGATTTTGCGAGGCCGCCACGGACACGCCCTTCAGTGAAAACTCAAGAGCTTCGCAATTTAACGTTGCAAAGGCCTTTAAATTAGACTGACCAAATATGATGTTGATCTGATTAAATCTCTATGCAGAGTTGATTAAAGTACAACATCTGGAAATGGGAAAATTTGCAACAATTTAGTAAAGAAAAATCAAAATATCTCACTTCCTGTTGGTTTTCAGATTTCGTACCAAGAGACTTTCTTGTAGGTATTGGGCTGTTACATGTGTCTACCGAATGTCATACCTGTACGTGAAACGTAGCGGGAGGGGCACTTAGTTGAAATGTTGTAGGTGGCGCTATGGAGCCATTTTGCCACGCCTAATTCTGAAACTCATATGTAGATGTCTTCAGGCCAGGACTCTTATCAAACATGTGAAGTTTGGGGCAGATCGGACATTGTATGCCTGACTTACAACAGCTTCCTCTGTCATGGCGAAACATCAGACTTTGACAGGCCTCCACGGACACGCCCTTCAGGGAAAACTCAAGATCTTCACAATATAACATCACCAAGGCCTTTAGATTAGACTGACCAAATATGATGTTGATCTGATTAAATCTCTAGGAGGAGTTAATCACAGCGTAAAACATGCCATTTCCTGTTGCCCACAGGTGGCGCTATGACTGTCACTAAATATTGGCATGTTGGTGTCTTCAGGCAAAGACTCTAATAAAACATGTGAAGTTTGGGGCAGATCGGACATTGTATGTCCGAGTTACAACAACTTCCTTTTTCATGGCGAAACATCAGATTTTGCGAGGCCGCCACGGACACGCCCTTCAGGGAAAACTCAAGATCTTCGCAATTTAACGTCGCAAAGGCCTTTAGATTAGACTGACCAAATATGATGTTGATCTGATTAAATCTCTAGGAGGAGTTCGTTAAAGTACAACGTCTGGAAATGGCACATTTTGCAACAAAAAATTAAAAATATCTGACTTCCTGTTGGTTTTCAGATTTTGCTTGTCCTCACACCATCGATGTCCTCACACCATCGGTGCTCGGGCCCTAATTATCCTAATTACCTTGATAGATTCACCCTGGAAATACGTTCATTCAATCATTTCTTTACACTGACAATGCTATAATACATGAACTAATGAGCATATATGGGCATAACTGAGTACATTTGAATGAGGCCATAGATGATTGAGGGACAAATCATCTGAAGAGCAATTTCCTAAACATAATCTCCAATATGGACCTAATAGCAGCCATTCATTTTGGAAAGACATGAGGAGCTACAGGGAATGAAGCATCTCTTACAGTTATATCACTATATTTGTGTGTGTGTGTGCGTGCAAAAGTCTGTATAGCCTGAGTGTCCAACAACGGCTGTTAAAAGAAGAGCAGAAGAAAAAGACGATGAAAAGACAGAAAAACCGCCACGGAAAGGAGACACAAAAATTGCTCAGAAACAGCACCAGATAAAACAATAAACAGCAACAGCAGTGACACTAAAAACAAAGGGAGGAAAAGAGACACCTGCAACATGACATGATGACATGAAGGGGGGGACGGGGTAGAAAGAGGTAACAACAACTAAAAGTGGATAGATCGAGCAGGTGAATAAGGAAGTAGTGGGACGCTCAAATGTGGATGTTGTCACATTCTATGAATAATGAAAATACGCACGCAGACAATCCTCCATCAACTCCTATGATGCCTGACATTCTGTCTATTTCTAGACTTAGGAAAAGATGAAATAAAAATGTGCCATGTATAATCTGCAACGCTCTGCCCTAAATATCAGTTTTTGGGAAGATGCAGAAATTTCTCGCCCACTCTTTGAGCTGACATTTATTGAATAAATCTCTCTTTCTCCCTCTAGTAATGTAGCCACAGACAAACAGACTGGAAAGAAATAAGGCAGTATTTGAGACTGATCAAATACTTTCAGAGCTTCTTCAATGGAGCGTAAAGAGCCAAATGAACAAATCATTTAGTTTAAAGACAAGCCAGTCTAGGGAACAAGCTGTCGCAGAGCCATTTCACATGTTCATTGATTCATAATGAAGCTAAGTGTGATTCTTTGACTTTCCAATTAAAACTAAGTTCTGCTTATGAATAAAACAAATGGATAAGGGACTGTTGATCGAACTATCAATGCAAATTACGCAGACTGCTTCCTAAGAAAAGGTTGCAGAGTTCGTAAAGTCGTTTAGATGTGGCCTGAAATTGTTGTCGATGTACTGTGAGGTAGATTCTAGTTGCTAGGTGACATTAGTGCACAGTACTTACTCATGGCTGCACATAAAGACCTGACATAATGAATCCATTTGCTTGATATGGCATTTTATTAAGAGGCCGTTTCTGCCGCAGGTTGTTCTGAAAAATGACAGTCCCTGCGCTGCGCTTTGTAGATTTCTTTCCTAGTTTTCTAAGCTCAGTTGATCCTATTTACATAATCTATTCAACATCTGCAGTTACTTACCGAGTCCCCCCGCAGCGATGACCCGTCCACCGAGACAGCCGACTACGAAGTCCGCCCGCTTCTCTCTCATGCGGCAGCTCCGCGTGGCCTTCAACCACACACCTGCCCACAGGTGAAAACAACCACCAGAGGTTAAAGGTCAGAGAGGAGGTCAAGATCACACCAGGGTTATTATTGTTCACTAAAACGAAAATCAGTTTTAAAGGGGTCATATGATGCGATTTCTTGTTTTCCTTTTTCTTTAGTGTGTTTCTTTAGCTTCTGACTCCCTTTATGACCTGTGACAACCTTGTCGTTTCTACGATCACAAATGCAGACATGGTTTTATGTTTACATAGTGTTCTCCCCCCGTAGCATTGATCGATCAGCTTGGTCATCTGCATTTTTCCGGATCAGATTCGGGCTTGAATTGATAAGGTAGTACCAACATTATCACCTGTCAATATTGCTTTGGGAGCTGATGTTCCAAATATGATAAGGGGCGTGACATTTCCATCACACGCTTAAGGTATTCGGGTCAATCACGATGCACTGGATCGCTGGCCAATCAGAGCACACCGTGCTTTTCAGAACGATGAGCTTTGTAAAAAGTTTCAGAAAGCTGGGCCATAGTGGAGCAACAATAACGTACGGTATGTATAAATCAATGACTTTTTTTTAACCTAAAACCATGTAAACAGATTGCATTAAACCAAATATGTTCTTTTTAGAACCTTCATATGACCCCTTTAAAAAATTATACACTGAAATAATACATAAACAATGTTTTACTCCAATTTTATTCCAGCTAGTTTCCCAAGGCAACATTTCTCATTATACTTTAGGTTTAAGTACTAATGAAACTAAAATGTAATATAAACTATATAGACTTTTTTTTGTGGTTTAAAAAAAAAGAGAGAAAAAAACACAAAATTACTAAAACTATAATAGTATATCAATGATACTAAAATAACACTGGATTACTGCTGCTGCTACCACACCATGGGGCTCTAAAAAGCAACTTTCTCCATTAACAACCATCCAAAATTAGTTATATATATTTAATTTGTCAGGTATTTTAGATTTTACTGAATTATTTAAAAATTATTACAATTATATTATATATATTATATTATATTTATTTATTTCATTTATTATATTATATTACATTTAATGGTTATAATAATCAAGTATGTAATAGGTTCCATTATTGAAACAAATATTTCATTTAATTAGCATTGTCATGACATCATCATTCCTGTGGCTCCAGTCACATGGCCTTCTTGGCTCGGGTGATTGGCTCAAAAACTTCCATGATTTCCATGCACACTGATGGCAGATTGTGAACTTTCGGGGGGTCCTTTGCTAGTTGAACAGCAGTTGTTGAGATCTCTCCAGCTATTATACCCTCCTTGGGGTCTTCACAAATCAGTATAAAGCTCCAGCATATGTCCCTGATTCGCTCAAATTTAGCCAAATGGGGCATGTTGCTCGTGGTCATTTGTTAGCATGTGGGGACCGGCCATAGTTGACATGGAAACCATAATGTACCATAATGGCTGCAATAAAATAAAACAAGCGGGCACTGAAAGTCAGAGTCAGAAAGAGTTCAGACTCACACACAGTTGATCTGCCCTGAAAATACAGATGGCTTGAGGCACTTTAGTGATGAACAAACAGCTGAAAAGTCGTATCGCTCTCTATTTTTAATGCCCTAACATTGCATGAACATGCAATCTCCAGAAAGTCTCCCTGCATGACATCTGCCTAGGAGAAAATGTATGCCCTCTCTTATCTCTTACCTCTCTTATATCACTCTTTTTGAGGGAACTTTAAAATCTATTCGCTCCATTTCCTTTCTTTGTTGTAACCTTCAGCCATCTGCAATCTCTTTAAACTATTGTGATCTCTAAGCTCTTCAGCATCTTTCAATTCATCCCAAATATTCTCCCTTCTGTCTGAAAAATACTCTATAGGCCACTGTTCCTCACCTGCACTCTCTTACCTATCCTCATTGGACTAAGTAGCCCTCTTGCTCAAGGTATCAGGATGATGTGCTGAGGATGAGAAATACTCAACTGTAACCCAACCTTGTCCTGACTGATGGCACAATCTGCAGAGCTACTCTGAAATCTGTCTAGGAATGAATCTCTTCCAGAATCGTTTGACTGAGGATTTTACCACTTTAATGGGTTCATAAGAAAAAATAATTTTCCTTGATATTCTGAGGCCAACAGAGTTGTACTTTAAAGGTCCCATGGCATGAAATTTTCATTTTATGAGGTTTTTCAACATTAATATGAGTTCCCCTAGCCTGAATATTGTCCCCAAGTGGCTAGAAATTTTGATGGGTGTAAACCGAGTTCTGGCTGTCTTTCTCTGCCTTTGAGAAAATGACAGCTCAGACGAGCTGATCTGAATTCTGATCTTGAATTCTCCTGTTATGACGTTATAACAGGAACGGTTACCTCCCTTTCCTCCACCCAGAGAATTTGGCACGCCCATGTGAGCGCCATATTTGTTTGTCCTCGAGAGATCATGGCTTGTGAACGAGTGAATGCTGCCAGTTTCTCAGTGTTTGGATATACAAATGAAAACAGAAGTCTTTTTTCAGTTCCTTCTGATCTGTGATCAGTGATTTCTGATGTGTAGCTAATTATTCAAGTTCACACAGAATTTTATTATTTGTGCACACGCTGCGGCTTCTCTCTCTCCCGACAGAACAGTGTTTTCTGTCTTGTGAGTCAGTGTTTTTGTACGTCCTCGTCGCGTCTATCTGTTCTAAAATGTGCATACAGTCGTGAATTTCTGCTCAACATCGGCAGAGCCACATCTTTAGAGATAAACCTCACGCACGCCGAGGCTCGGGCTGCACTGGCCGGTCGGCCTTCAACATCACCGACCCCCAGTACTGCATCTAGCCCACAGCGGAGGCACCAAAGCGGCGCGAGATTAAGCAGAAGGGGGGTAAGCGTGAGCGTGTATTTTTATATTAAAAATAGGCTAACGATTGCGTCACAACCACGCAACTCTGTCGCATAGTAGAGAAATTACCGTATAGACAGGAGGAGAAGCTCGCAGGCAATCTTTTGCGGTCTATGAGGCAATCGGGGGGACGTGGAGGCATAAAGTCCGATAAAGTCAAGGGAGAGGCATGGGGAGAAGCCCATAGAGAGCCAAAAGCAACGGGACAAAATATTTCAACAATGTGATTCAGATTTCACTTTGCACAACTACTAGAAGACTTGCTACTGTCAGACAGGTTGCTCACGTCACATCTACGTCGTCAAGCTCAGTCTGAGGCTGCACAGTACACTCAGCCATCAGGAAGTGAGTGCTTCTACGTGACTTAATTTTTTCTCTGTGAAGTCTATGGGGTCGCTGTGTCCATTTCTTTTACTGTCAATGCGTAGACCTCGTTAAACCACGCCCCCTCTGCTCATTTGAAATGCAAAGATGTCAGCCAATCACAAAAGTGGGCGTTTTTACTGAAGTCTCACAGCAGACACGCCCCTTGAAACAGGGCATTCAGCCACAGGGCAAACATCAGTATAGAAAAAATGCCTTTTATTTCTAAATTATTACATTTTATGATGTAAAAATCATACTAACAATATAAGTACACCTCAGAATACATTAAAAATAAAATTCCATGCCATGGGACCTTTAAGAACATACTGTAAATTCAAAACAAAACCAGTTTCTTTTGGTCTTCAGATTTGATTGGCAAATATGAGTGAATTGTAATGCTAATACACAGCACCAGCACTGGGACTTTACACTGTTTTTATCACACTGTGAATGTTTGAGCATGTGAGCGAAACTTTGATGTTTAAGTAAGGAATAATTGTCGACGGGCCATTGAATTATTAGAAAAATAATGCACACCCGAAGTTGTAATGCGGTCACAACCCAAAGCGGATGTGCATTATTTTTCTAATGATTCTGCTTATACTACGGTTACCAAACCTCAAGACATTGTTCAGAGCTGCATTTCCTGACAATGTTGTATCTTAGCGCGCTACGAAGACTCTAAAGGTATAACCATTTCTAGTTGTGTTCCCCGAACTATACCTTAAGAGGTTGCTTTAAGTATACCTTCTTAAGTGTGGCGTTACCAGGTGCTGTCCGTGGCGGCGGTGCTGACTTGGTTTATCAATGGCTCAAAAATCGATTATTCACTCTATGCAGTGGCTGTTTAACTGCGTTATTTGTTCTTTATAAAAGAAGCACTTGAGAAATAGTTGAAATGGCATTTATCAGGACTCCTGCGATCTTATAAATATAATCCAAATCGCAAACTAAATCCAACTGTGGATATTTTATATAATTTTGAAATGATTGTGCGACCCGCAACCTCTCATGCCCAAACATTTTATGAATCAACCCACTACACTAACTGGCAGTATGACATTTGCATTATCATAATATATTTGTCTTCATTTAGCCTACTCCACAATCAGGTTAATTACCTGCATCACATTATTGGTGTAAATCACACATTTCTGTTATTGGATGACCTACTCACAACACGCAAAACATAATCAACAGCTAGGTCTACTATAGCGGAGAAAAAAAAGACAGAAAGAGAAGAGCTGCCAGCTGCTATTAACGTTAAGATACACCTTAAGGTATAACTTAAGAAGGACGTAGTGTTAAGAAGGTTTCGGGACATCTAGTCCAGATTATTTAGTCCAGATTATTTATTCCAAGACATTTATCAGGTTATTGGGCCTCATTCATGAAAAAGTCATAAATATACAAGCAAATTCTGTGTAAACTAAGTACCTTTACAAGAACTCTCCTCCGGATTCACAAACGCTTCGTAAACATCAGATTTGGTAGTTAAACGTGTGTATGTTAATGAATTCCAATCATTCGTAAATAGGGCACGCGTGCACGCTAATTCACAATTACCATAATCCCCGCCCATAAATTACAACTGACAACCATATAAGGATGTCATAATATGAAGTGAAAATTTGGTTTTCAACATGTCTTCAAAAATAAATTCTGACGCGGAAATAGAAGCTTTATTGGTTGAAGTACATTCAAAACGCAACATTTTATTTACAAGTGTACACAGGGGCATATCAGGACCTAGAAAAAAGGAGGCTTGGCAGCAAACTACAGATGCTGTTAATGCAGTTTCATCTCTTAATCGAATGGTTCAAGAAGTGAAAAGGAAATGGTTCGACATGAAATTTGAGAGTAAACAACGCATGGGTAATTATCTAAAAAATCTTGCACAAACTGGAGGGGGACCACCATCATCGGGCGTATCCATCTGTGATGAATGCATCATCAGCATAATTGGTGAAACGTCTCTGTCAGGTGTAATTTCCGATGGTGACAGTGATAAACACCCCTTGCAGGAAAACACTTCTGCACAATCGGACGGTAAGGCTACATAGTTTTTATTGTCATCAAGGTATATTTGGAAAAGCAAAACGATATTATACAATTTTTGAGGAGAAACCCACAAAGTAATGTATGTTGAGTTTAAATTTTAAGAAATGCTAACTGTGTCCAGTGTGACCACTGAAGCAGCAAACAGCCCCGTTCATCCAGCGGCACCAGGACCTGTTTATCTTTCTTTTGCCGAAGGTGCCCAGTAGCATGATCTGCCTGCTCTCCAGCCCTAACCCGACTGCCTCGCTGATGTGCTGTCAAGGGTCAAGCCAAACATCACTTGTCTCTTCATCAGACACATATCCTTCAAGAATGATATTAAATATTAAATATTTAATCAATATTAAAATAAGAATGAATGATAATCAAGTTATAACCATTTCCTACATTTGATAAATCAGTTCTCTATATTCAAGGAGTGATTTTGGATATTGTAGTGTTTTAGTTGCTCTGTGCTTTTGAATCCAGATTATTCAGGAGCTGCTCTGATGTCTGTGTCAAGACGTGCTGACAGGCAACTGTCCTTGGTGTTGTAATACACTCCAGGGAGTAAAACGAGATCAGCATGTGTTAACTATATGTCTTACTGAGGTGACCCCTGGGGTCATCCATGTAACAGCTATGTGACTCTTTTGGGGAGAAATGTACCTCTCTGATACTTTTCTTTCTTCATAGAATAAAGTCACTTCTGTACTAAATGTAGTATCAGCATGTTTTGGAGAAGTGCTTTGTTAATAGTTAGTTAAGATGTCCCGACCTTGATGAAAACTGGTATTCTCTGGAGTATTGTGTGTGTGCGTTGTATGATTTGTGCAGATTCAGTATTGGATATGGGCCTTCCTGCAGGCGATGCCAGACCTTTAGACGCTTTTCTGTGACCTCCGAGGTCACTGGGGACTAATCTGGGCCTGGGCCACATCAATTCTACGCATTTTTAGAGATATATGCTCCTATCTGTCTACGTGTGGAAAGTTGCTTACGTTGCATGTTGTTAGAACCAATCAGAATCATTCCACATGGCAGTAATGACGTGTCTAGACCTTGAAAACAGTATAACTGTTCAGAAAATTGTATGTACGTTAGACGGAGGCGGGGAGACTGTTAGAGGGAGTGCGGCCTACGAACTCCTCTTGAGCTGGCTTCTGCTGATGAAACTGCAAACTATTCTTCAGTAAAATTTTCTTTAATTAATCTGACTCCTGACTCCTGGTCTTCATTTTTCACTACTGGTCCTGGGTCCTAAGCTGTTACCCCAACAGCATGTTTCCGAGATAGTTCACACCAATCGGTTTGTGGGAATACAAGCATCTCTCCTGTCAAGCTCCTCCTGTGGGGCCTGGATGAAGATAGAAGGATGTGGCATCAGGTGGGCATTTGGTGATGTACTCTGTGGATCTTTTCACCTGGATTGGCAAACATGAATCCTCTGTAACAGTCTTGGTATAAGACAAGCAAATATATTCATCACCATTTTCATCTTTTTTAATGACAAATTAATGCTTTCTTAAAGGTCCTGTTCTTCGTGATCCCATTTTTCAAACTTTAGTTAGTGTGTAATGTTGCTGTAAAAGCATAAATAATACCTGTAAAATTATAAAGCTCAAAGTTCAATGCCAAGCGAGATATTTTATTTAACAGAAGTTCCCTTTCAAAGCCTACAGCGAACGGCCGGTTTGGACTACATCGCTGTACATCCTGCTTTAATGACGACAGTAGAACAGTTTGTTGACTAACCTCCGCCCACAAGAATACGCAAAAAAGGGGGCGTGGTCTTGTTGCTCTCCCACGTGGAGAAGAGGAAGTGTTGCGTTTGTAGTCTGTTTGTCGCCATGTCGTCGAGACGCTGTTATTTTTATCCCGGAGTCAAATCACCTTTGTTTGGCCTTCAGGGACGCTGTACTTTGAGCACATGCATCTCCCTGTTATGGTAAGAGGCGTGACCTTTCCGGGCAACGTGCGCTAAGCTGCTGTCGAATCACAACACGGGAATCGCTGGCACAATCAGAACTCGTTACGTATTTCTGAAGGAGGGACTTCATATAATAAGGAAATCCTCAAGCCGTTTTTAGGACAGTGAAAACAGCGATATACAGATAAGTAAATTGTGTGAAAAATACTGTTTTTTTTTTACACGCGAAACATGAACACATGTTATATTGCACACTGTAAACACAATCAAAGCTTCAAAAAAACAGGAAAAACGGGACCTTTAACTCTCGATTTCCTTCACGCCAGGTTCAGCTGAATATCAAACCAGACCTTGCGAACCAGCCCGGCTGCTGTATCTGGTGACGGATACGGAGAGTTGCGAATGCGCTCTATTTCAGCGGTCGAAATGGGAGGATGATGAGAACTGGAGTCTTTCCCAGCCTTGCGAAACCTTTTGAGGACAGCCCTGAATACGTTGTTGGATGACTTGAATTCCGATTACCCAACGATGTTGTGTTTGGCTATATGGCGGTTCAGTCCAGCTCTAAGGGAGAGAAAACTTGAGACTGAATTTTCTGCGTTTCGGACATAGATGGCATAGAACGCCCGCAGCTGGGTATTTAAAGCATCTGCCCCCTCTCTCTCTACTTTGTCCACAGACGTCTTTTGGCCTTAAGCCAGTCGTTAAAAACATTGACAGCCCAAGCTGTTGTCTTTTGGTGTTTTCTTCATTTTTTTCGCCCTCGAGGCTGTCCAGCTGTTCTTCGCTGATTGTTTTATGCCTTTTGTTGTTGCCGGCTGCCTTTGATGTCCGCTTCCTTTTATTTATTTTTTCATCTGGACTATAATCCATGTTCACCATAAATATTAAAATTTACTTTCGGAAAATAGAAATTATCTGTCATTTTGTTCTTGTTGTCTGTATGCTATATTGGTATTGTATGATGTATCCTTATTTTACAGTTGACTACACAAAGTGATATCGAACTGTAATGCACTGCTCCAGAAAGTCAGTCTGAGCATTAGTGATGGGGATTTTTGAGACTTTTTTTCTAAGTATAGTTATGCTAGTAGGTGGCAATAAGGAAATGTCTTTATGAGTGTGTCAGTGAATCGTTTAATTAGGGATTCATTCAGACCATAGACAGTAAAAAAAATATGGACGACACGACCTCATTGGCTTCCGCTGAAGAAAAGTGAAGCTTCCGGAGGTCTGAATATGGCGCTGACATCTCTCGTCCCAAATCGGCGCAGTAGTGACCTCGGGACCGGAGTCTGCGCAGTAGAGAGTAGGAAGTAGAGCCACGATATCAAAAGCCCACCCACACTCTTGCAGATGCAGAACAATTCATTATGTCGGTATTATGAAATAAACAGCTATGGAAATGTAGACATTAAAGCAAAATCTCCTCACGAAAATCCTGAAAAAAATCCGTTGGTGCCTCAGTGATCAACAGCTAGGCCTACTATAGCGGAGAAAAAAGACGAAGAAGAGAAAGAGAGGAGCTGCCAGCAGCTATTAACGTTAAGATACACATTAAGGTATAACTTAAGAATGATGTAGTGTTAAGAAGGTTTCGGGACATCCAGTCCAGATGATTTATTTCAAGACATTTATCAGGTTATTGGGCCTCATTCATGAAACAGTCATAAATATACGAGCAAATTCTGAGTACCTTTACAAAAACTCTCCTCCGGATTCACAAACGCTTCGTAAATATCAGATTTGGTAGTTAACCGTATATATGTTAATGAATTCCAATCATCCGCATTCACAATTACCATAATCCCTGCCCATAAATTACAACTGACCACCATATAAGGATGTCATAATATGATGTAAAAATTTGGTTTTCAACATGTCTTCACAAAAGAGAAGTAAGAAGAAAAAAAATTCTGACGCGGAAATAGAAGCTTTATTGGTTGAAGTGCATTCAAAACGCAACATTTTATTTACACGTGTACACAGTGGCATATCAGGATCTAGAAAAAAGGAGGCTTGGCAGCAAACTACAGATGCTGTTAATGCAGTTAATCGAACGGTTCAAGAAGTGAAAAGAAGTGACACCTATCTCAGCTGTCAATCATAACGTCACACCACCCGTTTTTATAACATCAAATAACTCACTTAAACGAAACTTATTTAAAAAGCGAACACTTGAAAGGAAATCATCATGATAAAAACTGCCTAAAATGATAGCAAATGATACCAAATTTGGGGAAAAATTATATGAAGTGTAATTTGATTGTTTAGTTTGTCTCGCGTCCATTAGAATACAAGGGGGGGTCGGGGGTTATGACCTATACTGGGACCAACCACCTGGGGGCGATTGAGGCGCGTAGGCCTCAGTTTTTAACACGAGTGCTACCGACACACGGGCTGAATCCGAAATCGCCCCCTAAACCCTCATTAACTATTCCCTATGTTACTCCACTAATATAGTTCACTTGAAGAAGTGAATGAAAACAAGTGCGTGAAGTCGGAAAGCCGCTTTGTGTACATTGGCTGTACACTCGATTATTGCGGTGCAATGTGGGATTGAAGGAGTGCACTCAATAAAGTCCACTATGGTTTCGGACACCACTACAAATGGCTGTCCCCTCAAATAGTGCCCTATTTAAAGGTGTAGGAGGCGATTTCGGATTCAGCCCCGGATTAATTCACAACGACTCATTTAAACACACCAATTCATTCAGGAACAAAACGAGTGACTGTCTATGTGAGTCAGTCATTGAATCATTTAGTTAATTGTTTAGTTCAAACACACTAATTCATTCATGAAAAAAACTTCCAGTGCAACATTTTGATTTGTAGTACAGAAATCTTGACTAACATTATAAGTAGATCTCAGGGAAAATATGCTAAATTGATACTAATATTAACAGGCATCAGTGGTGGTTCCTCATTTCATGTGGTGGCTTATAATAACTATAATTATAATATAATATACAGGACACAGACACATGGTTGAAGACAACAATGATTCAAATACTAATAATACATTGCTTCCTGACAGCTGTCAAAAACAAATTCCAAGTCAGAGAGAGCCAGAAAGACATTTGTTGTCTTGCATCGTCTCCTCTGATAATGAATCTCTGCATTTAAGCACCTCCTTTCTAACAAAACAGATGTGTTGAGAAACACTGAGAAAGAAAGCAAAAGATCAAAGATATAGGAAAAAGCTTTCTCAACCTGTCTGTCTGTCTTAGCCTTCACACACACAGCAAGGCAAAGCATGGTAGTTAATGAAGTGTGGCGGCCCAGCGTGACCAGTAGTGTTGTAGTCAAGACCACCTAAACCGAGACCAAGACAAGACCAAGACTTTGAAGGGTCGAGACCAAGTCAAGACCAAGACCAAGACAGGCCGAGACCGAGTCAAGACCAAGACCAAGACAGGCCGAGACCGAGTCAAGACCAAGACCAGTGCAAATCCCCACATTGCATGACACACTTCTGATAAAATGTGGAATATGCATACGATTGGCACTTCTCTCGTGTGTGTGGGTGTGTAAGAGAGAAGTTTTGATAAAATAATCAACAGGCATTGCTGATATGTGGGAATTTATCTTTTTAGCAAATAAATGCGAATAAACACTTAAGAGCTGAAATGAACTTAACCATTTATTCAGAACTCCTTTTCAATGGTTTGCCATCCACCTAACACGATGCAGGCATTTTGGCCAAAAAAATTACAAAAATTGTAATTGGGAGAACCTCAAACATTGATGACATTATATGCCAGACCTGAATGAACTGCCGTGGCAAAACACTTCTAACAAGCTTGCCACCAAGGACAAAACATAAAGCTGTAGTTAATGAGAAAAATTAAATAAAATCTGATCAATGGGAAAAGTGGGTAAAACTTTACAATACAGGTGCACTAGTATGCATTAATTCATCCTTAATTAATGCACAGATAATCATGAGTTAATGTATTACTAATGGTGAACTAACCCATTTATTAATGATCACTGCATCAGCAACTAATGAAGATTCTACATGATTAATAGATTAAGTCATCATTAAATTGTTATCAGTTAAATATATCATAATGTATTAATTCCTTAATAACATATTATACTAACTAATCATTTAAATTAATTACCACAACGGGTCAAAGCCACGCATTTCAACTTCCAGTTGTCTGCTTTAATTAATCATTAGCTAATGATTTACAAATGTGTCATTATGTTATGACTTGTTGAGGCACATGACTATTAACTAATTGATTAAGTAATATTTACTTGTGGTTATGGGTTTTGAATTAATTTTGAATTAGTTAATAGTCATGTGCCCCAACAAGTAAAGTCATAACACAATGATACCTTTGTAAATCATTAGCTAATGATTCATTAAAGCAGACAACTGGAAGTTGAAATGCATGGCTTTGACCCATTGAGGTAATTAACACGTTGCTTTACATTATTAGTTCATATAATATGTTATTAAGGAATTAATACATTGACACATTTAACTAATAACAATTTAATGATTACTTAATATATTAATCATGCTGAATCTTCATTAGTTGCTGATGCAGTAATCATTAATAAATGGGTTAGTTCACCATTAGTAATACATTAACTCATGATTATCTGTGCATTAGTTAAGAGTGAATTAATGCATTTTAGTGCAAATGTCGATAGAAGTTTGACGTGGTCCCAGCCGTCTCAGTAAGCGTCGCGTTGCAGAACTTACACACTGCTGTATGTTTTCTTTTGGATGCATTTTTGCAGATGAACTCTTTGTGGTTTAGGTAGCCAAATTGTATAACAGAAGATTTGGCTGACATCTCTCCAACAGCCACGGTGACGGCACAGCTTGCTCTCCAAGCATTCACGTGTGGAGTGTGTGTGATGCGATGTGGGGGTTGGCGGCGCGGTGCGGCGCGGCGCAGCGCAGGGAGGAGAGGGGAGTAAAAACTAAAAGTATTTAAAATTAGACACGAGTCAAGCTTTTGGTCTGAAGTTTTTTGTCTAATCATCACAGTAATGATGTTAACAAATAATTTCGTGATATGCTCTCAGTTGTGGTCTTGACCGGTCTTGAAATTAAATCCCGAGTCCTCTGAGTCCGAGACCGAGACGAGACCGAGTAAAAATATGGTCGATTCCGAGACGAGACCAAGACCTTTAAAAAGTGGTCTCGAGACCGGTCTCGAGACCAAGACCGATCTCGAGTACTACAACACTAGTGACCAGTCAAACAGTTTTTTAAAAGAGAGAAAGCCATTCACCACCTCACTATAGGTACAGGTAAGCTCATTGTATAAGATTACAGCACATTGAACGGAGAAAGAGAGAACAGTACAGAGAAGAAAAGATTTGGATGGAGGGAAGAAAAGAGAAACAGTTAAGCAGGAACAATTTCCACCTCCCGCTGCTCCTTCTGAAACCGCAAGATAAATTGGTTGAAATTGCCAATGACTCCACACTGACAGGAGTCTGAGTGTTTGTCTCTTTCTCTCAATGTGCATGAGACGCTAATGGAGATGAATTAGGGTCAGAGGTCACAGATAACTCTCTGAAGCTTTACATCACACAGACATGCTCAAATCTGATAGTTTATGTAGCCATGTGTACAGCGATGATGGCTTCTCTCCATATAAGATCTCATCTGTAGACCACATTTCATTCTCAGATTCATCCGTATTCATCAATTAAACGACAGGTGAAGGGAAAATATTCCAGGTCATAGCTGTTCACGTACAAAAGGTCAAATTTATACTGTAAACTATTACAGGAGCCTACTCCTTTTTTAAGTATGCTTCCTTTTCACTGTCTACAGTTCGCTGGAGCCAAATCTGGTCTGCAGTCCACTAATTGGGGAGCACTTCCCTAGATAAACTTATGATGAAAATCTATTCTTATATGCCATCATGTTATCATTTCGAGAGCTGAGAAAAAGAAAGGAGGCGTCATACATCATAGCAAAGTCTACAAAGCACTGCACTTTCCCTTTGAACTGCTGCTTTAGATTACCTGTCTGCTTGCCTGCCTGTCTGTGTGTCTGTCTGTCTGTCGACCTGTCGCTTGCTATTGAACCAGACATGCACACAGCTGCGCTTCTCTCTGCAGCTAAAGAGCAGGAGGTGTTGCATGATTGACAGTTCTGCAGGCTCAGAACAACGACCCAGCTGGAGATGAGACCCCGTGTTTATTTAAAGCCCACAAATCAATCAACTCTCCTCTTTCTATTACACTCACACATGCGCACACAAGCCTCGTTCTGATCTAAAATAATTTTTGTGAGCGTTTTCAATCTACAGATCTCTATGTATGTCTGTCTACCTATTTTTTTCATGTATTTTAATCGTGACTCACCTTCAACCGAAGTCCCTTTCAAGTCAGTTCACTCGGCGGCCATATTTTAAACACCTCTGGGCAGATTTCTTTCGTGCATGCAAAAGCTTGGTAAAAAAACTTTTTACCAAAATCTTTGAACTCACATTTATAAAACATTTCAAGACATGAACCGAGCCAATCAGCTACGAGGTCAAATACAACTACAAACTTTGATTTGTAGCAAAAAAGTTTTGAAAATCTGGGAAAAAAAGACAAAGTTATTGAAGACTGTGTACTTAACGCTTTTGGTGAGGTAAAGAACTACAATCCTATGCATAATTTAATTAAAACGATGGAGAAATATACAACTTCTCATTTACATATAAAAAATATATATCTTAAATTTATTGCAAAATGTAAGTATTGTGAGAGCACAGCGAGATCGATTTGATTAGCCATTTTGGCGCGTATTGCTTTTTCCAACTTTTTTCAATATGTATACATGTATAAAAAATGGTCTTGATGGGGGAAGGAGTCAACTAGGCTATGCATAGGTACGGCGCACATTAGCGACTAGCGATAATATTAAGCTCCATATCAAGAGTGATCATAATGGAGGGATATTAAATATGAAGCAAAAGTCTGCAGACTTCTAGCACATCTCTGAATAGCTCAACATATAAAAACAGACTTTTTGTCCTCTTGTAATCTGCTATTGGTGAGTAGCTACTTTGGTGGCTTAAGGTTTCAATAAACCGTTATTTATTCAAAGAGTATGACAAAACACATGATAAAGATCAGATAAATGTATTACATTTGTTTAATAACTGTGCGAACTTTACAACGTGACCTTTAAAATGTATAGTTTTAAGATTTAGATAAAAAAACTGAAAATGAAATAAAATGCAATAAATGCATAATATTTAATTTATTGATTTAATTTATTGATGCAGAATGCAAAAATTCTCAGACCCAGCCCCCCCTCCTCCTTGAACTGTTAAGCCCTCTCTTAGCACCCCCAAGATAACTGCGGAAAGGTTCTGCTTGAAACAGAACTCATAATTTTAAGATACACTATATTGCCAAAAGTATTGGGACAACCCCCCAAATCATTGAATTGAGGTGTTCCAATCACTTCCATGGCCAAAGGTGTATAGAATCAAGCACCTAGGCATGCAGACGCTTTTACAAACATTTGTGAAAGAATGGGTTGCTCTCTAGAGCTCAGTGAATTCAAGCGTGGAACCGTGATTCGTGAAATTTCCTCACTACTAAATATTATATGGTAAACTGTTAGTGGCATTATAACAAAGTGGAAGCAGTTGGGAACAACAGCAATTCAGCCACAAAATGGTAGGCAATGTGAAATCACAGAGCAGGGTCAGCACATGCTGAGGCGCACAGTGCGCAGAAGTTGCCAACTTTCTGCAGTCAATTGCTAGCGACCTCCAAATTTTGTGTGGCCTTCGGATTAGCTCCAGAACAGTGTGTAGAGAGCTTCATGGAATGGGTTTCCATGGCCGAGCAGCTGCATCCAAGCCTTACATCACCAAGTGCAATGCATTATAGCGTTGGATGCAGTAGAGTAAAGCACGCCACCACTGGACTCTAGAGCAGTGGAGATGTGTTCTCTGGAGTGACCAATCACGCTTCTCTGTCTGGCAATCCGATGGATGAGTCTGGGTTTGGCGGTTGCCAGGAGAACGGTACTTGCCTGACTTCATTGTGCCAAGTGTAAAGTTTGGTGGAGGGGGATTATGGTGTTGGGTTGTTTTTCAGGGGTTGGGCTTGGACCCTTAGTTCCAGTGAAAGGAACTCTTAATGCTTCAGCATACCAAGACATTTTGAACAATTTCATGCTCCCAACTTTGTGAGAAAAGTTTGGGGATGGCCCCTTCCTGTTCCAACATGACTAAGCACCAGTGCACAAAGCAAGGTCCATAATGACATGGAGGAGCGAGTTTGGTGTGGAGGAACTTGACTGGCCTGCACAGAGTCCTGACCTCAACCCGATAGAACACCTTTGGGTTGAATTAGAGCGGAGACTGAGAGCCAGGCCCTCACGTCCAATATCAGTGCCTCACCTCACAAATGCGCTTCTAGAAGAATGGTCAAAAATGACCATAAACACACTCCTACACCTTGTGGAAAGCCTTCCCAGAAGAATTGAAGCTGTTATAGCTGCAAAGGGTGGACCAACTCCATATTAAACCCTACAGATTAAGAATGGGATTAAAGTCCATGTGCATGTAAAGGCAGGCATCCCAAAACTTTTGGCAGTGTATTGCTGCGTCCCAATTCGCATACTATCCGTACTAAATAGTATTCGAAAAAATAATTAGTATGTCCCAAATCTTAGTATGTTGAAAAAAGTATTCCAAAGATTCCCGGATGGTTTACTATTTCCGGTCAGAATCCGAAGTGCAGATCGATGCGCACTCTAACGGCTGATATTGCCCACAACCCATTGCGAGATGGACGAGGATTCGATTAGAACTACAAACGCGGATAAAAAGTGTTTAAAAACTACAAACATGACGGTTACGCGAGTCTGACGGTTAAGTGGAGAGGATTAGATAAAGTGGTTTGAGTGAGCAATTATCAGTATTTAACCGGACGAAAATATATTTATTCAATATTATCCACATTATATTTCTCCTTCAGCAGCATTGAGAACTTTTGTAATGATGCGTTTGGCCATTAACTTTGCTAACACTTGAGAGGAGTCTCTGCATTAAAGACCCACGAAAGGCAGATCAACGAGCGACTACATTTCTCTCCGATACGGTAGGAAATTAAATTGAAAGTGGGGGATTTGAACTGTGATGATGATTGACAGGGCAGTTTAAACGGTGACGGGACGCACGTAACAGAGTCCGTTAAAGATGATGAAGTAGTATGTCCCAAAGCTTGCATACTCTTCTGCTACACACTCAAAAGTATGTACTTTTTCTTCACAAAAAGAGTACATACTTTTAGGACGTAGTATAAGTAGGCGAATTGGGACGCAGCCTATGTTTATTAAAAATGTCACTTTAACAATTAGTGTAAATTAAAAATATATATACAGTGAGGAAAATAAGTATTTGAACACCCTGCTCTTTTGCAAGTTCTCCCACTTAGAAATCATGGAAGGGTCTGAAATTGTCATCGTAGGTGCATGTCCACTGTGAGAGACAGAATCTAAAAAAAAAATCCAGAAATCACAATGTATTTTTTAACTATTTATTTGTATGATACAGCTGCAAATAAGTATTTGAACACCTGTCTATCAGCTAGAATTCTGACCCTCAAAGACCTGTTAGTCCGCCTTTAAAATGTCCACCTCCACTCCATTTATTATCCTAAATTAGATGCACCTGTTTGAGGTCGTTAGCTGCATAAAGACACCTGTACACCCCATACAATCAGTAAGAATCCAACTACTAAGCAGATACCAAAGAGCTTAGGTCTCTTGAACTCATTCAAGAGACCTAAGACACTAGAGACAAAATTGTACACCTCCACAAGGCTGGAAAGGGCTACGGGGAAATTGCCAAGCAGCTTGGTGAAAAAAGGTCCATTGTTGGAGCAATCATTAGAAAATGGAAGAAGCTAAACATGACTGTCAATCTCCCTCGGACTGGGGCTCCATGCAAGATCTCACCTCGTGGGGTCTCAATGATCCTGAGAAAGGTGAGAAATCAGCCCAGAACTACACGGGAGGAGCTGGTCAATGACCTGAAAAGAGCTGGGACAACCGTTTCCAAGGTTACTGTTGGTAATACACTAAGACGTCATGGTTTGAAATCATGCATGGCACGGAAGGTTCCCCTGCTTAAACCAGCACATGTCCAGGCCCGACTTAAGTTTGCCAATGACCATTTGGATGATCCAGAGGAGTCATGGGAGAAAGTCATGTGGTCAGATGAGACCAAAATAGAACTTTTTGGTCATAATTCCACTAAACGTGTTTGGAGGAAGAAGAATGATGAGTACCATCCCAAGAACACCATCACTACTGTGAAGCATGGGGGTGGTAGCATCATGCTTTGGGGGTGTTTTTCTGCACATGGGACAGGGCGACTGCACTGTATTAAGGAGAGGATGACCGGGGCCATGTATTGCAAGATTTTGGGGAACAACCTCCTTCCCTCAGTTAGAGCACTGAAGATGGGTCGAGGCTGGGTCTTCCAACATGACAATGATCCGAAGCACACAGCCAGGAGAACCAAGGAGTGGCTCTGTAAGAAGCATATCAAGGTTCTGGCGTGGCCTAGCCAGTCTCCAGACCTAAACCCAATAGAGAATCTTTGGAGGGAGCTCAAACTCTGTGTTTCTCAGCGACAGGCCAGAAACCTGACTGATCTAGAGAAGATCTGTGTGGAGGAGTGGGCCAAAATCTCTCCTGCAGTGTGTGCAAACCTGGTGAAAAACTACAGGAAACGTTTGACCTCTGTAATTGCAAACAAAGGCTACTGTACCAAATATTAACATTGATTTTCTCAGGTGTTCAAATACTTATTTGCACCAGTATCATACAAATAAAAATCATACATTGTGATTTCTGGATTTTTTTTTATAGATTATGTCTCTCACAGTGGACATGCACCTACGATGACAATTTCAGACCCCTCCATGATTTCTAAGTGGGAGAACTTGCAAAATAGCAGGGTGTTCAAATACTTATTTTCCTCACTGTATATATATATATATATATATATATATATATATATATATATATATATATATATATATATATATATATATATATATATATATATATATATATATATATATATATATATATATATATATATATATATATATATATATATATATATATATATATATATTTATTTATTTAAATTTGTAATAAATGTTTTAATTCATTTTGTAATTCATTGCAAGTTATTATGTGTGCCTTTCAAATAAGAATTAATCTTTGGAAACACCCCAGTGCCAAAATTGTGCTTTTTTACTTTTGTACAGTTTATCAAAATAGAGTAACATACAAATATACCAATACATGCACAATGGAATGAAAGTGGCATTTTGATCTCTACTGTGAATTGCACATCCACGACCCAGAAAAATCTCTGATAGTCTCCTGCACACTGTTGGACTGTGGAATTGATTAGAGCAGATCGATGAGCTAATCCACGAGAGCTGTGCATTTTATCAGTCAGTGTGATGCTGCAGAGGAGCGCATGTGGAGTTTGTGTTATCAGAGCCGCTGGTCCAGATGGCCCTTGTGAGGCAGGAGAGAAGAGTTGAAAATAAGGAGAAATGACAGGAGTGTATTAGGAGGGAATGTGTAAGGTCAGCCTGAGAACAAAAGATAAAGCAAGAGAGGAGGAGTAAAAGATGTGACAGCAGGACATCAGCGACAAGGACTCGCAAAGTGGATAAACTGTTTTTATCATACCTTAAAAACCTTTAGGCAGGAAGTTTGTATTAAATCCTGCGTTGGTGATGCACACAAGCCATTTCTGCATGATGTTACTGTGAATAAGGATGAGGGATCAAGCACTGTTGCTAACGCCACACTCATTCATGTACAAAAAGCCCCGAGAACACAAGCTGACAATAGCAGCCTTCACGTCTAATGAGTGAACACACTGCCTGTACGGCACAGCACATAGCGGCATAAAATCAATGGACACCAAAGCTGTTCTTTTAAAATCTTTTGTGTTCCCCAGAAAAAAGAAAAGCCTGGAACGACATGGGGACGATTAAATGATGACAGAATATACATTTTAGGGATAACTTCCTAAAGATTCAATAAAAGCCTCTTTGCAAAGCCTGTGTTATTCCATCAACTTATTTGTATGCACATTTTGGTATATCACAAAAAAAATTTCATTGAAATGCCAAGACGTGCATAAATTCAAAAAATGCGCAATTGCGCATAAAAAACCCTGCATGCGCTCAATTCATAATTTTTTATCTGATAAGAAGACGTGTATAAACTACGTTTGAAACACTTAAAGGGTTAGTTCACCCAAAAATGAAAATTCTGTCATTAATTACTCACCCTTATGTCGTTCGAGACCCGTAAGACCTCCGTTCATATTCGGAACACAAATGAAGATATTTTTGTTGAAAGCTGATGGCTGAGAAAGGCTTCAGTTAGGCCTCCATTGGCATTCAGTACACTTATACTCCCAAGACCGATAAAAGGCACTTAAAATGTCATTACAAAGTCCATCTCACCACAGTGACTCTACAATAATCTTACGATGCGACGACAATAGTTTTTGTGCGCAAAAAAAAATCAAAATAACACCTTTATCCAGCTTGTTATTGCCTTCCGCGTGTGCCTCCACGACGCATGCGCGAGAATATGACGTAGCGCCGGGGCTCGGGATTCCATGAAATGCACACTCTAACCCCATTTTGAGCACTACGCCGAGACCTAAAGCACGATCAATGTAGAATCCAACAGCTGAGATACGCGCGTCTTCCTCTGATTGTAAACAAATCACTTCTGGGTCATCTGTCCGAACGCCGGATCTGCGTCATATTCTCGCGCATGCGTCGTGGAGGCACACACGGAAGGCAGTAACAAGTTGGAAAAAGGTGTTATTTTGATTTTTTTTGCGCACAAAAACTATTGTCGTCGCATGCTTGGCCGGTAAAGAAAACGGGCCACCACATATACAGACACTTCATTCGAACTGACGGGTGGTTACGACGGGTGGTTACAACACCCTGTCCCATGAATGAGGGAACGGCACCTGCCGGTCTCCTTCAAATTCACCACACCTTGTCTCATGAATGAGGGAGCGGCAACGCCGGTCGCCTTCAAATTCACAATATCTTGTTATATGAGTGAGGTAACGGCACCGCCGGTCACCTTCAAACTCACAACAGCTCGTCTCGTAAATGAGGGAACGGCACCGCCGGTCTCCTTCAAATTCACATGAGCCTAGTACCGAACTTACTACCAGTATGTGAGCTATGTCTGCGCAGAACCACTGGGCAGAACCAACAGCCCTATTGAACTGATAACACTTTCGCCTGTAAGGCAGGAACTTCCAGATTGTAAAATCTCACGAACGTAGAAGGGGAGGCCCAGCCTGCCGCCATACAGATATCGTGGATGGAAATCCCTCTGGCCCAAGCCCACGAAGAGGCCATGCCTCTGGTGGAGTGTGCTCTGACACCTAGCGGGCACTGCAGGTGTTTGGAAGCGTATGCAGTTGCAATTGCGTCCACTATCCACCTGGACAGGGTCTGTTTCGAGGAGGCGAGACCCTTAGTGCGCCCACCAAACGAAACAAATAGCTGCTCAGAACGCCTGAAGGCGGCGGAGCGTGTGACATAAACCCTCAATGCCCTGACAGGGCAGAGGATATTGCCACCGTCCCCCTCATCGGATGCTGGCAGAGCCGAGAGGGAGATAATCTGCGCCCTGAAGGGAGTGCCGATCGCTTTGGGGACATAACCATGCCTCGGTCTGAGAATGACCTTAGAGTCATTAGGACCGAACTCCATACACGTCGGGCTCACTGAGAGCGCGTGTAGATCCCCCACGCGTTTCACTGAAGCCAGAGCTATCAGAAACGCGTTTTTTAGCGAAAGGAACCTTGGTTCCACAGTCTCGAGCGGTTCAAAGGGATGAGCCTTCAGGGCCTCTAGGACCAAGGCCAGATCCCATATAGGAACCGACGGGGGCCGCGGGGGATTCATCCGTCTGGCTCCTCTGAGGAAACGGATGATGAGCTCGTTCCTTCCTAGCGTGCTACCTAGCGTCGTCTGAGCGAACGCTGCTATAGCCGCCACATACACTTTGAGCGTGGAAGGGGACCTGCCCAATTCCAAAAGCTCTTGGAGGAAGGAGAGCACCCGCTGGACACCACATTGCTGTGGGTCCAATCCCTTGGAAACACACCACTTAGTGAACACCGACCACTTAGAACTATATAACCGCCTCGTCGAGGGGGCTCTAGAGTGTGAAATCGTGTTCATAACCCCTTCGGGCAGGTCAACGGGTATCCGTTGGTCACCCATACATGCAGAGACCATCGCTCTGGATGGGGATGCCAAACTGACCCTCCTGCTTGAGAGAGAAGGTCTGCTCTCAGCGGAACTGGCCAGGGGGGTGAGTGCGACAGCTTCACCAGCTCTGGGTACCAAATCTGGTTCTCCCAGCGCGGTGCTATAAGGAGCACCGGGCGGCGCGTTTCCCTGATTTTCGCTATGACCTGGGGCAATAGGGAAATCGGCGGGAAAGCATACAGCGGGAGGCTGGGCCAAGTTTGGGACAGCGCATCCTCGCTTTTGGACAGAAACGTCGGGCAGCGGGCGTTCTCTTTTGTTGCAAAGAGGTCGAGCTCCGCTCTGCCGAACAGGCGCCATACCAGCTGGACTGTCTGGGGGTGCAGGGACCATTCTCCTGGGAGAATGAGGCCCCTGGACAGCTTGTCCGGGCCCACATTGAGGTGGCCCGGCACGTGCGCAGCTCTCAGCGAGCGCAGCGAGCTGTGTGCCCACACGAGCAGGCGTTCTGTCAGATTGCCCAGACATCTGGACCTGACACCGCCCTGCCGGTTCACGTAGGACACCACTGTGGTATTGTCCGACCGGACTAACACGTGGTGTCCTCGTATAAGCGGGAGAAACTGCCTGAGCGCGTTCTCTACCGCTATCATCTCCAAACAGTTTATGTGTAGGAGTTTTTCCTCGCTCGACCAAAGGCCCGAGGCTGATCTGCCCTCGAAAACGGCGCCCCAACCCGTGGTGGAGGCGTCCGTCGAGATGACCTTGCGGTGTGAGATGGCTCCCATCGTCACTCCCCTCTGGTACCAGTCGGCTACTAACCAGGGCTCTAGGGCTGACACGCAGCCCTGAGTCACTCTGATCCTGAAGCCTCCGGACGCCCAGGCTCTGTGAGGCACTCGGGCGTTTAACCAGCATTGCAGCGGGCGCATGCGCATTAAGCCCAGCTGGAGCACAGCTGCAGCTGAGGCCATACGTCCCAGCATCCTCTGAAAAAGCTTGAGAGGTGCGATTTTGCCCGGCCGGAAGTACGCAGCCATGCGCCGAACTTGGCGCGCGCGTTGGGGTGACAGGCGGGCTGACATTGCCACAGTGTCCAGATTCAAACCCAGAAATGAGGTTGATTGCGTTGGCACTAATGAGCTCTTGGTCCAATTGACCGTGAGCCCTAGGCTGTCCAGATGGCTGAGCAGCATTGCCCTGTGGGCGAGGAGCTCGGCCTCCGACTGCGCCAGGATGAGCCAATCGTCCAGATAGTTCAATACTCGCATCCCTCGATTTCTCAGAGGAGCGAGGGCCGCGTCCATGCACTTCGTAAATGTACGGGGTGCTAGTGACAGGCCGAACGGAAGGACGGTGTATTGATAAGCCTGGCCGTCGAAGGCGAATCGTAAGAATGGCCTGTGACGCGGCGTTATCTTGATTTGAAAATATGCATCTTTCAAATCTAGGGAGATTAGCCAGTCTCTCAGGCGAATATGCGCGAGGATCTGCTTGGTCGTGAGCATCTTGAACGATCTTTTCATAAGAGCTTTGTTCAGACGCCTCAGATCCAGAATCGGTCTGAGCGACCCATCCCTTTTTGGCATGAGAAAATACCGGCTGTAAAAGCCTGACTCGCTCATAGAATGGGGAACCGGTTCTATAGCCCCTTTGCACAGCAGCGTGGCTATTTCTGCTCGAAGTAGATGTGCTACTTCCTCGCTCACTCTCGTCTCTGTACGCGCAGGGCGAAGAGCGAACTGCAGAGTGTAGCCGTGCTTCACTGTTTTCAGCACCCATTCTGATACACCTGGAATGGCTTCCCACGCTCTCGCGTGCGCCACACGGGATAGAATGGCCTCCGGGCTCGAAACGCTGCGCTTCGCGGGTTTGACGGCCTGTATAGGAGGGGCGGGCGCAGTGCGCGCGCTCTCTGTGCTGTGGGCCAGCCGATCGCTCGCGATGGCTGGCCGCCCTACACACTGCATCTCTGCCGCTTCGAGCGGGGAGTGGCTTGTGTGCGGCCCTACACTCATCGCTCCGGCCACCCTGGGCGGAAAACAAATGGTGTGTGGCGCGGCGCGTGGCGCCTGAGGCATAATGTTCGCAAAAATGTGTGAGCGCGTTTGAGCGGGCACAACTCTTACGCGTGGAACATGACCGGTTAAGAGTGGCTGTGTGACAGCGCGTGTGGTGGTTAGTCGTGGACGCAAACAAGCGGACACGTGACCTAACTCTAGCACTCGAGCGGCCGGTGGCCGCTTTATGTGAGTGGGGGACACGGGGTTTATAGTGCTTGTATGCAGGGGTGAACACAGAAAAGTGGGCACATTTACTGCATTTGAAACACATACGGCGTGAGCCGTGCAACCAGAAATAATGCAACTTTTGTGATTTCTCTGGTTCGCCGTAAAAACGGCGGTTATTGACAGGCGAGAAGGCGTTTTTGCCGGCTCGTTGGCTGCGTGAAATCCATCTGCAGCAGCCACAGTGGTGGGGGCTGACAGGAAAGAGAGTTTTGACGGTGGTCCGGCCGCGGCGGGACTTAACCGTCGTTTCTTGCCTCTGGCTAGGAGGACTTTGGAGGCTCGGGCTTCAGCGCGATCCTAGGCCGGGGGCCCCGAGGTGGAGGCGGCTTACCACGGCTGGAAGAGCGCGATCGGGGGCGGCCGCTCGGTCTTCGCTGAGACGAAGGGGGCCGCGCTGGGCGCTGCGCGGAGCTCGTTGCTGGCTGGTCACGAGGACGGCGAGCAACGGAGCTATTGCTAGCGCCGGGGCGTCGAGGCAGGAAAAGGTTCATGGCCTGCGTCATTTTCTGCACTTCGGAGAAACGGTCGACAATCCCCTTGACCGCTGGTCCGAAGAGCCCAGACGGAGAGAGCGGGGCATTTAGGAAGGCCGCGCGCTCTGTTTCTCGCATGTCCGCGAGCGTGAGCCAGAGGTGGCGCTCAGCTACCGTGAGGGAGGCCATAGAGCGTCCGAGGGCCTGTGCTGCGGTCTTGGTGGCGCGAAGGGAGAGATCCGTCGCGCTTCGCAAATCCGTGATTAACTCAGCGTCACAGCTTTTCTCGTCCAGATCGCGGAGGAGATTAGCTTGGAGGATTTGCAGCACGGCCATAGAGTGCAGAGCAGACGCAGCTTGACCGGAGGCAGCGAAAGCGCGGCCGATCAGCGATGACGTCACTCTGCAGGCCTTAGACGGGAGGGCAGCCTTTGAGCGCCAACCGGAAGGCGGGCAAAGGTGCGCTGCGACCGCCTCTTCCACCGGAGGGATAGCGTTGTAGCCTTTCTCAGCCGCGCCGTCAACTTGTGAGAGCGTCGAAGAAGCCTGAGACGAGACCCTCGCGGAGAATGGCGCGTTCCAGGACTTTGCGAGCTCCTCGTGAAGCTCTGGCAGAAAGGGTGCAGTCCTGGAGGTGGGCGCACGGCGGCGACTGTTTAGGAAGCATCCGTCAAGTTGGTTCGGCGCTGCCACCTTGGGCGGGGCCCATTCAAGGCCTAGCTGCTCGACAGCCCGGGCGAGAAGGCGCAAAAGTTCGGCGTCCTCACCCGCTCGAGAGCGTCCGGAGCCCCGGACTGAAGAGGTCGCGGAAGACCAGTCCTCGCTGTCGGAAGCCATGATGGAGCAGCTGTCGGCGCGTTCCGCGGCCGCATCCGCCTCATCCCCGGAGGCGGCAACAGAAATGGCGGCCTGGGGTGGGGGCGGGGAAGGCGAGAGTGAAGCGGGCGGGAAAGGTTCCGGCGAGCTTCTCTCCGCGAACTCCGGAGTCCGCTGCGAGCGGCGCTTCTTTCTGCGCGGCGTAGCAGGGACTGGAGGGATATCATCGTCGAACAGGACGAGTCGAGCCCACAGGGTCGACATCGTCAGTTCTTCGCACTCCTGGCATCCACCGGCGAGAAGTGCGGCGGCGGCGTGATCACGGCCCAGGCAGAGAGCGCAGATCACATGGCGGTCCCCGGAGCTGAGCTGCGCGTGACACGAGCCGCAGGTGGAACGAGACATTTTGCATCAAACGCTCGGCTCTTTTTGTGAAAAGTGTGACGCAGCGGCGACAACACTTGAGCGTAAAGGATATGGGCTGCCGGATAGCAGAGCAGGCACGGATGGCTGAAGGTGGCGCGATGCTGCCGGCTTCCTCAGGCGCTGTCCTCTGCTTGCTTGTCTGCGCGGTCACGGCGGCGGGTTCCAGATCCAGCGATGCGAAGGGCTTCGCTGAAGAAAAGAAAATCGAATATGCAGCCCGTGAGCCCTGCTTATATACACGTGGCCACGCCCCACCGGTAGGCAAATGAAGCCAGGTGGGCGCGAAGCGCCCTCATTGGTCGCCACGTCACGCGGGCTCACCGATAGGCTGCTGCAGTTGCCAGCAGAGCAGCCAATAGCACGCTGGAATAGCCTGCTATGGTCTGCCAGGCTGCCGCACTGCGTTGACAATGTTACAAAATTAAGGATAATTTTGGGTTTTTCAGAAATCTCGAAGAAAGAATACTTTCCCGTAGCGTAAGGAACTTACGCAATACGAGAGAACCTCTCGTAAGAGAACTCCTAGCTGTGGGCGCTTGAGAGCGTTTTGGCAGTGCAGCGTTTTTCTTTTTCTTTTCAGTTGAGACACTTTGCTTGCTATGATACGGAATATCTGCGGAAGTGTTACTAGTATCTCATTTCACATTAAATTGGTTTCTCTACTGTTTCTATATAAAAATGCCGATACAATGTAAAGTATTTGCTCTGGCTCTTGTTTTAAATTATATTGTTTCGTTATGTTGCTTATTGTTGTCATCTTTGACATTGTACAAGGAGAATGTGGCAGTTGGTCTGTGTTGTATTTGTCCCGCTTCTTCTCCACTGTGATTGGATTGCTGGGTAAAAAGTGACAGTGATGGGCGCTGCATTTTACCCAAAGCTGAACATTCTTCAACTCTTAGCGACCGCTAAAAAACACAGAGCACTCAGAGCTTGAGCGTGAAATAGACGCCCAGCGCCTCGTTACTCATGGCGGCGCTCCCATCGAAAACAATTGGAAAAATACGCCAGCCACATGAAAAAACTTATACAGTAGGAGGCGTTACTTTGTATCTTCTGAAAGAGTACAGAATCTCCGGATCTAAACACAGGAAGAAAAAAAAAGCAGTAACAAGCGATAAAACCATTGCTTATGCACGTTTTGACAAAACACAATTTTCTCAGCTTTTTGCTCAAAATTTTGCTTTTTAAAAATTAAACACCCACATTCAAATGTGGATAAGAATGCATAAAGCTAGAATACATTTTTGTTATTGTTGTTTATAAGCAGAGCTCTGTTCTTTCTTTTAATATAGTGCATGTTCAGATATTCATGAAAGTTTTGTGAAAATGATCAAAAATGCTGGTGATGGCTGGCAACTTTTTAAACTTGTTTTTATTACAGGATCACATTCATTCATTTTGTAAATGCAACTACAGTGTCCATTGATATGACAGTGTAATATTAGTGATCTTAACTGGGAGCCTTTTGTTCATGAGAGACATATAGCAATATAATTCAATTACTCATGCTCAGTGTTTTTGCTGGCAGAATGATTTAGCTACATGTTTCTCTTTTATGCTGCATTGGGTGGGCGACTTATGCCAGTCATTGAGCATCTGCTTCCATTTTTTGTCTGCCCTCTTGAAATTGATTGCGATTGAAATAATAGTTTACCTTGCCATTTAACAAACAATGGGTGAATGTGTTCACAAAAGCACTGTAGAACTTTCAATTCAGAGTGACTGGATGCTTTTGATGCAGCACAAACTCTCATATGCAAAAAATGCATTGCATATTTATGTAAAACTGTAGCTAAGCGCTAAATGTCGTGCCACAATATTGCTCATATACATAAAAATCTCTAATTAATGCAAGCTAAAAGTTCTTATTCATCAGTTGAATTGAATTTGTGCAATTACGAGTCATATTTAGTCAAACTTACAGTCATAACAGCATGCTAATGCATATCTTAATATGCATGCTAACAAACAATGTTTGATCTGTCGTATCATATTTGCATGAAGCTAAGGATGACTGGCCAAGAAAACAAAGTTTCAAACATAAGCAACGGAATAAAGAGAGGAAAAACGACATGAAAGTATTAAAGGTGACAGCACAGGAGCAATGAGACAGTGAGTGACAGAAAATGAATATCAGAAAAGAAATGGGACAGGGAGAGAACGAGAGACAAACAAGCATGAAGAGCACTGTGGAAGGTGTTTGATTATGCTATGATTCCTCTAAAATGTCAAAGGCTCTTTGCATGCAGTGCACTCTCACTTAGCTCTGACAAAGAGCTAAAATCTCAACTCATAAATACTGGCAGATGGACAAGAGGAAGCTGGCCAGAAGATAATCAGACCTTACGGGCAGCGATCCTCTAGTGCACACTTCACTTTCATCCACACACATTTTCTTAATTGATTTGGCATGTTATAAACGTTTAAAACATTTATGTGCAAATGCATTATAATATTTCTGTAAGGGTCACTTGGATTTATTGTATGACACAAAACATTTAAATGGATAGTTCAGCCTAAAATTGTATTCTCATTTACTAACCTATACTTTGTTCCAAATCCAAATGACTTGTGCACTACATAAATAAGGAATAATTGACGACGGGCCATTTCATTTTTCAAGTAAGTTAAGTTGCTAAACAATTTTACTGAAAAAAATCGCCAGAGTAGCACTGACAACATGTTTCTGTGAGAGTGTGTGTCCGTAGTGTATATGTGTGTGTGTGAGTGGGAAAGCAGATAGAGTGGAAGAAAGAGAGTATGTGCATTTCGTACATAATTAAACATAATTTTGTGGGAAAACTAAAATTATTTGTCGTTTTTACCCTATTGTTTACTATATTTTGTTGGTCGATGTTGGTGTGGGTTTTGGTTATGTTGCTGTTGTATGCTGTAAAGACATTTAAAATAACTGAAATTATTTGGTCAAATATGGAACTGTAATGCGGTCAAGACATGCCTGGAACTACCTTTGCCGTGCGTTTGCCTGAAAATAATTGCACACCTTAGAACGTTCATCAGCCAATTAGATTCAAGCATTCAACAGCCCAGTTGTATAAAAGAATACAAATAGTTTTGTGTGAGGACTGAAATTTTATTCATTATTCACCAATATTTCCCTCCATTCAAATATGGATGATGTGTTTCATCAAAATGCACCATATGGAAAACGTCTCGGGTTATGACTATAACTCTTGTTCCCCGAGAAGGGAACGAGACACTGCGTCATCGTGATGACACTTCAGGGAACGCCCCTCGCGTAAAGCGTCTGAAGAAACTGTAGAATCAGCCCAATCCGATTGGTGTTGCGTGATGACGTAGTATGTGACGGCATACCCGGAAGATACAAAGAGACGTCTGAACGTAACAGAGATAGCGTTCTTTGAGATGAAGCGAGCGCTCTGATGATTGGGTGGACACGAGACGCAGTGTCTCGTTCCCTTCTCGGGGAACAAGGGTTTTAGTCATAACCCGAGACGTTCCCCTTCGAGGGAACTCGAACTGCGTCATCGTGATGACACTTCAGGGAACGAGTACCAACTATCCCGCACCAATCATACCCACCCCAGTGTGAAGCTGGAAACCAGGCACAACTAGGGGGCGAGCACTCTCGCGCCATGTGTCTCAGGGAGATGCAGACTATAAAAACGAATGAAGGTGTGAGGGGTGGCCCACCCCGCCGCCTCGCAGATCTCCTGCATAGAGGCTCCAGAAAGGAGGGCCACAGAGGAGGCCATGCTCCTAGTAGAATGGGCCCTCACGGCTAAAGGTGAAGGCAAGTTGCGCACCTGATAAGCCATGGCTATAGCCTGGACAATCCAACTACTGATCGTCTGCTTGGACGCAGGCAGCCCCTTCTTGGGTGAGCCAAAACACACCAACAACTGGTCTGACCTTCTCCACTGAGCAGACTTCTCCAAATAGATCCTCAATGCCCGCACGGGGCAGAGGAGGTGAAGTCGGCTCTCTTCCGCCGTCACGTGAGGTGGAGGATGGAATGCCTGGAGAACCACTGCCCTGTTGGATGGCACCTTGGGCACATAGCCCTGGCTGGGATGCAAGATGGCTTTAACCATGCCAGGGGCAAACTCCAGGCAAGTCGGCGTGACCGCCAAGGCCTGGAGGTCCCCCACTCTCCTCAGAGAAGTGATGGCAAGGAGAAAAGCCACCTTGAAGGTCAGTATTCTCGCCTCAGCCGACTCCAGCGGCTCAAAGGGGGCCTCAGCCAACCCCTCGAGCACCACTTATCCTCATCCTCCGAGCCCCACGTAGGAATCGTACAACCAGATGGTGCCTCCCAATGTCACATCACCTAAAGGTGCGTGGAAAGCCCCAATGGCAGCCACATACACCTTAAGTGTGGACGGGGAAAGACCGGCGGAGAAGCGGTCTTGAAGGAACTCCAGCACTGAAGCCACCGGGCAGTTAACTGGGTTCACCTCCCGCTCTCTACACCAAGTGGAAAATACATTCCACTTTAGGCTGTACAACCTCCTGGTGGATGGAGCTCTGGAACTGAGTAGGGTCTCCACAACACCCGCCTACAGGCCCTCTGCTAGGAACTGAGCCCCCTCAGGGGCCAGACCCAGAGATCCCATACCTCTGGCCGGGGGTAGAAAATCGTACCCCTGGCCTGAGACAGCAGGTCCCTCCTCAGAGGGACCTGCCATGGGGGACCGTCCAGCAGGTCGATGATGTCGGAGAACCATACTCGAGTGGGCCACCGGGGTGCTACTAAGAGAAGGCTGACGCCCTCCCGGCGGACACGTTCCAGAACTCCCGGGAGCAGAGCAATCGGGGGAAAAGCGTACAGACGCAGCCGGGGCCACGTCTGTGCCATGGCATCCAGCCCCAGTGGGGCCGGATGAGTGAGGGAGAACCACAGCGGGCAGTGGGACGTCTCTTGAGACGCAAATAGATCCACTTCCACCTGGCCCAACCGCTCGCACATAGCCTCCACCACCTCGGGGTGGAGTCGCCATTCCCCGGGCCTCAGCCCCTGCCTCGACAGGATGTCTGCTCCCTGATTTTGGTCCCCGGGGATGTACATCGCCCTGAGGGATGACAACTTCCCCTGGGACCACAGAAGGACCTGATGCGCCAGTCTGCAAAGAGGGCGCGACCTCAGGCCCCCCTGGTGGTTTAGATACGATACTGCCGACATGTTGTCGGATCGTATCAGGACATGGTGGCCGCGGAGGTCCGGGAGAAAGCTCCTCAGAGCCTTGTAGACCGCCAGCATTTCCAGGCAATTGATATGCCAGGAAGAATGCCGGAGCCAGTGCTGCATCCATACACTTCGTGAAGGTGCGAGGGGAGAGAGCTAGGCCGAAAGGAAGAACCCGATACTGGTACGCTTCGCCCCCGAAAGCGAACCGCAGGAACTTCCTGTGAGCTGGAAGGATGGAGATATGGAAGTATGCGTCCTTCAGATCTATCGTGACGAACCAGACCTCGAACTGGATCTGAGTCACGATGGCTGGAATTGTGAGCATCCTGAACCTGTATCTCCTCAGAGACCGGTTTAGATGCCTGAGATCTAGAATTGGACGCAACCCCCCATCCTTCTTGGGAACTATGAAGTACCGGCTGTAGAACCCGGACTCCCTGTCTGGTGGAGGAATACATTCTATAGCCTCCTTGACCAGCAGAGAGCGTACTTCTTGCTCCATCACCCGCACCTGCTCGGGACCGACCACAGTCCGAACCACCCCGTTGAATTTCGGGGGAGGGAAACCGAACTGCAGTCTGTAACCCCGTTCCACAGTACGCAGGGCCCACGCAGATATACCCGGAAGGCATGACCATGCGCCGAGATAATCTACTAAGGGAACTAGCCTCTCGAGGCCAGCCTCGGGTGTTAATCGAGCCTCTACTCCAACTCCCTTGAGCGGCTGACCGGCAGGGTGCCGTCGGGGAAGAGGTCTGCAGGGCGCACGCGACTGCTGAACTGTCGCAAGTCCTAATGGAGGCGACTGGTTCAGTGCGCGCGCGCAGGGAATGGATGCGGCCCGAAGCGTCTTGGACGGCGGGAGCGCAGCAACGATTCCCCGAGAGTCCCAGAGTGGGAACGACCTTGATCGCTCCACCCTGTGGGGGACGACTCTCAGTGGTCCTGCCGAAGCTAGGACCGCTTGGGAGCCTTCTTAGCCTGGATGACGTCCCTCAGGTCGCTCTTAGGCTGAGAAGGCTTCCTGCGAGAGCGCCGCCTCCTTTGCCAAGCTCCCTTAGGAGGGGCGCGGGAGGCGACACTCTGCCTCTGCACATCGCGGTGCGATGAGCTGGATGAGGGTCCGGGCTGCCCACCCGGGCCTGCTCTAACTGCACAGCCCGAGCGGCGAGGGAAGAACTTCTGGAAGGCGGCTGACTGCTTCCTCGCCTCCTGAATCCTCTCGACGACAGTATCCACTGCCCCGCCGAAGAGGCCAGAAGGCGAGATCGGGGCATCAAGGAGAAAATGTTTCTCGCTCTCCTTGATTCCCGACAGTGTCAGCCAGAGATGCCTCTCAACGCATACCATTCCAGCCATAGAGCGGCCCACAGCGCGAGCCGTCTCTTTGGTAATGCGGAGAGACAAATCCGTTGCCTTCCTGAGCTCGGTGACGTCATCCGGAGATGGTCCCTCGCCCTCATCCAGCTCTTTGAGGAGGTCGGCTTGGTATGCCTGCAGGACCGCCATGGTGTGCAGACAACCAGCAGCACGACCTGCCGCACTAAAAGCCCTGCCGACTAACTTGGACGTGTCGCGGCAAGGTTAAGTGGGCAGCGACGGAGCCTTCAATGATGCAGCGGCCCCGGGTGAGAGGTGGCCCGCAAGCGCCTCTTCCACCTGTGGCAACGCTGCATACCCCAACTCAGCCGTCCCCAGCACATTAGCAAAGTCGAGTACTGGGGGATTTGATATACGGGCTGAGAAGGGTTTTTCCCACGATCTACACAACTCGTTATGCAGATCGGGGAAAAAAGGAAGGCCCCGCCGTGGAGGTTGAACCCGACGCCTGAAAAAGCGTTCATCCAGCTTAGATGGTGGCTGGATGTCCACTATTTCTTGTGGCCAATCCAAACTCAGCTTGGCCACAGCGTGGGATAAAACCTCCACCAGCTCCTCCATAGCGGGCGTGTGGGGTGGCGAAAGCCCCACATCATCCACCTCGATCCTCAAATTGTTCCACACGGGCGGGAGGATATCAGAATCGTCAGAGGAGGATAGGGAAGATGCCTCAGCAGTCCCATATCCTCTTGACAGATCCCGCTGTGAGCCCCACGATCTACGGCGCCGCGCTGCCTCAACAGACGCAGGCCCAGAACCGCGGGGCTCACGAAGCTGACCGGTCTCCTCAAAGACGGCCAGCCGCGAGCGCAGCACCCTCAGCGGCAGCAGTTCACAATCACCGCAAGCCGCCCCCTCAAGAGTGGCCTGGGCGTGCTGCACGCCGAGACACTGCACACAAAGCTGATGTGTGTCCGTGCCCGTAATGTAGCGCGGACACGGGTGCACACACAGTCTGAAACGCTCGCTCGCCATAATATACTTTAATATACTTTCTTTCACGTTGTAACAACACCTTCAGACTGAACAAACAGAGCGCTCACGCTGAAGAGCAAAAAAGCTATCTCTGTTACGTTCAGACGTCTCTTTGTATCTTCCGGGTATGCCGTCACATACTACGTCATCACGCAACACCAATCGGATTGGGCTGATTCTACAGTTTCTTCAGACGCTTTACGCGAGGGGCGTTCCCCGAAGTGTCATCACGATGACGCAGTTCGAGTTCCCTCGAAGGGGAACTGACTCATTTTGTGCATAACTGTCATACATATTATTCTGCTTGAATTCGGGTGGAATTCATTGAAAAAATTGCTTTTGAGTGTTTGAAAAAGAAATGCCAGGAAAACCGTCTGTGTACAGTGAGCATAGCCTCAGTCTATAAACCCTCTAAGATGCAGAATAATAGTCTAGACTGTATAATTTTTGTGTGGTATTATGTGATATACTGGCTTGGAGCTAAAATGGGGCTTTTAGCAGAGCTTCAGCGCCGAGCTGGGAAGGTCAACCACTGGCCTCAATGAGACTTGTGGGACTGAGGAGGCTTGAGGAGATTTGTAAGCCATATGGAAGAGAAAAGAGCCAAACAGGCAGGCGTTTTCAGCAAATAATACTGAGACACAGTTCCTCTAGTGTCTGCCGATTACACTGATGAACTCTGAAACCAAAGTCAACAAGTGGGATGAAAGAAAAACAAAACACAAGGGAGGAAAAATGTGTTAGGGAAAGACCAGTGACTAAAATAACCCAACAACACTCACAAAATGGATTATATTGATTAAAATTAGCAATAGGAACATAATTCTACAACATTTTGTTACATTCAAGCAATGTAAATTCAACGCCTATCAGCATATCATCGCTTTTGCTGGCCAAAAAAATGTGATACGAAATATGAACTAATGTGTTAAACCACCAATCACATACAGACCAGCACTGTACATCAAAAATGACAGTCCGGCATATGTATATTGGGGGCACAACTGTCACCCTTCCCAGTTTGAGCACTGCCCATATTCACATGAATACTAAAAATGTGTTTGAGTAGATTGATTCATCAGAGGAGAGCATGTGGTCTGATGGTTCACACAGTACATTAGAGTTCAAATTCCACTCAGTCCTTCTCATTGCATTTAGTATGCATAACCAAGTTAATTTGATCAAAAAGACTACTAGACCAAATCCATTCAAACTATTTATTTTTGCTGTAAAGGCTTAGTTGTTTAATTGCATGGAAAAGCTTCCTTATTGAATTATGTAAATTTTAAATTTTTGAACGAACAAAGGAGTGGAATGTGATAAGGGGAAGAGTTTAGGAATCCATGCTCGGGAAAGTTTATAGGAAAGGTTCAAAGGAAAGGAACAATATACTAAAGCGATTATAATGAACCAATGCAAAAGAAAGGTTCTCCCTGCTGCCGAGGAGAGCTGAGGAACAGGCAGACAGAGAACGCTCATACTAATGATTCATCTCTAACAAGCCTCCGCTTGGTCTTTTATGTGGCACTGCTCTGAGGAAGCTTGAGGGAGAGATTCCTCTGTCAGACGTTCCACCATAGACAACCAAGAGAAATCGTGCTTTACCCATCGCTCGTAATTGAATAGATCTGCTACAGGCTAAAGGAAAGACAAAATTCTCAGGTGAAATGTTTGTGATCAGAATCACATCACCAGATCAAATGTTTAACTGTTGTTTCTCATTCTGCAGCGGCGAGAATAACCAGTGTTGTTATTATTAACCCCTTAAGCCCTGAAGGAATTTATAAAGTTTTTTTTTTTTTCTGAGTGACATACACAAAAGTAAAGACTCATAACTCCAAATATAGCAAGGAGAGTCAAAAGGTATGTTTGATAAAACAAACTTTTTACATTTTTAGAAAAAAAAATTCATTACATTTGGACATTCTCATGCTGAGAAACTGCTGATAAAAGACAAATTTGACATATCTTTTTTATTTGACATGCAATAACGTCTCGGTTACGTATGTAACCCTCGTTCCCTGAAGGAGGGAACGGAGACGTACGTCGGAACTGACCGACTGAAAGGGAACTCAGGATAACTGAACTCATGAGGGGCAGTTTTGGTGAAGTTCCCCTACATGTGAGCTGCATCTAGATCAAATTTTGTGACGATAGCATAAAGTAATCAAAAGTTACAGCAATCAGAACCAAGGTAGCCTTTTTGTTAAGCCCTTGACACCCAGAAGGCATTTTTAAAATTGTTGTTCCTCCGTGAGGAATATCTGGTGATCGATGCAATGGATTAAGTTGATTTTGGAATCATTTCAATAGGGGGCATCCACTGTTAGTAATTATGTGCCATTTTCCGCATGTTTCATGATGTTATGAGCGAAAACGTGACAAATGTATCTCAATCTGTAGCCTATATTATTTACAAATGGGTCTGGGGGTGCTTCATGTACAAAAACTTGCTAGTTTAGTCAAAGCCCAAAACAATTTAGCTTGTTGTATTCTACTCTGAGAGACCTTTCAAATGACATATGACACATGACTATTTGAGCTGTATTATGTTTTTGACATATTACAGTACATAGTACAAACAAGTATTTCATAAATTATGAAAACTTTTTTTTATCAGAAAATAACTCAGCACTACTTAGGAGTTAATCAAATCGTAACATGCTACATGCAGTGTAAAGTTCAGACTCTAAGCTTTCAAATGACACCTATTTTGTTTTGCAGTAGTTTTGAAAAATAGGATTTTTAATTTTTTCGTAGCTAGGTGGCGTCGGCCGGCAGTACACAATGTTTTAGAGGGACTACTCAGCACTCGTTAAAGTGATAGTTCCCCCCAAAATGAAAATTAGCCCATAATTTACTCACCCTCAAGTCATCCTAGTTGTATATGACATTCTTCTTTCAGACGAATAAAATCTGAGTTATATTAAAAAAGTCCAGGCTAATCCAACCATTAGAATTGCAGTAATAGTGGATAAAAAGTGCATCTGTCCGTCAAATAAAATAATTTTAAATAATAAAAGGGTGTTAATAAAGGCCTTCTGAAGCGAATCAATGCGTTTGTGTAAGAAAAATATCCATATTTAAAACTTTATCAAGTAAACTTTCGGCCAACCAAAATGGATCAAAATGAGATGCATTAAAACACTGAGTTTCTAAGCTTATTAATTATACCTATTTGGTGTTATTTCATTCAGTGGTTGCTTAGCAATATGTTTTTTTTTCACTTAACATAGAAATGAAAGCTAAATTAAAATATGAATAAATACTAGTATAATAGTAAAGAAATAACCACAAAATAGCACTGAGAAGAACAACGCCACAGAAACAATTGCGTCCCTTGATAGCATTTACAATGTCTGCATTTAGCATCCAGTCCATGCAAATCAGGTGTTCAACATGCAAAAAAAAAAGCATCCATTGTTCATCTGGATGTACGTCTGGTCAATTTTCTGCATCATTGGAACATCTGATAAATTTGATTAGCTGCTGCCATGATCAATAGAAAACGTTAATCAACAACTCTTCATAAAATTCTGTTTAACATGCTTTCTGTGGACATTAATAACTCCACAGAAATTGAACCAGGATCTCTGTAAATAAGGTCCAATCAATAAAAAGCCTACCTTACACAAAGAGAAATTTAATCACTTCATTTTGCAAGGTAATATCACAGACTACTTATTTGGCCCCAGCGAGCTCCAATGACTAACAATCCTTATTTCACAGCTCTCTGTAATACTTCATTCTGATTAACCAGTGACGACATCCTGCAATCACTTTTTTTTTTAGATAATGATCACTAAACTGTACAATTGACTGCTGTTCCAGGAAACGGATTAGCTGTGCTTGTGTCAAGTCTCTCGTATCAGCCTCTTTCTTCTCGTTATTTTGCGAGAATGACCGGTTGACCGCATTTTATCCCATACAAATAAAGCTTATAGATTACAGTGACATCAAGGCTGCAATATACAATGCAAAACACGATGCACAAGACGTGCGTTGTAATGCAGGACGACTCATAAATACACATAAGAACACACATGTGGTCCTATGCGTATTGAATGGGGAGATTAGAGAGCAGTAATGTGTAATTGAGGATATGGCCTGTCAACGTGGGCCGGTAATTACACTGGGCGGCTTTTCTCTACGGCCTCTACAGTAATAGGTAAAGTGATAATGGAATTAGTGATTGCCACTTACACAAGAAGGACTCGCGCTATACCTCCATTAACCGTACACACTCATCTATAGACCTGCGCACGCACACACACAGTCTTTTTCACACACTTACAGCACAGAATCTGAGCACGCAACTGCAGCATTTAAATGCAAATGCATCTGATTAAAAGGTAAAATTGAGCTGGTTACAACCAGTCCCATTTGCGTCACCCCGGCACCTTTTATCTCACGCTTGCCGTCACCAAATAAATGTATTTATTTTAAACTTAAACTAAATTTATTTTCATAATTTTTTTAATCTAAAAAGCATGTAGGGTCCAAAAAGATGGCTTGGTGTTTAAACATCCTTTTTACTTTGATATTGATTTTTTTTCCCTTCTGTCCTTCTCTATTTGAGTGTAATAGATAGAGACATTCGTGTAGCAAAGGTTTAATATATAGGCAGGCAGGAATATAATTTAAGATGTCGGTGAGCAGGGCCGGATTAACATAAGGGCTAGGTGGGGCTGAAGCCCCAGGGCCCGAGCACGGAAGGGGCCCGTGATTGGCCGAGGAAATGATTGACAATCGATCGGGAGCACCTAAAGTTTTCCTTTTGGGCCGCTCGCCAAACCACACCACGCCCCCACATATTAAGCGCTGTTATATTATTTAGGCTACTGGAGTGCTGCGAGTGCATGGGAAAATCAAAAGCCAGGTGAAGAAACGGCGCTGAATAAACCGTGTGCGCATCCAGCAGTCGCAGCGCGAGAGCAGCTGGGTCGTCTCACGCACAGCGCTGACGAACTCATTTGGCGCTTTCGCCGCTCTTTTGAAGTCATAACGAGCACCAGGCAGTTGAATTTGATACAAGCTCAACATCATGTGTAGCCTACAGTAAAGGCTCTCTGGTGAAACTGGCTGAACCAGACTGAAAAGCTCCGACCATGTCTGAAGTGTTGAGGTAAATATAGGCTGTCTACACGATGGCCGTAGCCAGCTATGAGGTCTCCGAGGTCCGGACCTTTGTATTTTTCCGAGCAGTAGGCTATATAGCTAATAAATGTTGTGAAATAATTGACCACCAAAAGAGTGCTTTATGTACACAGAAGCTGCTGCGGGAGTCACGCGACGCTTCAGTAAACGGTGTGAGATGTAGGCTAAGTATAGCTAAACATTTCATATTTGACAGCTGTTTTAGGATAGAAATGTTAAACAAGGAAAAGACTATCAGCCAGAGCTCAGCTTTAGGAGGGGAAGAGAGAGGGCAAGAGAAGGAGACTGAGAGAAAAAGAAAGAGTAATGGAAATGAGAATGAGAGAGTGATGAAATGAGGAGAGAGCAGGTATGACCAGTGCAGGCAAGACAAATAAGCAACCACAGCTTCAAAAACAAGCCCAATATTATTATATTATTTATTATCATCATCAATATCATTTATTATCAATTATTTTTTATCAATAAATGAGCCTGCAACATATTAAACTGAAACCTCTCTGAGTTTGAAAACAGATGTGATTTTACAAAAATCATCAAATTGCAATAAAGGGCACAAAATATCCTCCGATCAGCTGTGAACAGAAGAGGTTTGGAGATGGGAAAAGTGACATGAAGGCCAATTTAGTTGGAGTTAGTGCACACATAGGAGCAGAGTAGTGAACACGCACTGCAAACCGTGAAAAAGACAAGCCCTGCATCTCAATGTGCATATACTATCTGCCCTAAATAGTATTGAAAATTACTAATGTCACATGCTATTCAGGATGGATAGTATGCACATTGGGATGCATGCAAGCACTAAGGGAGTGCTGCAATATAGCCACATATTTATAATAAAATAATTTGGAACCATACCTACTGTTAGTATACTTGTTTTATTTTTATTATAGCCTGTAATGATAAATATGTTATACAAATATTTAAAAAATTAAATGAGGTGCCTGTCCTCCCTGTTTCCTCTCCATCTCTGTGCATCTCTGCTGGTGGCATTGTTTGTGGAAATGTATACGTCTATTTACGTCTACTAACTATCATTACGTGAATTTATAACGTCACATGCCTGCACGTTGAATGCACTTTTTCTTCAATGAGGGGGAGAAGGAGGCGGGATGTGAGGTCAAATTACTACAGCACTTGTATCATTGCACTGATTGGCTATTAGCTGTGAGAAGACAGTGTCAGTCAATGTTTTGGACAAAACAGCGACCATAAATGTAAAGAAACGAAGTTGCTTGTCATATTTTCCTAACAAGCAACCACATTTTTTAAAATAAGCCCAAAAAACTGCAACACGTGATTTTTTTTTACACGACCTGCTAGTGCTGGGCGGTATACCGGTTCATACCGAATACCGGTATTTATTTTTGTTATGATATGAATTTTGATGATACCGCAATACCGGTATATGTCGCTAAACAACGTTCGGAACGCGGCGCAGCGCGTCATTGTTTGAGAGGGGACCGATTTCACTGTTGCACTGTACTGGTGAGAGCAGTCAGAACACAGCTGAGATCGCATCTAAAGCCTATGGCTGAATCCGAATCTGAAACCCCTATACCCTCGTTCACTATTCCCTACGTTATCACATTATTTGAAGGAGTGAATGAAAACGAGTGCGTGAAGTCGGACAACCGTTGTGTGTACATCGGCTGTACACTCGTTATTGCGGTGTGATGTGGGATAGACTGAGTGCACTCAATAACGTCCAATGGTTTCGGACACCTCTACAAAGCGCTGTCCCCTCCAAATAATGCCCTATTTGAAGTTATAGGGGGCTATTTCTGATTCAGCCCTTGATTATAGCGGAGAAACTACACGCGGCGCGCGCGAGAGAGCAGTTTCTGCGCGGAGCGCCGTGATGAGATTAACAGCGTTCTCCTCATGGATCATATTGCACATATATAGACCGTTGCGAGCGCGTTTAAGTTTTTAATGGACATATTTCATATACTCTAGTGCTCTGAACAAGTACAAGAAGCGTGTATGCGCACATAATTCATCACATCTTCTTCATTTGGCTACACTGAACCATATGATCACGACCATATGACACGATCGATTATTCTGCTATACAAAAGACAATGAATGATGCAAGTTAATAAATAAACTGACAATTCAAAGAAGAATGGGCAAAAAAGTAACTGCTTTATTCTTTCTGTTAAACTGATGTGTGTCATTTGTTCAGAGAGTGCTCTTAAATGTATTGCAAATATCCGCGTTTCTCCCTCGTTTTGTCAGTTTGTTGTTATATAGGGTTAGATTTTTAAAATGCTTAAGGTGCCCTAAACTCTGTTTTTTTTTTCTATCCGTGGTCATATTTTAATATTCATGTGCCTGTAATGAGTGTGTTGTAGGTCTATGTTTTATTGTCTCTCCATAGCATAATTTTGTGGGGCTTTGCAAACCTGTATTAACTCTAGTGTGGAGTTTTTCTACAATATTCACCCGTCATGACAGTAAAATAGGGCATTCCAGTCAATCTACTGCAGTATTTACTCTCTCAATCAGTAGAAAATGTGGTTAACACCCGGTCATGCATAGGGGAAAAAAATACCGTCATATACCGTGAAACCGATATAATTTAGAAAAATACCGTGATATACATTTTCGGTCATACCGCCCAGCACTACGACCTGCCATAGAAAGAAGCCCAAAGTCGCTTGTTATACGCAGACTTGGCAACTATGGGTATATGACAGATAATCTACTGCCCACTAACATGGTTTTGAAAGCTATTTATTATTACATTTTAGCCTTCAAACATCTTAAAATGCACATATAAAGATCAGAGAAATCAAAATTTTCTTGGGGGACCATGCCCCCCAAACCCCCCAAAATACCTCTTATTTGGGACCTCACAGGTCTTAAAACTCCTTAAGGCAGTTGTATATACTCAAAAGTTGTTGCTTTTTCTGGAAACCGGTTTGCTTTGACCTCATATCTGGAGTTAATGCATTTATGCTGTTAATGTGTTGCAGCCTGGAATATTTATATATAAGGCCTTTTGAATATTAAAATGGAAAATTCAGACAGTATATACTCATTGTATCTCTGTGCTTTGAAGATTTCGTTTTTGAAAAATACTAATTATTTCTGTGGTAGAAAACGTTGTGGCACTAAGATCAGCTACTATGGGGGCCCTTGGGTTTGTCATAGCCCCAGGGCCCTACATGTTCTTAATCCGGGCCTGTCGGTGAGAGTGACCCTTATATCAAGAGGACAGATCAGACTTCATTCTGTGTTGCAGAACGTTCACGAGTCTGACAAACACGTACACACATACAAACTGGCAAACGCAAAGGGAATAAGAAGGAAAAGCGACAGAAGATGAAAGAGACAACAACACATGTCTTTGTGATAAGGGCCGGTGGCCCGTTGGGGTTTGACTATTTATGTGAAAATGAGAGAACACTTTTTTTAGCGCAATTAAAAGCTCCTTGAGTGGTACTCCTGGGATGGGGAAAATGGTTCAAACAAAACAGAGAATTATAGTTTAATTAAATGCCAATAAGGATGGTGGGAGAAAACTAACACAAAGGAACATATACCGTGGGGACCAACATTTTGAGAGCACTAGTGACAATGTTTATTTTTTGCATGTTTCAAATGTAATAAAAATTATTTATTGATATTTATTTTATTAAATATTAAATGATCTTAAAATAAAAAAAACCAAAGAAATGACAAATAAAATCTTAAAATAAAAAGTTTCTTTGTTCAAAATCCTAAATCAGATTTTGAAGCCCATAGTTTTTATGTCGTCTCAGACTTATGTTAGATCAATGTGAATATTAAATCTGTGTGAGTTGAATACGTATGATTTTTCCCCCTCGGTTTTATATCAGATCCTTTATGCAAATGAATAACTATGTCTTGAAGATTGACTTACATTTTATATACATCGCAGGATGTTATTAAATCCAGGTCACCAGTACATTTAAATATCTCATAAACTCTCTTAAAACTGTGTATTGGCCAGTCAGCATAATCTAAAGCTAATATTGCTGGATTCTGTGCATACTGACTGAATAACACTTCCTGTGCTCAGAGGAAGGTGAATAAATATTCAGCGGGCCCCTGTTGATTTCCCCAATACAAGAAATGGATTAAAAATGTGCATTTTATAAGACCAGGCGACCGACTAAGCAGTTTGCACATGCCCTTATATGAGGTGTTCGCCAAGAAAGCATGTTGTTATACCAGTGAACACTGTTGTGCAGAAAGAGAAAGAGAGAGAGAAACAAATATATTTCCACCCCTCTGGTGCTGTATGTACAGTTAACACAACAACACATCAATCTTTCTCCTGACCATCACATAGCGAAGCTGAAGAGATTGAAGCCCAACTGTCAGAGGTTTCAACCACAGCAAAAAAGCAACAAAACAAAAACGTGTATGAAGTACCACATGATCAGTTTCATGATTGGATAAAACATGTAATATTGCTGTTAAGTTTTGATTACATTAAATTACACCTATATTATAAAAGCATGACTTGCAGTCTTTTATGCACCAAATTTTTATTCATTTGATCTTCACTGATTACAAACACTACTGTCATCACATATTGCCACCACTAAATTCCAACTTACATTCTTATTCGGTGATGACTTAAAGGATTAATTCCCCTCAAAATGAAAATTTCCTGATAATTTACTCACCCCAATGCCATCCAAGATGTCCATGTCATTCTTTCTTCAGTGGAAAATGAATACATTTTTTTGAGGAAAACACTTCAGGATTTTTCTCCACACAATGGACTTCAATTGCAACCAATTTGTTGAACGTCCACATCAATGCAGTTTCAAAGAGCTTTGAAGTGCTTCAAATGGTACTGCACGATCCCAGCTGAGGAATAGGGTCTTATCTAGCGAAAAGATCTGTCATTTTCAAAAAAAAAAAATCAAATGTATATACTTTAACCCCACTTTTTAACCGTCTTGTGCTGGTCTGCAACAAGCCAGTCATTATGTAACGTTTGTTGAAAAGGTCACACCGAACGTGGGCGGAAGTACCGCCCCATTGTTTCAAAGTGTGGAGAAGGAGGATCGTTCAAATTTTATTGTATGTTGAATGACATTTATTATTTAATTTATCATTGTTTTACCTGTTTTGTTAAAAAAAGCGTTTGTATTAATCTTTGAATGTTTTCTTTGTAAACAATGGGCGGTACTTCCGCTCACGTTCGTCGTGACCTTTTCAACGATCAATTGAGGTTAAAAAGTATATACATTTGAATATTTTTTTTAGAAAATGACAGATCGTTTTGCTAGATAAGACCCTATTCCTCAGCTGGGATATTGTTCAACATACTAGTTAGGGCCCAAGCCCTGAAAGGGCGCAGAGCCCTATTGTTCTTCCTCAGATTATTCTTTGTTTTTTTTTTTTTTTTTTTTTTTTTTTTTTTTTTCGACTTCTCGGGTACTTTTGGGGCACTTAACATGCTCGAAAACTCTTGAAACTTCGCACAGGCGTCGGAATGCGCGGCCATCAGAGCCGGGCTGAAGCTGGTACCCGGGCGTGGCAGGGGGGCTCGACAGCGCCCCCTTAAGTGGGGTCTGAAAACTTGGTCCATATATCAAACACACTTGCACGTACATGTATGAAACTCGGTACACATATAGACCTCATCGGGCCAAACAACTTTCGTGCTCATAGTTATGCGTCAGCCCAACAGGAAGTGAGCTATAATCGGTTGTTCGGAAAACCCATGCTCTGGAATTTAATATACTCCTCCGAGGCCATTGTTTCGATCATCGCCAAACTCGGTCAGCATGAAGAGAACATATCCAGGATGCTAAATTGCGAGCGGATTTTTGATATCTCATACGGTTTGGCCGTGGCGAAGCAACGAATTTATGGCGAGAAAAGGGAAACAGGAAGTGTGTTATAACGTCAGCAAACATTGACTGATTTGGATGAAACTTCAGCTGTGTGTTCGTTGTAAGAGGCCGATCACATGGATATGACTTTTATGAGTCAAAGTTATAGCGCCACCAACTGGCAGCAGGAAGTGTATCACTTTCAAAAATGCTTTGAATCACCATCTTATTTTCACCAGATTTATTTAAAACTTCATCAGTATAATGTGAAAACATGACAGATAGAGACGTATGAAATGGATTCCTGAAATTTCAAATACTGTTGCCATGGCAACGTGTCAAAGTTTAATAATCTTTTGGCTGTTTTGAGGCTCTTAGCATGCTTGAAATTGCTTGAAACTGCTTGAAACTCAACACACACATCAGAGATGTCAGTCAGTACACATTGGCAAAGCATCAGAAATGGGCGGGGATGAGGGCCTCTCTAGCGCCACCTTTTGACAAAAGTGGGGGGGTTAGTTTTATCTTCAGTCACCAAACTCGGTACATATATTGTTCTCTTTGAGCCGGACAACTTTCTAATTTACAGTCATTAGCTCCGACCAACAGGAAGTCAGATATTTTGGTTTTAAGGTGAATTTTTGGTTAAATCGGGGTCTGAGTTTTTACGTTCTCCTCGTAGGCGATTTATTCAATCTCCACCAAACTCGGTCAACATGAAACAAAGATACTGAAGATGCTAAAATGTGAACGGATTTTGGATATCTCAAACGGTGTTGCCATGGCGAGGGATTAAATAAGGACAAAAAAGGGGAACAGAAATTGTCTCATATCTTGTAAAATCATATTTTGATTTCAATTAAATTAAGATTGTATGTTTGGCAATTGAACTTAGATTAATTTTAAATGACTATACTATTTTTCAGATGAATATATATATATATTTTATAAATATTTATTTGTATAATGTATTGCGCCTGTGTGTGCCCTCCCCTCAATGAACACAAGATGGCAGCATTGTGTTAGTTTTGAAACAGGATATAAAAAAAAACATTCCATCTCTTCAGGGATTTGTGTGTGTGTGTGTGTGTGTGTGTGTGTGTGTGTGTGTGTGTGTGTGTGTGTGTGTGTGTGTGTGTGTGTGTGTGTGTGTGTGTGTGTGTGTGTGTGTGTGTGTGTGTGTGTGTGTGTGTGTGTGTGTGTGTGTGTGTGTGTGTGTGTGTGTGTGTGTGTGTGTGTGTGTGTGTGTGTGTGTGTGTGTGTGTGTGTGTGTGTGTGTGTGTGTGTGTGTGTGTGTGTGTGTGTGTGTGTGTGTGGACTGGTAATCCCTGATGTTGGGTGCTGCCCCTTTAAGGACGTTGTTCCGGTGAGCCCAAGTGATGTGATCGTGCAGGAAGAAGTGCAGGGAAAAACAAACTGAACTTAGAGAACTGAGTGAGAAAGCCATGTTGATCTCAAATGAAGATTTGAACATTTAATAATTCCAGCTAAAACTATTATCTTACATTATATTCCCAGCGTGGTGAGTAGTGTTATGTTGTTTAAGTGTTGTGATGGTTTGTGTATCACTATGAAGATCGCTATTTGCGATTAGCGCCTAAACGCCTATATGTTATATATTTGTTTTGTTTTAGACATTTACAGTTTGTATTGCCTGTAAAATATGTTGCATTTAGTTAAACAAAGTTTAATGCTTAGTACACAAAGCTGATGTTACAATGTTTTAGAAACGTATTTGGTGATGTGAACATTACTAGATAATAATTGTGAATTGTTTTGTGTTTGCAGTTTGACCACACACGCACACACATAAATGTGCACAAATACTCAACTAAAGTACCACCAAACTCGGTCAACATGAAACGGAATGACTATACTATACTTTTTTAAGACCTTCTCAAAATATTTAAAGACCTCATCGGCGATGAGAACTACTGTTGAGCAATAAAATAAAAATATATAATCATAAGCTATAACAAAAATATATATTAAATTAGGTGAGTGGATAGTTAAAAAAATTTGCAATTACAAAAAGTAATTCTTGAAAAAACATCTCTGGACTAATTTTATAAAATCTAAAAATGTTAATGAAAAGGTACAAATTACTTTGTGTTCTTATTAAATACATTTATAAAAAAAACTATTTATATTTAATTTATATATGAATGTAAATAATTATATGGGCCTACACAAATAATATAACATTTCAAGATTTATAGTTTATTGTAAACGTAATGTGCAGCTCTGTAAAGGGGCAACAAATATATGATAGATACGTGAGAACAAGATTTTTTTTAATCATCTTTAAGTGCACAAAACTATGAAAATATATGAAAGCGTGGCACAATGCGCTTATGCGCATCCCGGGTGCAGAATGATGCGCTTAAAGCAACATGGAGTCAGAGGGCGCAGTGCACCGCGAGTGCACATTAAAAAGTTCACGGCATAAAGAGACGATGAGCGTTGAGCGCACAAATCCTAGTCTACTATGTATATCGGTCGGTTTCTTCACAGTTTTAAATTCCGGTTATTGTGCGTGTGATGCCTTGTGTTGTCACCCGGGTAGGGAGCACAACATCGTTCAGAAACCGCTAGATAAACTCCAGGAAGATAAATTATTTTATCTGCATATCAAGTATTACAACGGGAATATATCATCTTGGAGTGAGCTTTACCGAGCAGCTGACTGACTGTAACCAAACATGACGCGCAGTTTGAATGCTGAACGGAGAATGATGGACAGCTACAGAGGAGGAAAGACATTCAGCTATGGAATGGCTTTAGATGACTTTGTACTAGCAAATCATAAAATACTAATAATGATTGCTGAAAGATCATGTGACAATATATATTTCTGATGATTATTTAATTACCACGACATGCCTAATCTGAGCAAGTGACTGCCTGTCTTGAGTTTTGTCGACAGACGGAGGTGGCACGAAATGTGACGGATGCGGCCGCTATGCAGGAAAAACCATAGAAAAACCCTGCGGTCATTGTTTAAACTCATCCTACTCCAACCAGGAGTCCGCAAATTTACATTTCCCCATTTCGGAGTCTGTTTCGCAACGTGTGGAGGGCGACACATCACCTAACTGCGCATTTCGCAAAATACGTGACATCACCCATAGACGGTGTGCGCGCCCGAGCTGATCTCACTGACATATCACTATTCAGACAGGACTAGTTTTTGTAAATTATATTTGAGTTACAATTCTCATCACCCAACATCTGTGATTTCAAATATATTCAAAATAATGTTTTCAGAGATTGAAGTAAAAAAAAACTTTCTCCCACCATTTAGATTCTATTTCTTTTTGTTGTTAAAATCTTGTGAATCTTGTTCAATGTGCAGATTGCCTCTCTCTCAGTCCTTCCCCTCCCCCCTCACTCTCAGGCTCACCCTTAATGTGTGTGTGTGTGGGGTCTCTCTCTCACCCTGTGAGTTTGTGTGTGTGCCTTTCTCTCTTGATGATGATAATTTACCCCTTTCATATCATAGACTATCACAAATAACTATCACTTGTGAATAAGTAAAAAAAGAACTATACAAATACCTTGAATTAAATACTGGCCTTCTGGACTTATAACATTTTGAGCAGGAAAAGATAACTTTTCACATATTTGAAAGAGATCTATTTCATCCCATGACATTAAAAATCATCTACATTTAAATTACATCATGGGTGTGGCTTGTGGTGATAGTGGCACCAGCTGCTGCAGTAAATGTGACATATTCGAGCGATTTAAAAAAATTATCCTGTTTAAATGCATATTGCCTGCAGTGCACAGTTAAGCTGATGCCACCGGCGTGGCGGTGCCACCGGCTTGGGCCCGTCATCGCTGCTCGCAGCTTTAATTACAATTGAAGTCCATTGTGAGGAGAAAAATACTGCAATGTTTTCCTCAAAAGACTTTCTTTTCCACTGAAGAAAGAAAGACATGGACATCTTGGATGGCATTGGGGTGAGTAAATGACCTGGAAATGTTCATTTTGAGATGAACTAATCCTTTAATGGAAACGATTTAAGTAAAAACAATCCTCCATTATTTAAGCTTGCCCTTTGTGTGAACATTGAGATCCATTTATCCTCCTAAGTGAAGAAAAACAGCTACAATGCTTCTTATTTACAGGCCTAACCAAAATGTTTTAGGCTTTATAGCACCTTTCCAAAGCTCAAGGACACTTTAAACATGTAAAACGGCATATAAATTACTGTTCAAATGTCTCCAAAAGATTTTCATTTCAAATAAATGCTGTTCTTTTGAACTTTATATTCATCAAAGAATCCTGAAAAACAAAATCACGGTTTATGCAAAAATATGAAGCAGCACTGTTTTCATCTTTATAGTAATAAGAAATGTTTCTTGAGCAGCAAATCAGAATGATTTCTGAAGGATCATGCGACACTGAAGGCTGGAGTAATCACAGGAATAAATTACATTTTAATAGGAAACAGTTATTTAAAATTGTAATAATATTTCCCAATATTAATATTTTGTACTTTATTTTTGATCAAACAAATTATGCTTTGGTGAGAATAAGAGACTTCTTTCAAAAACAAAAACAAAATCTTACGGCCCTGAAACTTCTGAATGGTACTAATGCAATCACCAACCTTAGCAAAGCTTGGCTTAAAAAAACATACTTTTTACAGTACAACTATCAGTTATATTTATTATTCCAGTGAATAATGTCTAGACATACTAATGAGCTGACATATTAATATTAATATTAATATTTCTGTTGTGTATTGTTTTGACAATAAATATTCTGGAAAAGAGATTACTCACCTTGCTCACAATCAAATTCCTCTACAGTGGAGACGAAGTGAGGTCTGGAGTAAAAGTTGTGAGGTCCTGGCTGCTGAAGGCCGCCCAGGCTGAAAAATGCCCTGTCACTGGCAGCACACGAGGAGAACGCTCTGCGGCTGGGGATACATGGGTACCGCGTCCAGCTCTTCATCTCAAGGTCGAAGGCCTCGAATGCGGTCACTGGCAGCTTGCCTTGACGCCCACCTGTCGAAGGGGAAAGTAAGAAGAGGGAAGGAGGATTAAATTGAAGTGTGTGTGTGTGTGTGTGTGTGTGTGTGGGGGGGGGGGTCGGTATCTCTCTGATACGATTCAGTCAGTGTGTCACGTCTCTGTCCCTGCAGGGAGCCAGTGTGTGCACGATTACCACATGTCACGACTCACTGACAACGCTTTGGTCTCCTCAGACAAGCTGACAGCCTATATCATTGGGTCTCTGACACACACACACACACACACACACACACACACACACACACACACACACACACACACACACACACACACACACACACACACACACACACACAAAAACACACACACACAGATATAAATATGCATCTAACAGCACATCTACAGCCACTAGTGGACGTTAACAAGTATTTTTACTTTGTTACTGTACTAAACATTTTAGTATCTGTTCATCTGAGCATTTTTATTTTGGGAAACTTTTACTTTTATTTCACTACCTTCCAAAGCATAATATCGTACTTTTGACTTATTTCTACATTTCATTTTGAATTGAAGCAATAGTCACCCACTCAGAGATGAGATAACGCTGTCCGATTCTCTCCAATTAACCTGTTAAAAATCGGTTCACAAATCGCACTGAATGATTCATTCGTGAATTAGACTGATTCGATTGCATCTGTTCTCGATTCAACAACTCACTGATTCAAATGATCCGGTCAGAGCGAGTCTCCAGTTAACAATTGACTGAATTCACAACTCTGACTCAAAATGAGCCAAAAACGGGAGATCCTCGGAGCTTGAGTGTACAAATGACTAATGGCGCAAAAAGTACATTTTAGGATTTAATATTGTAAATGAAAATCATATTTAGGTCACAACTGTCAGTTACTTGTGAACTAAATCTGCTGTTTATAAAGGGCGAGCTGTTTTAGCCATGAGATGCTTGAATGTGAATATGCCCACATTTGTGTATTACCGTCTGAACGGGTAGGTTTTACGTAAAATATAACATTAAAGTAACGAAAATGAATGCCCATACATCTTCCCCGCATTGCCATAGCATTTTAAAATGATGTTAAAATTATTATGTTTGCATAGCGAATATCTCTTAAAATGTTAATGCATTTTGCCCCGTGTGATGTTTTATTGTAACCTATGTTTATATTTGTCAAAACACATTTAGATATAAATTTTATAAAATTATAAAATTATAAAATTGCTAAATAAATAAATAAACATCCATCAAGCAGTACTTTAAATACTTAAGCACTTTAAAAAAGTACTTTTACTCAAGTAAAATTGAAAAGGAGTACTTAACACTTTTATAGGAGTAATATTTTATTTGGATATCTTTCACTCAATTACTTGATTTGTGTACTTTGTCCACCACTGCCTACAGCCATACACAGGCTTGAATGTAAAAACTAATTTACATTTATTCATTTAGCAAATGAGACGAAGGTACATGACGCTTCTGACTACAACACAAATGATCATCCAAAGGAGACAGAAACATATACACATGCAAGTAATGAAGAACTAGAAAGCCACATTAGGACACATCAATGTTGTCAGCTAATGGTTTTGTTTCATTACATGAATGCATTTGGCAGACACAAACCAAAGCAAACCCATGGTCTTATCATTGCTAGAATTAGACAAAAAGGCTAAAAGCTCAACTAGACTGCTCAACCACAATTAAACAATCACAGAAAGGAAAAATTATTTATGCACTTTCACCAAAAGTGACATTTCAAACCAGCTCTTCATACTCTACTGCTTAGTCTACACAGGAAGTAGTACCGGAGCTGTCAACTTATTAGTTATTACTTATTAGCCACTGTGTTGCTTTCTATATACAAGCAGAATGGTGTTTGTGTGTCCCTATTTCATCTCTCAAGATTAATTATTATTTCATTAATAAATCAAATGATCTTATTTCTCTAGTCTTGAGGTCACGTGAACATGGTGTTTTTGTATGTGGAATATGTATGGAAGTAAAATAATGCAAAATGTTTTTGAAGCAAAAAAGCTTGTTGCATTGTACTACTTGAAAAAATATGCATTACATTAACCATGCTTGCATATTAATGCATTGCATGTTTTTAGGGCTTGCATTTTTATGGGCTGAAATTCAACCTGGTTGAATGTTTATAATTTATAATATTTATAATATTCGACAGGCAATTTTCGCTTTACAAATTCGCATCCACAAATTCAGTGGTTCAAATTCGACAGAAAATTCAACAGTTCACATCCGGGAACTGCAGGAATAGCAGTAGATTACCGAGCATAATCTCCATCTGCTGTTAGTCGGCCTCACCAGCAGGTGGTGTAAGCGGCTGTTGATGAAGACCAGAGCAATGTGTAGAGCATTGACTGTAAAAAAAATATGGACGTCACCCATAGGATTCTGAAGAGCAGTTTTGAAGCGTAAAGTAAGGATGAGCTGGTCGGTGCTATCTTGGCAGCGCGTCATCGCGCGTCACTCCCAGACAATAGAAAATGGGCAAAGAGGCGGGATGACTAACAGACAGCAGATAAATGGCTATCCACCTGTCACTCAAAGTGGCCACGCCCTCAATTATGCAGGACTTTCAGGGTTTATATAATGTAAACCAATGAGTTATAAAAAAAATTCACCACCCTCACAGTTGTCATGCAGGGCAAAATTAGCCGTATAGACCAAAACCACAATTTGTACCAGGCTTAAACATGTTTTTATCTGCTGTAAAGTTGGGCATTTTAACATGGGGCACAATGAGATTCTGCTCCCTTCTGGAGCCTGTCTCTAGTGGCCAGTTGATGAATTACAGTTTAAGTCACTTCCGTATTGGCTACAAGAGAAACTGCGGGAGGTTGCCACTTGGTGTAGAGCAGGGGTCTCAAACTCCTTTTACCTGGGGGCCGCTGGAGGTAGACTCTGGATCAGGCTGGGCCGCATCAAGTATTACACATAAAAAGTGTTTCAAGTATTCCAAAAAAAAGTAGCACAACTGATCCAATCTTCTCAATCTTTATTATTAACAGTTCTTCAACATGAATGTTTCTTCTGAACATGAACTGTTCCTCTGAATTTGAACTAAATATAGCCTATAGAAATTAAATCGTGTAATATGAAATAATGAATGATTTTAATTTTATTTTAAATAATAGACTAATTCACAGCAAGTCCGTAATCAGGTCAAACAGAACAGTGAGCGAAATTCTAGGTCTAATTCTAGTTGGGAAATAATCTTTTTGGGACTATTTGTAAACAATATTTGCATTAAAGGTCCCATGGCATGGCATTTTTCTATTATTTTATAATGTTTCCTGAGGTGTACTTATATTGTTAGTATGACTTTTACATCATAAAATGTCATAATTTAGAAATAAAAGGCATTTTTTCAATACTGCTGTTTGCCCTGTGGCTGAATGCCCTGCTTCAAGAGGCGTGTCTGCTGTGAGACTTCAGTAAAAACGCCCACTGTTGTGATTGGCTGACATCTTTGTATTTTAAATGAGCGGAGGGGGCGTGGTTTAACTTGGTCTACGAGGCACGAGCAGGCACGAGCTGCTGCCAGAGAGACGGATGGACCTGAGTTCACTTCACATCAGTTCTCAGCATGTCTGAACTGTTGTAGTTACAGCATATACTTCAGGTTATTAGTCTATTTCTAGTCGGAGGGACTGTCACTCATGTCAAAAAGTTAGTAACTTTAGTAAATTATGGATCAGCGCTGACTGGAGACGCGAACCGTTTAGAACGATTCAGTCCGATTTGGTGAACTGATTCGGTTCACTAAAAAGAACAGGTTCAAAAGAAAGATCGTTCGCGAACCGGACATCACTGACGTACCAGAGACGGAGCTCAGCGATCGCTAACAAAGTTATTTATAGTACTTACTGAGTTGTGAGAGCGCTGTCTGTCAGCGCGAGTTTATTGTGTTTGTATCTGAGAGTTCTGAATAAACACGAGTCCCAGTCACACCGAGTCCGTCTTCATCATTATTACCAACTTTGTAACACATGCAAAGTACCATTACAGCTGTCGAGATGAACGAGTTAAAAGTAAGTGTTGATAATAGCATTATTTTTAAAATAAAATAAAAGCGTCAGTGACGCGCGTTGAGTACACAGCGCAAACAAAGACACAACAGCAGTAATCGAATGTAATCCAGTTTATTGTGGGGCTAGGCTGGCTAGCCCGAATATGCTCACGCTTACCCCCCGTCTGCTTAATCTCACGCCGCGTTTGGTCCCTCCGCTGTCGGCCAGATGCAGTACTGGGGGTCGGGGATGTTGAAGGCCAACGGCACAATTTGAGAAACTGCCAGCATTCACTCGTTCACAACCCATGATCTCTCGAGCGTTTGCATGGGCGTGCCAGATTCTCTGGGCGGAGGAAAGGGAGGTAACCGTTCCTGCTTGGACGTCAAACCAGGAGACTTCAGGATTGGCTCGTCTGGCCTGTCATTTTCTCAAAGGCAGAGAGAGACAGCCAGAACTCGGGTTTACACCGATCAACATTTCTATCCACTTGGGGACAATATTCAGGCTAGGGGAACTCATATTAATGTTGAAAAACCTCATAAAATGAAAATTTCATGCCATGGGACCTTTAATTTGTCAAATATATTATTAGTCCCGATAGTCTTCGCATGAGTGAGTGAATAAATACATAGATCCGCGAAAGACTTTTGAATTCTCTATTGGTCTGGTGGAAGAATTTTTGTCAACCGTGTCAAAGGTTCCGGGTTCTAATCATCCGCCCTATAGTTTTTCTTCATTAAAATCAAAGATGTTCATCAATGATTGTATAATAAGACCATGGACACGTTTGCACTTTGTTTTGTGATTTCACCGGAAAGAATAGTCTCTCTCAGCAACAGCATTAAGCGATAGATTGATGCACTCGTCTGTGTGTGAAGACTGAGCAGTGGTGTGCACGAGACGAAAGAGAACGTTAACCCCGCCTACTTTGATTTGATTGGCCATCTCAATCATTTTGACATTGACGAGCGCTGTTAGACCACATTCGTTTCAACTGTCTGATCAGCTTCGTTCGTCTGTTCCTGTCAATCATGCGGTGTCAACCAAATATACTGCACGAGGGAGGGGCGAGCCAACTCTCTCTCTCTCTCTCACACACACACACACACACACACAAAGGAGGCAGCAAGCGCGACAAGCGCTGCACACGCAACGATTCAGCAAAAAGGTGCTTTTCAGAACAACGCGCGGGCCGCACTAACACTAAACTTTGATGTCAAGAAAGGGGCCTCAAAATATCATCCTGCCCCTGACCCCTGGTGTAGAGAGAGTCATTCATTCATTAAATGGAGTCATAGAAATGGAGCAAGTGACGTATTTGTGATGATTATCAGGGCCAGTATGGAAAAAATGATTAAGACACAAAAGCAGTGTTTACATTTAAGTCTTCACGGTTACTTTTGTACATGTAAGCCTCTCCCGCACATAGATAGCACATTTAGGGACCGTCTCTAACGTTATGTGTATACATGTTTCTAACTTCACTAGCATTTGAAGAGAATGACTTACAGTCATATAACCAACTGTAAAGTGTTCATGTAGGTGTCAGGCATGATGCACAACTTTTTTTTTTTTTTTAATTAAAGAAATTAGAAACGTGTATACACATGATGTAACTTTAGAGACAGTCCCTAAACGTGTGGCTATCGTCCAATATCATTGTCAAGCCAACTTTATGCCAGTATCACTGGTAAATGCTTAGCGTGAAACTTTTCCCGTTATGTTCATATTCTGAGTCCACCTGCTTGCCTGTAGCCTATATGCGAGGTGCGAGTTTGGTCTTTTATATCACTGTATTAAGCTACGTTAAGTGTCCCGACGGCAGGGGAATCCTGGAGTATGGCGTATTGAGGAAACCCCCAGTATTGCAGTACAGCGCTGCGATATAAAGTTAAGGAAACTAATCAACCGAGAGAAATATATGTCTACCTCAGCTGTAATGTTTGATCTGTACGTCTACGTAAGCATCGGGGAATAACATTATAATCTCGTTCACGGTAGAGAAAGCTGCTTACATGTACAAAAGTAACCATGAAAGACTTAAATGCAAACACTGCTTTTGTGTCTATATCAGCTTTTCCATATACAGGTGCTGGTCATTTGATTAGAATATCATCAAAAAGTTGATTTATTTCACTAATTCCATTCAAAAAGTGAAACTTGTATATTATATTAATTCATTACACACAGCCTGATATATTTCAAATGTTTATTTCTTTTAATTTTGATGATTATAACTGACAAGAAAATCCCAAATTCAGTATCTCAAAAAATTAGAATATTGTGAAGGGAAGGAAAAGATGTGGTAGAAAAAAGTGTACAAGCAATAGGGATAATCGCACCCTGGAGAGGATTGTGAAACAAAACCCATTCAAAAATGTGGGGGAGATGCACAAAGATTGGACTGCAGCTGGAGTCAGTGCTTCAAGAACCACTACGCACAGACGTATGCAAGACATGGGTTTCAGCTGTCGCATTCCTTGTGTCAAGCCTCTCTTGAACAACAGACAGCGTCAGAAGCGTCTCGCCTGGGCTAAAGACTAAAAGGACTGGACTGCTGCTGAGTGGTCCAAAGTTATGTTCTCTGATGAAAGTAAACTTTGCATTTCCTTTGTAAATCAGGGTCCCAGAGTCTGGAGGAAGAGAGGAGAGAAACACAGCCCACATTGCTTGAGGTCCAGTGTAAAGTTTCCACAGTCAGTGATGGTTTGGGGTGCCATGTCATCTGCTAGTGTTGCTCCACTGTGTTTTCTGAAGTCCAAGGTCAATGTAGCCATATACCAGGAAGTTTTAGAGCACTTCATGCTTCCTGCTGCTGACCAACTTTATGGAGATGCAGATTTAATTTTCCAACAGGACTTGGCACCTGCACACAGTGCCAAAGCAACCAGTTACTGGTTTAAGGACCATGGTATCCCTGTTCTTAATTGGCCAGCAAACTCGCCTGACCTTAACCCCATAGAAAATGTATGGGGTATTGTGAAGAGGAAGATGCGATATGCCAGACCCAACAATTCAGAAGAACTGAAGGCCACTATCAGAGCAACCTGGGCTCTCATAACACCTGAGCAGTGCCACAGACTGATCGACTCCATGCCACGCCGCATTGCTGCTGTAATTCAGGCAAAAGGAGCCCCAACTAAGTATTGAGTGCTGTACATGCTCATACTTTTCATGTTCATACTTTTCAGTTGGCCAAGATTTCTAAAAATCCTTTCTTTGTATTGGTCACGAATACCTATTACTTGCTCCATTTCTGTAAATCCATTTAATGAATGAAAGACTCTCTCTACACATTGCTCTGGTCTTTGTCAACAGCCGCTTGCACCACCTGCTGGTGAGGCTGACTAACAGCAGATGGAGATTATGCTCGGTAATCTACTGCTATTCCTGCAGTTCCCGGATGTGAACGGTCAAATTTTCTGTCGAATTTGAACCACTGAATTTGTGGAAGCAAATTTGTAAAGGAATATTGCCTGTCGAATATTATAGGTTGTATTTTTAAACAAAATTAATATTTTGCAAGTGAAATCTGAGAGGTGAATATGGACTGTGTGAAATGTTTTGAATTGAAATATTCACATCATAAATATACAACCATATTGATTTTATAGGCCATAAAAATGCAAGCCCTAAAAATAGAATGCATTAAAATGCAAGCATGGTTAATGCAATGCATATTTTTTTCAAGTAGTGCAATTCAACAAGCTTTTTTGCTTAAAAAAAAATTGCCATTATTTTACTTCCATAAATATGTCTGAGGAGCGTTTTATTATTGGGATTTTAAAACTGCAGAGAGATGATACAACAATGAGCTCTTCTCAGTGATAACACAAGAAATGTGTTAGTTGGACTTCTGTGAGCGTGTAGCTACAGTAGCAGATATTAGCCACAGCAGACAGCACATTTAATGTGATGAGAATGAAAATGAGGCTGTGATGGATGGAAGATCATGTTATACCATTGTGCATCTGGGTACAAATCATTCAGCCGATGAACACTGAATATATGGTCACAGTGGACAAAGTAATCTGGAAAATCTCAATAGGATCTTAAAATGCGACATACTAGATGAACTGTTCTTTCTATTTCATCTGATAATAATTTTTCACTTGACATTATCTGAGTCAAATTAAATATGGCCTCTACCTGTCAGGGTTCTGTCACTTCTGTCTAGTTTATTCATGGTTTTGTGACAGAGCCCTGACACTCCTGTATTGTTTGTCTTGTCTTGTGTGAGCGCGCAGCTTTGAGCATGCTCAAGCTGCGTGCTCTTCTGTCCTTGTGTTTTGTGTGCGGGCGTGGTGTTCGGATCCCAGCACTTCGGTCTAGTTTGGGTTTCAGTTTTGTGTTGGGATTCGGACATTCATGCTCCGCGTGTTTGTTTTGTCATGTGAGCGTGTGCTCTTCTGTCTGTGTGTTCTGTGTAGCACACGGTTCATGTTTACATCGGCCGTGTGCTTTCATGTTTTGTCTTATGTTGTGTAGCACGTGGTTGGTGTTTTTCACTGGCTACGTGCTACGTCATGTTGTCATGTTGTCATGTTTTGTGTGAACATGCAGCTGGTGAGTTCTCATTAGCTGCATGTTCATGTCATGTTTGGTGTGAGCACATGTCTTGTTAAGTGTTTCTTTGTGCCATGTGCTCGTGTCCATTGTCTAACCCCGCCCACCTTGTTTCCTGATTATTGGTTAATTTGCCCCACCTGTCTTCCCTCGTTACCCTCCTTTGTTTGTTCCCTATTTAATCTTCTTGTGTTTGCAGTCCAGGGCTGAATCGTCGTCGTATGTACCTCCTGTTTCCCTGCTCCCTTCAAGTCAAGCCAAGCCTAGTCAAGTCTGTTTTTCCCCCTCGGGGTAGTTTTGTTTTTGTCTTGTTTTATTTTATTATCAATATTAAAAGCCCTTATTTCTGCATTCTTGAGTCCTCGCTCCTTTCCCTTCACCAACCCTGACAGAACGATTCAGCCAAAATGAGGACTCAGCAGAAGAAGGGCTCACCCCATCCACCAGCCTCCACTGTCTCCAGCCCTCTCTACCAGCACATGCTCCAGTTCAGGGCCTTGAGCTCCCTTCACCAAGAGGGGGCTGATCTAAGAAGGTTTGCCCTGGAATTCAGCAGCGCTGCTGAGGGTCTGGGGTTCAACGACGCTGCTCTCAAGGACCTTTTCAACTACGCCCTTGATGAGCCCCGTGACTGGTGGGTTATGAGAGCGCTGGATCACCTGACATTTGGGGAATTTGTGGAGTTTCTCTTTCACCAGGTGACTAAGTCAGCCATTGATGCTGCAGCTCCTCCAGCGGCGGCTGTCAGCACTTCAGCTCCTCCAGCGGCGGCTGTCATTACTGCAGCTCCCCCAGAGGCGGCAGTCAGTGGAAGCCCCAGCCCTCCGATGAAACGGAGTAGGAGGAGGAAAAAGAACCGGCCCGACTCAACTGTCTCCAATCCAGTGGGGGCAACACACCCTGCAGGTTTGCCCATGTTGTGTGTGTCCGCTGCAGGTTTGCAAGAGTTGGCCGAAGACTCTGCAGCATCCACAGAGGCGGCTGTAGACGCTGCAGCGCCCCCGGAGGCAGCCGAAGAGGCTGCAGCTTCCCCGGAGGCGGCCTTAGAAGCTGCAGCACCCCCAGAGGCGGCCGTAGAAGCTGCAGCATTCCCAGAGGCGTCCGTCAGCACTACAGTTCCCCCAGAGATGGCCGAAGAGGCTGCAGCTCCCCCGGAGGTGGTAAGCACCCGACCACCGCCTCGTTCTCGGAGGAGGGGGAGGAGGAGGAGGAAGAAGGCTTCCTCCATCCTACATGGCCCAGAGGCCATCCCAGAGCTTGCTGCCAGCCCAGAGGCGCCACCCAGGCGTCTTGCCCTGCCCGCGCCACCCAGGCGTCTTGCCCTGCCCGCGCCACCCAGGCGTCTTGCCCTGCCCGCGCCACCCAGGCGTCTTGCCCTGCCCGAGCCACCCAGGCGTCTTGCCCTGCCCGAGCCACCCAGGCGTCTTGCCCTGCCCGAGCCACCCAGGCGTCTTGCGCTGCCCGCACCACCCATTCGCTTTGCCCTGCCAGCCACAGCCCCTGACCCGAGGCCGGTGAGGTCTCCGGCCCCTGATCAATGTCTGGTATTGACTCTGTCTCCTGTCCTGCATCCGGTCATGCATCTGGCTCCCGTCCTGATTCCTGTGAGGGGCCCAGTCAGCCTTCCAGACCCGCCAGAGCCCGCCTGGCCCGTCCGTCTGGCACCACCCTGGCCTTCAGCCAGGACTCCTGACCCGCCGGAGCCTGCCTGGTCCGTCCATCTGGCACCACCCTGGCCTTCAGCCAGGACTCCTGACCCGCTGGAGCCCGCCTGGTCCATCCCTCCGGTCCCACCCTGGTTGTCTTCCGGGGTTCCTGATCAGCCGAAGCCACCCTGGTTCGTCCCTCCTGCTCCGCCCTGGCCTTCTGCCGGGACTCCAGACTCGCCTGAGCCTCCCTGGCTCAACCCTCCCGTCCCTCCCTGGTCTTTGCTAGAGACGTTCTGCTCTGTCCTGCTGGCTCTGACTTGGCTCCCCTCCCTCCCCTCTTTGTCTCTGTGTTTTGATTTTCCTGTCTTGTGTTTCGTCTGTGTTTCTGTCGTGTTATCTTGTTCCTGTCTTGTTTTTGGTGTCCCTCGTTAGGGACGCCAGGTGGCGTCCCTTTTGATGGGGGGTAGTGTCAGGGTTCTGTCACTTCTGTCTAGTTTATTCATGGTTTTGTGACAGAGCCCTGACACTCCTGTATTGTTTGTCTTGTCTTGTGTGAGCGCGCAGCTTTGAGCATGCTCAAGCTGCGTGCTCTTCTGTCCTTGTGTTTTGTGTGCGGGCGTGGTGTTCGGATCCCAGCACTTCGGTCTAGTTTGGGTTTCAGTTTTGTGTTGGGATTCGGACATTCATGCTCCGCGTGTTTGTTTTGTCATGTGAGCGTGTGCTCTTCTGTCTGTGTGTTCTGTGTAGCACACGGTTCATGTTTACATCGGCCGTGTGCTTTCATGTTTTGTCTTATGTTGTGTAGCACGTGGTTGGTGTTTTTCACTGGCTACGTGCTACGTCATGTTGTCATGTTGTCATGTTTTGTGTGAACATGCAGCTGGTGAGTTCTCATTAGCTGCATGTTCATGTCATGTTTGGTGTGAGCACATGTCTTGTTAAGTGTTTCTTTGTGCCATGTGCTCGTGTCCATTGTCTAACCCCGCCCACCTTGTTTCCTGATTATTGGTTAATTTGCCCCACCTGTCTTCCCTCGTTACCCTCCTTTGTTTGTTCCCTATTTAATCTTCTTGTGTTTGCAGTCCAGGGCTGAATCGTCGTCGTATGTACCTCCTGTTTCCCTGCTCCCTTCAAGTCAAGCCAAGCCTAGTCAAGTCTGTTTTTCCCCCTCGGGGTAGTTTTGTTTTTGTCTTGTTTTATTTTATTATCAATATTAAAAGCCCTTATTTCTGCATTCTTGAGTCCTCGCTCCTTTCCCTTCACCAACCCTGACACTACCCTTACTGAGGTGGTTCTCAACTGGTTGGACCATAAAGAGAGTTGCCATATACCATATAATTGTGCATTTAAAGGGATAATGCATCCAACAATGAAAATAATGTCTTCATTTACTCACCCTCATGTCATTTCAAACTTTAATGATTTAATTTCTTCTGTGGAATAAAAAATAATATATTTTGTGGAAGGTGGATAACCAGGCGGTTTTAGTTAACATTGACTTCCATTGTCTGGACAATAAAAACCCCACTGAGACAATTATCAAAATATCTTCTTTTATGTTCCACAGAAGAAAGCAAGTCATACAGGTTTGGATGATGAGTAAACAAAGACAGAATTCTCATTTTTGGGTGAATCAAACTAAAAATGATGAAAAATGAATGGAGTAGAACTTGTCTCATTGACATGTTTTTGTTGTTGACATCAAAGGTCCCATGCCCAATTGAACACTGTGATATTTAAGTACTAAGACTTCTGTCACTGGGTAAAGGAGCCAAATCAGGCATATGCCAACATGGACAGGTTGTGGGACATATCCTCATCCTTGAAAACCATGAAAAATAAAAATAAACAAATACAAACATGCAACCCTAAAAATTCAAGAGACCAAAATTGTCAACACTAACCAATTTAACTGTTGATTTCAGTGAATTAAAAAAGTGATTTACTTTTCTACGATAAATAGTTTTGGTTTTGTGTTGGTTCACTACTTGAAGTCCAATGGGTCCTGAAACAAAATCAGTTGTGACTGATCTATACAACAAAGATACATAAACCTCTCTGGAGAACAATGTAAAGAGTACAAACTCTAGGGTGTGTATCATTGTTTATGTATGTGAGAGCTCAGAATGCATCAAAACTGTCACGATTCCAGGTATGCCTTCATTTTTTCCCCTTCTTATTCTTCCCCTCTCGCACGTTCTCTTTCCTTGTCTATGCATTCACAATGTGACTGATCTCCTCCCAGAGTTGGCATTACTGAGAGCCCTCTGGGACAGAACAGAGAGCCAGGGAAAAAAACACACACAAGAGAAAACAAAGGGAGGAGAGAAAGAACCTGTCTGAGAAACAATGCGGAAGAGAGAAGTGATGGAGAAAGGAGGCCAAAAAATGGAAATGCAGTCAAGACAGTAACAGATAGAGGAAAAAGCGTTGAGAACAAGGCAGCGTGTCTCTCTGAGAAGTGAGGCTACAGCAGTCCATTTAAGAGGACTTGTTCTCTTGACCTTTCTGGACATCTCCAATTAACTTCTTTCAGCTCTTTCAGCCTTTCGCCTTCAATCATTAAAGCCTCCATGGTCAAAATTGTGAGAAATTAGCTGAGGGGACGAGGGCAAATACACAAGCAGATTCAACAGAGACGTGTATGGGCGAGATATTGAGCTGAGTGAAGTGAGGCTACTATTGGCTCAGACCCAACCACAGACAGATTTGAAGACAGACGGTCTCTGTGTAACCAGAATCATGCACACTCGCCAAAAAGTAAAAAAAAAGTAAAACACACATCAACACAAAACATCACACAGTAAATCCGTCAGTTAATCTGAATTTAAAAACAAAGAAACATGAGATCTTGAATATGTTACAGGAGGGTCATCAACGTCAAACTCCCCCTATAGGTGGATAGAAAGACGAAGCCGGAACCATGTTACATAATGCATTGGATTTTAAACCTGGCCTATAACAACATAGTAGCTTATATTGACATATGTATACTTATATTTATATAAGTCAAGAAAAGTAGCTCCAATTGCTTAAGAAGTTAATGCTGGTTCTTTATAGAAAGGTGTCAGAATACACAGTGCATCGTAGTTTGTTGCGTATGGGGTTGCATAGCCGCAGACCAGTCAGGGTGCCCATGCTGACCCCTGTCCACCGCCGAAAGCACCAACAGTGGGCACGTAAGCAGCAGAACTGGACCACAGAGCAATGGAAGAAGGTGGCCTGGTCTGATGAATCACGTTTTCTTTTACATCACGTGGATGGCCTGTGCGTCGCTTACCTGGGGAACACATGGTACCAGGACGCATTATGGGTAGAAGGCAAGCCAACGGAGGCAGTGTGATGCTTTGGGCAATGTTTTGCTGGGAAACCTTGGGTCCTGCCATCCATGTGGATGTTACTTTGACATGTACCACCTAACTAAGCATTGTTGGAGACCATGTACACTCTTTCATGGAAACGGTATTCCCCTATTTCCAAACTTAAATTTTTACTTAAGTTCACTTAATATTGTATTAGTTTTAAACACTTTTTTCAGACAAAAATTCAAGACATGAAGACCCCTGTGTTGCAGTATAGAGCTTTTGTGTAAAAAATATGGGCAAGTGTGTTGGCACAGAGGTTTTTCAGTTAATTTCAAATATCAACTACTGGCTCATCCAATGGCGTGAGTTTGAGAACTACACTTTCATTCAAAAGTTTGGGGTTGGTAAAAGTTGTATTTATTTATTTATTTGTAATAAAGGAAATCTCTTATTCTCACCAAGACTGCATTTATTTGATCAAAAACAGTAAAAACAGTAATATTGTGAAATATTACTAAAATAACTTTTATATTTCAATTGAATTTCAAATGTAATTTATTCTTGTGATGTCAAAACTGAATTTTCAGCATCATTACTTCAGTCTTCAGTGTCACATGATCCTTCAGAAATCAGAAATGGTGATTTACTGCTCAAGAAACATTCCTTATATTGAAAACAGTTGTGCTGCTTAATATTTTTGTGGAAACCATAATGCTATTATTTTTCTCAGGATTCTTTGATGAATATAAAGTTACAAAAAAACTGAAATTATTAGAAAAAATTAAGCAAGAGCTTTCTGTCCCTCAATAGACAGTTACGCAACTACCACTTTGACGCTTCAAAAAGTTCATAAAGAGATCGTAAAACTAATCCATATGAATGGAGTGGTTTAGTCTAAAAAGGCAAGGTTGCTTTATATATGATGAACAGATTGAATTCAGGCTTTGATTCACATATAAACAGTCATCAACTCATACATGATTTGTGGTAAACGGAAGCTCAAGCATGTTCGCTTGACATGCGAGAACCAATGAGATTCATTCTTGTGTTACGCAGCTCATTTGAGCTTCCGCAAGAACCAATGATTTTTGTTCTCGCGCATCAAGCAAGTTTGGTTGAGCTTCTGTTTGTTTGCTGATCAATGTAAATGTGAATAAAAGACTAAATTCAATCTATTCATCATATAAAGCAATCATGTCTCTTCAGAAAATTTGGACTAAACCACTCAATTTATATGGATTAGTTTTACGATCTCTTTATGAACTTTTTGAAGCGCAAAGTGGTAGTTGCGTAGCTTTCAACGGAGGGACAGAAATTGCTGAGATTTCATTAAAAATCTTAATTTGTGTTCTGAAGATGAACAAAAGTCTTATGGGTTTAGAACGACATGAGGGTGAGTAATTAATGACAGAATTAGCAGAATACACATTTCATGCAGCTTAAAACTTTCTCTGAGAATGTTCAAGTTTCCATAAATAGAGTCACGTCGCTCTCCTGCCTGCACCAGCGGTAACGATATTAGCACGCACAGTAGGGATTTTATTTTGGGGAGATAGCGTGGTGCATCTGGGTGACATGTGATCGAGTGTCTGTGCTCAGTGATAGACCTTGCGGGGCGCATCTCAAAGTAAATCAAAAGTAAATGAGCATTCTGTGATACAGGCTCATTCCTCATTCTTGGCCCTAATGTGATTCTGCTGCGGCTCTATTTGTGGTCCAGCAATCCGACAAATAACAGAATTAAGTTTCTTAACTTTACTGCTGTCACCAAGCAGAAGATCTTCAATGCAAAACTTTTTCTAAGTGTCAAACTGTATCCAACACATCACAAGCAATACAAAGGCGAGTGGTCCATTGAGGGCAAGTGAGAGAGAGAGAGTGAGAGAGTGAGAGAGAGAGAGAGAGAGAGAGAGAGAGAGAGAGAGAGAGAGAGAGAGAGAGAGAGAGAGAGAGAGAGAGAGAGAGAGAGAGAATAGAGATAGAAAAAAAGAAAGAAAGATGAAGACTTCAAGGAGGGATATAAGAAAAAGCAAGGGTTGCATACAAAGAGACTCTGAATGAATTATTCCCTGTGATGTCAAATCAATGAGTTTAAGCCTAACCATCAAGACAAAACTGTGTCACAGTGTAGGAGGAGAATCAGTCCAGTCCAAGGGGAAAATATCCTTATTTCTTATTTCACTTACTTCACACATTATATCTCAATTTCTAATAATTTTATGAATGGTTAAGTTTTTGAAGGTTTGTAAAGGAGTTGCATTTATCCAATTCCAATAAAATGAATCTGTGCAGAACGAAGAAATAAAATGAGAGTTTAAAGTTACCAGGGAAATCTATAAACATAAATAGTTTAAGTGAACACTTCACTTTAGAAAAATCCCTTTAGTTTTTACTCTATTGGTAATAAAATTCCTTAAAACCATTAAAGCAAGATGAAGTTCAAGATAAATCCATTTATTTTTCCCAGAGGCAAATGGGTGGTGATATTTAGGAGGACACGCACATTAACATATTCTCCTTAATCTACATTCAAGCCATCTCGGCTGAATTCACCACATTTCTATTCAGTATGAGCTGTAAAAATAAACCAAACAAGACTATATAAGAAGTTAAAAATGCAGAAATTGTACTTGCAGAGAGAGAATGACAGCCCAGGTGTGTAACAGTAATGAGGGTGCGTCTGCTTCACCAGGCTGATATGTTGGCATCGGAAGATGATCTTGCCCATCACTCTTGTGTGAGTGTGTGTGTGTGTGTGTGTAGGGAGGCAGTTTTAATGACTTCTCAAAAAGTGACAGGGCAGTTGATCTTTGTGGCTGACCTGAACAGAATGTCTCACAGTGGAGAGAGGTTAGAAAGGACAAATCTGCCAAAACAAGACCCCATATTGACCACTCCACATGCTCATCATACCCATGGGCACTCTGATCAACTATCAAACTTATACATACACAGTCTAACCACTCCACATGCTCAACAAAGTACATTGTAGTTAAGGTATACATTTCTTTCAGTTCATGCATTCCCAGACACACACACGCACACACCACCTAACAAACAGTACCTAAATGGTAAATGACTAACTATTAACCCTAATCTTTACAAAAAGTCTTTGGCACTTAAAAAAAAAAAAAAATTACAGTACATTATATGGGTCAATGACACAAAATAAATATTTTTTTGTGTCTGGCTCTACTAATTATATAAACTAAAAAGTGAGGTGTGACTAACATTCAGGAAAAAAACTGTCTTGACTGTGTCGATGTCAATAAGTCTCTTAAAACATCCAACAATTTTACCTTTTTATGACAAGGCAAGGTTGATTCAGGTTGTAAAATGCTATTTGGTGCAGCATCCCAAAAACATAATAATTTTTATGAATGAATAATTCATGTTTTTCAAAAACATTTGACACCAACATAAATAAGACCACCATTTTTAAAAAGATTTTTCCTTTACATTCTAATGGTCATTCCTATTTTTCATTGACCCATTTTATGAATAAGTATCTTTAAGAACATCCCCAAATAGCTCACATTTAGCTAACTTCTGGGGACAATATTTTGTCAGTAAAAAATTGTATATAATTACTTTTTGCCACACCTGACAATGGCAAGTGACATAAGAAAATGTACTGGCCATAAATGTTTTTTATCAGCCATGAAACATAAATTAATCCTTATTAAAGTAAGAAATGTTTCTCAGTTCTTTTGATGTTTGATTAACATTAAAAACACAGACAGTAGCAGGAATATTAGGCTGCCTTCACTTTAAGAGTTAATGCACAGATCCAATATACTGATACACATGTTTCCTTTCTCAACTGTTTACATTCACTGACTGAGTTTAAGAGGATACGTGTCAAGATGGGCATTCTGACATTATTTTGTTTGAATATGTCTGTTCAACTACAAGACGACGTGAAAGAGAGCTCAATTCAGTATTTGTGCACTGTCTGAGACGCAGATTTCTGGGCGCACGCTTCGGATGTTTGTGCACAGAGTGCGGGTAACGAATTGAGTTCCCTTTGCATCCTCTTGCGCTTGAATATTTAAATTGGCAAGGCAGCAATCGTGACAATACAGCACTGGGCCGTCAACCATTCTGAGCATCGTTCACATTTGTTCTTGTTCTCACAATTTTGCATTGTTACGGCCAACTGGTGATTGACACCGCTTCATATACTCGCCAACACAGATTTTTACTTGCATTTGGGGCTTGGTGAGTGTTATTTTTAGGCCCTGCTTATATATAAAATATACATGAGCAAACATGCATACTCTTAGGGTGTACTCACACTAGGCGCTCTAAACCGTGCCAGAGCCCGTTTGACCCGCGAAGCCTGGTTCGTTTGAAAAGTGTGAGTGTTCCGTTCCTTGCCCTGGCGCGGTTCATTTGGCCGACCCTAGCCCGCTTGGAAGAGGTGGGCCAGAGCACGGTTTGCATGCAGTGTGAGCGCTAACTGTGGCAGAGCACGGAACCGCTGTGCGCTACTGTCATTATGACAACAAACACCAAACTATTACTACTTGGATACACTTTTCGAGTGTAATCAAGTATATTTAGGTTTATAACAGTCCTGGTTCTCACCTTATTGATGAGCATGAATTGTAGTTTGCAGGTAAAGCTGCAAATTCCTCCATCAAAGTCAGCTGTCTCCGTAATAATCACGCTCGGGCACGGTTCAAGGCAACCGTGCCTAGTGTGAGTACACCCTTACACACAAACACAAACATACAGAGTAGCAAATAGCCACTTAGGGTGTGTGTCTCTTTCACTCAGCCCAAAACTGGCCACTGGTGGCAGTAACTTGCAGCCTAAGGCTGTGGCTCTTTTAAAGGTCAGACTGTATCATGGGAACCTGCAGTGTAGCTTTCCATTTAATGCTCTTTTGTGATTTCCAACACTAAGGTAAGAATTGAACAGCTCTGCTGTAGACCGTCAGATCCCTGCAGCATATTGCAGTGCAGATTTCACTTCCCCCCACTGAAAAATGACTCCACTCCACAGTTCTTATCAGCCCTGGCATGGCATGAACAATTACCAGGTGTTGTTACCACATCTGCTGCTCCTGGAGAATATTGTGACACAGTCTGACACAGAAAATAAGATACATTATAATTATTGCCTAGTCTACACAGTCTGCTAAAAGAGCAATGTATGTTTATATATTTATAACACTACCATTCAGAAGTTTGGGGAACTTTTATTTAACAAGGACGCATTAAATTGATCAAAATTGACAGTAAAAACATTTATAATGTTTCAAAAGATTTCTATTTCAAATAAATGCTGCTCTTTTGAACTTTACATTCATCAAAAAATCCTGAAAGAAAATGTAACATGGTTTCCACAAACATATTAAGCAGCACAACTGTTTTCAACGTTGACAATAATAAGAAATGCTTCTGGAGCAGCATATCAGAATGATTTCTGAAAGATCATGTGACACTGAAATAATGATGCTGAAAATTCAGCTTTGACATCACAGGAATAAATTACATTTTAAATATATTAATTTTAAAAAATGTTATTTTATATTGTTATAAAACTATATTTCACAATATTACTGTTTTTACTGTATTTTTTTAATCAAAAAAATGCAACCTCAGTGTGCATATTTTTACATTTTAAAAAAATGTGTCTTACTGACCACAAACTTTTGAACGGTAGTGTTTAAATATACAAAAGCACGATTACTCATGTTACCACCGTCATGTTGCTTGAAAACTGTATAATGTTCAAGTTTAGCAGCAGACAAAATGAGAAGAATTTTTTTTTTTTTTTGCATTTTAAAAAACTATGTTAGCTTGGGATTTGAGCTTCGACTCGCCTTTCACACTAAACAAAAGTTTTACCATTAGACTCTGCTCTATATTTGCCTGCACTTTTTTATTATTTGGTCATGTCTTATTATTCCTAGGGCACCAAGACTGTGTTTCTGACAAACAACAGAATTATTCAGATTAATGAGACAATTTTGTGAGGGCTTACCCAGAACATAGATCTTGTTACCATGCAGGAACGAGAATGCTCCGTAGCGGGGTGTGGGCATGGAGGTGAGGGGCAGCCATTGGTCTTTTGTCGGCTCATACAGCCTCACTGAGGCCTGAGGGGTTGTGTCGGCTCCCATCCCGCCTAATGCATACACCTTGCCATCTGAGAAGAACAGAGAGAAAGAGAGAGAGACCGAAATTAGTTTGAACTCGGTTTCCAAGTCTCCCGCATCCCTTATTAAACAAATTAATAACAAACAAATCAGGAAATGAGAGAGCAGTGGAAGTGAGTCACTAGTCTGAAAAATAAATGTTTTCTCCATGCCAGAGTGGAGAATCTCTAGAGACGTGCTTTTTTTCCCCTCAGCTCCAGCTATTTTAAGGTTTACATAAATTCCACCTCTAAACCTCACAGTCCACATTTGTTCTCTTCCCCTAAAGGACAGAACATTAAAAATGAATGTGTTCACATACAGTAACTGACCCAAACTTTTGAACTTCCACACAAACTTTTCTATTAAAGCTCTACCAAAAGATATAGTATGTTTTTCTCTCAGTCGCTAAAACACATTTATTGAACCCATCTGGTGAAAAATCGGCTTATCCTGGCATGAATTCACAAGCTTGTTCAGGCTGGTTAGTGCTACTTTGCTGATGGTGGACATGTTTAAGAAGCCTGGTGTACTGACAATAAATATATCAAAACTACAAACTTAATGTTACAAACCTCAATATAAAAGAGCCCAATTTACATTTAGAAGGTATGTTGTTCCTCAAAGGAAAGGCAATGACTTCATTCAATACTTATACTTTTCCTCTAATATGAGCACTATCTACATTGTTTGGATCCAAAGCCAAGAACTCATCTGTAGCTATTTTTACAAAGCCCATTCTAACTGCTGTGTGAACTAGTTTGCATACTAATGTTCACATAATGAGAATTGTGTGTTAACTGACGTTGTGAAGACAATGTGATGCTAGTGCTTTCAACACAAGAATGGTGTGAAATGATTAAAATGATTGCGTTTATAGTTTTGAGAAAGTAGTCTGCCTTTGGACTATAATGACTGATATAGATATTCTACCGCAAAGTGATGTCACTGATCACTACCCTGTAACGTGTATACTGCTGATATTTTCCATACCGCGCTAAGTTATCGAACAGGTAGAACAATTATCCCAACCATTATAGATTGATTCCCAAATAACCTACCTGATCTGTCTAAGTTGCTCAGTGTACCCAAACAGACAAATGAAGTTGAGGAATTGACTAACAGTATGGTCACCATTTTTCTCTAGTACATTAGAAACTGTTGCACCCATCAGATTAAAAATACTGCATCATGGTAAAACATTATTACTCAAGCTATCAAGAAGGAAACTTGCAAACTAGTGCGAGAATGGAAACAAACTCATTAAAGAGGTCTTTAGAATCGTGTGGAAAGACAGCATGTCACGCTATAAAAAGGCTCTAAAAGCAGCCAGGGCCGAGCATCGTCTCGGTTACGGATGTAACCCTCGTTCCCTGAGGAGGGAACGGAGACGTAACGTTAGTGACTAACGAATGGGGGTTTCGCTTAGAAGCCTATCAACTTCGAGTTTTGAGAAAACGCCCAATGGCGTGCCAATGCCATGGGGCATGCGGAATTTGCATACGTAGCTCCGCCTCACTGCGTGAGTATATAAGGAAGTACGAGGCAATATCGCATTATGTTACCTGCTTGAGGAGCCAAGACTGAACTCCTGCGTTCCAGGTAGCACAGCTCGAAGTGGCAAGGGGACGTTACGTCTCCGTTCCCTCCTCAGGGAACGAGGGTTACATCCGTAACCGAGACGTTCCCTTTCGTTCAGTCACTACGACGTAACGTTAGTGACTAACGAATGGGGGTCCCAAAATAATCCCGCCACTCAGCTGTCTTCCAGTGCCCTGCGTTAGTGTGAGTACCCTGTCGTAAGACTAGTACGGACGAAGGACTCCCACTTAACACAGAAATACCAAGGTACACTGGGAAGCATATCCCAGTGAGGGAATGCCAAAGATGCCTACCCGTGGGGAGGACTTAAGAGACACATATGACCCGGAGAGGGTTGCATATGGAAGATCTCTAGGGTACCAGCCGAAGGTGGATTTTTAACCCTAGGGGTGGCGGGGACACGCCAAGGGAAGAAACCCGCTCACTGCGGAGACTTACGGTGAAATACACATGTGGGGGTCGCCGGAGGGAACCATGCACATGGGGCACCTGGCCGGACATGAGGGTCTGGGCTCGAAAGGGCAGACTGAACTGATGTCGGCGTCGACAGTGCTGGAGGAGCGCAGGGCTCTCGGGGAGCTCACCTGAGGAAAATATCGCACGTATCCAGTCCGTGGAGTGGAGTGGCGAGCAAGCGAAGACACCTGAGCCTGGCCCATCACCGGCCCCTCGGGGGGGCGAGTACATAGTCGGACACTGGCTCCACTCGGAGATTGTAGAATCTGGCGAATGTGTTGGGTGTCGCCCAGCCTGCAGCTCTGCAGATGTCTGCTAGCGAGGCGCCATGCGCTAGAGCCCAAGAGGAGGCCACACTCCGGGTGGAGTGTGCCCTCACACCAAGGGGACATGGTCGGCCTTGCTGCTGGTAAGCCAAAGCAATGGTGTCCACTATCCAGTGAGACAACCTTTGCTTTGAGAGAGCACTTCCCTTCCGCTCTCCACCATAACAGACAAAGAGCTGGTCTGAGGTCCTGAAACACTGCGTCATGTCTACGTAGGCGCGAAGGGCGCGTACTGGACAGAGCAATGCCAAGGCTGGGTCTGCCTCCTCCAAAGGCAGCGCTTGCAGGTTCACCACCTGGTCCTTAAACGGAGTGGTGGGAACCTTGGGCACATATCCAAGCCGGGGTCTCAGTATCACGTGAGAGTTAGCCGGCCTGAATTCCAGGCACGCTTCGTCAACCGAAAATGCCTGCAGGTCCCCGACCCTCTTGACTGAGGCCAATGCGGTCAGCAGAGCCGTCTTCATAGACAGAAACGTAATATCAACCGACCGCAAAGGCTCAAAGGGAGGTCTCTGCAGAGCAGTTAACACTACTGCGAGGTCCCAAGAGGGTACGAGAGGAGAGCGAGGAGGATTCAGTCTCCTAGCTCCCCTCAGGAACCTGATGACCAGGTCGTGCTGACTTACCTTTTTGTTCTCCAAGAGATCGTGGTGGGCAGATATTGCGGCCACATATACCTTGAGGGTGGAGGGAGACAGCCTTCGCTCCAGCCCCTCTTGGAGAAACTCAAGCACGGACCCGATCGGGCATTTCCAGGGGTCTTCTTGGCGGGAAGAGCACCAGGTGACGAAGAGGTTCCACTTCAACGCATAGGCATGCCGAGTGGACTCTGCCCTAGCGGAAGTGATGGTGGCGACCACCGTAGGTGGTAGGCCACTCAAACCTGCCGGGTCCCGTCTAGGAGCCACACGTGGAGGCTCCAAAGGTCGGGACGCGGGTGCCAATGGGTGCCCCGTCTCTGAGTAAGGAGGTCCGGTCTCAGAGGAATAGGCCAGGGAGGGGCTGTCGCAAGGAGAATGAGTTCGGGGAACCAGGTCCGGCCGTGCCAGTACGGGGCGACCAAAAGGACCTGCTCCTTGTCCTCCCTGATCTTGCACAGAAGCTGTGCGAGTAGGCTCACTGGGGGGAACGCATATTTGCGTAGGCCCCGCGGCCAGCTGTGCGCCAGTGCATCCGTGCCGAGCGTGCCCTCGGTCAGGGAATAATACAGGCTGCAGTGGGAAGAGTCGTGGGAGGCAAACAGGTCTACCTGTGCGTCGCCGAACTGTTCCCAAATCAGCTGAACCGTCCGGGGATGGAGTCTCCATTCTCCCGGGAGAGGCTGAAACCGCGAGAGCTCGTCGGCTGCGTGGTTCAGGACTCCCGGAATATGGACAGCACGAAGGGACCTCAGGCGCTTCTGACTCCATAGGATGAGATGGCGGGCGAGTTGAGACATGCGGCGGGAGCGTAGACCGCCCTGGTGGTTGATGTACGCTACTACGGCCGTGTTGTCTGTCCGGACAAGCACATGTTGGCCCTTCAGCAACGCTCGGAAGCGGTGCAGGGCGAACCGTACTGCCAGCAACTCGAGGCAATTGACATGCAGGAGGCGCTGGGGTCCTGTCCAGGAGCCCGCGGCTGCTTGTCCATTGCACATGGCACCCCAGCCCGTGGCAGAGGCATCCGTCGATACGACAACATGCCTGGAAACTCGTTCTAAGGGCACACCGGCCCGTAGAAAGCTGAGGTTCGACCACAGGGTGAGTGTCTGTAAGCAGGCCCGAGTCACTTGGACCCGGAGCGTGCCAGACTGCCATGCCCATCTCGGGACTCGATCGCGAAGCCAGTGCTGAAGCGGTCTCATATGAAGCAATCCGAGCGGCGTTACCGCGGCTGCAGATGCCATATGCCCCAGGAGCCTCTGAAATAGTTTCAGTGGAACCGCATTCTTGCTCTCGATTTGTCGGAGGCAAGTCAGCAGAGACTGCGCGCGCTCGCTCGAAAGCTGCGCGTACATGGCGACCGAGTCGATCTCCATACCGAGAAAAGAGATCCTCTGCACGGGGCAAAGTTTGCTCTTCTCCCAGTTGACCCGAAGGCCCAGACGGGTTAAGTGGTGGAGAACCAGATCTCTGTGTCCGCAAACCTGCTCTCGAGAGTGGCCTAGTATGAGCCAGTCGTCGAGGTAGTTCAGGATGCGGACCCCGTGCTGCCAAAGGGGCGCAAGGGCTGCCTCGGCGATCTTCGAGTTTTGAGAAAACGCCCAATGGCGTGCCAATGCCATGGGGCATGCGGAATTTGCATACGTAGCTCCGCCTCACTGCGTGAGTATATAAGGAAGTACGAGGCAATATCGCATTATGTTTCTGCTTTCGGAGCCAAGAGTACCTACCTCTTCACTCCTACAGCCTTCTGAGACTCTGTCAGCTTCTTCGAGACGAGCAGCTTTCCAGTCGGTGTTGGTGGACAGAGATAACCCGAATGGGAGAACTGCGTACTGGTATGCCCGCCCCTCGAAAGCAAACCGTAGGAACGGTCTGTGTCGAGGAAGGATGGAGACATGGAAGTAGGCGTCCTTCAGGTCGATCGCTGCAAACCAATCGTACGGACGAACGCATTCGAAAAGGCGTTTCGCAGTCAACATCTTGAACGGAAGCCGGTGAAGGGATCGGTTCAAGATGCGAAGGTCCAGGATTGGCCGTAACCCACCGGTTTTCTTGGGTACAATGAAGTAGGGGCTGTAGAACCCCGACCTCATTTCGGCTGGAGGGACAGGCTCGATCGCACCCTTCGCCAGTAGAGTGGCAATCTCCGCACGCATGACGGGGGCATGGGCCCCGGTCATGGTATAGCGGACTCCCCTGTAACGGGGAGGAGCCTGCGCGAACTGAATCGCGTAGCCGAGCCTGATGGTCCGGACAACCCAGCGGGACAGCCCCGGAAGCTGAAGCCAGGCTTCCAGAGACTGCACCAACGGGGTCATACGGACGACAGACGTACCCTGGTTGGGGCAGCGAGGCAGCGTTACCGGCGCGGACAGGGGAGGCTGTTGGGCGTCCCCGGGTCGGAGCACGGTTAACGGCTGCGCCCTGACAGAGGAGACCAGGGAAGGACTCGCGTTCCACTGGGGTCTGCTCTGCCAGGGGGCTGGCGACAGAGAGGGACGAGAGTGGCGAGACCCGAGGGTGGCGCGCACTGCCGTCACCGATCTCTGGGGGCTCAGGGATGGGGTTGTCAGTTCTTTCTTTAACCACATTAGGGTGCTGCTGACCCGGGGGCCAGCAGCTGAACAAAAGATTCTCCCCCGGCCCTCCACCGGGGGAAGGAGCGGCCCTGCCGCCGTCTCCTGGAAAGAACTGCCCATCCCTGAGCCGTCCGCATCAGGAGCGCCGCTTAGCCTGGCGTTTCTTCGCGGGCTGCGGGGCTGGAGCGGACTGGGACGCCTTCCTGCGGCTGCCTCTGCGCGGCCCGGGTGGAGGCTGCTGCTTGGGTGGCGCAGAGGCGGAGGAAGCCGCGGGAGGGCGTCCTCGGCGGCGAGCAGGCTGAGGCACCTGTGCGGGCGGTGGGGTGGAGGCAGCAGCTGACCGCCGGGGCAGGATGTATTTTATTGCCTCAGTCTGCTTCTGAGCGGCCGAGAACTGTTGGGCGAAGCTCTCGACCGCTCCGCCGAATAGCCCATCCTGCGATATGGGGGCGTTGAGGAAACGTGTTCGCTCAGCGTCGCGCATATCAGACAGGTTGAGCCATAGGTGTCTCTCCTGGACCACATTTGTGGACATCACCTGACCCAGGGAGCGTGCGGTCACCTTCGTCGCCCGGAGAGCGAGGTCGGTGGCGGCACGCAACTCATTGCTGAGTCCTGGATCAGCCCCTCTCTCGTGCATATCACACAGCAACTTGGCTTGGTAAGCCTGAAGAGTTGCCATGGTATGCAAAGAAGCGGCGGCCTGCCCCGCAGCTCTATAGGACTTCGCCACCAGGGATGACGAAAACCTACAGGCTTTGGAGGGGTGCTTTGGGTCACCACGCCAGGACGAAGCGCTCTGAGGACACAGTTGCATCGCAACAGAACGTTCGACTGGGGGGACCCCAGTGTACCCATGAGCCGCAGCTCCATCAAGAGAGGTGAAGGCGGAAGAGGCCGCCAAACGTTCACGGGAAGACAACGGGGCCTTCCAGGAACGCGCGACCTCTTCATGCACCTCGGGGAAGAAAGGTATTGGAGGAGCGGCCGGACGGGTGTCCGAACGCGCCGCCCCCAAAAACCAATCATCCAACCGCGAACGCTCGGGCTGAGGCGGAGGGTTCCACTCCAGCCCAAGCGCTGCGGCGGCCCGAGATAGCATAGCTGTCAACTCTGGGTCCGACTCGGGCAATGCTGGCGCACCCGAAGGTGGCAGCACAGCCGAATCATCATCCTCAGATGACTCCAGCCCACCTTGTGATGCGGCGATAGACATCACTTCCTCTTCCGCCGCGCCAAACGCCACAGTCGGGACAGCAGGAGCCGGCCCCAATGTAGACGCCTGAGCGCGGACCGGGTCAAGTGCCTGAGAGGGGGGTGTGGGCCGAGGAACTAGCGTCGGAGCTTTGTTCCACACCGTCACCCTCAGATCACCCTGGTCACCAGCCAAAGTGCCGCCTCCAGAGGAGACCGCAGATTGGGGGGTGGCGGAGGGGACTCTCGTTCCGGCATCAGCACGGAATTCACGGAGTCTCGATCGAAGCACTGAGATGGCCAGGTTCCCGCACAGGGAACATGAATCATCCACGAGCGCTGCCTGAGCGTGCTGAAAGCCCAAACACGTCACACAGCGCTCGTGCCCGTCAAAAGAAAAAAGCGATCTACCGCACCCAGAAGTGCACGGACGAAACATCCTGAAAAGGACGTGTCACGTGCAAGCTCTTTTATGAGAGGAAACTTTGCAGCCGATGCCGAAGCGCCCAGGGAAACACACACCAGCTGGATGCAGACCACTGCACAGATCAGCAGGCAGGAAGTATGCGATCACTGGAACGCGCCGTCACACCAACACCGACTGGAAAGCTGCTCGTCTCGAAGAAGCTGACAGAGTCTCAGAAGGCTGTAGGAGTGAAGAGGTAGGTACTCTTGGCTCCGAAAGCAGAAACATAATGCGATATTGCCTCGTACTTCCTTATATACTCACGCAGTGAGGCGGAGCTACGTATGCAAATTCCGCATGCCCCATGGCATTGGCACGCCATTGGGCGTTTTCTCAAAACTCGAAGTTGATAGGCTTCTAAGCGAAACCCCCATTCGTTAGTCACTAACGTTACGTCGTAGTGACTGAACGAAAGGGAACTCCGCAAACTCATAGAAAATAACCAAAACAATCCAAGTTTTTTTATTTAGTGGCTAGATTAACAAATAAAACGACATCACCTGAATGTAATATTCCATTACAGTTTAGTAGCAATGCTTTTATGAATTTCTTCACTTAGAAAATCAAAAGCACCATAAATACAATTGTAAATGTACAACCTTTGACAGTGTTTTATGATTCAGCCCTTCAAGAACAACTGCAGTGATTTACAAATATAGGACAGGAACATTTAAATAAACTTATTGCATCTAAACCAACAACATGTTTATTAGATCCAATACCCACTAAACTACTGAAAGAGTTGTTACAGAAGAGCCTCTTCTCAATATTAGTAACTCGTCTTTATCGCTAGGTTATGTCCCAAGACTGTTCAAGCTGGCATTTATTAAGCCTCTCATTAAGAAACAGCTAGATCCAAATGATTTAGCAAATTACAGAACCATTTCAAATCTTCCATTTATGTCTAAAATATTATAAAAAGGTCTGTCCAACTGTGCTCCTTCCTGCAAAAAAAAAAAATATATAACAATGAACAATTTCAGTCTGGTTTCAGGCCCCACCATTGCACAGCAACTACACATTAAAATTACAAATAACTGTAATTACAATTTTTTCTGATCAAGGCTATCTCAGTACTAGTTTTACATGATCTTAAAATCATAAAATACTCTTAGATCAACTACAAAGTTAAAGGTATTCAGGGACAGGCATTAAGGTGGTTTAAATCTTACCTTTCAGACTGTTACCATTTTGTGTATTTAAATAGGGAAAAATGGGGAATAGGTAAAAATAGGGGAAAAAATAGGGGAAAACAGGGAAAAAAAGATAACGTCAGTAAATTATGGAGTGCTGTATTGATCTGTGTTAAGCTTTCAGTTATTCTCAATACATGCTTTCACTTAATAATATTACAAGAAAACATGGAATTAGTTTCCAATTGTTATGCAGATATCAGTTAAACATTTCATCACGATCAGATGAAATCTCTAAATTATCCAAGTTGACAGAGTGTGTTAATATAAAATAATGGATGACCTGTAATTTTCTTCTATTAAATTCAGGTGAGACTGAGGTATTACTTATTGGACCAAAACCTGTACACAGAATTTCTTATAATACAATTTGCATTTAAAGATGTACTGTTAATTATCTTTACTTAATGTTATGAACAGCAGCTACGCTAATTATTTTCCATTTGCTTTTCTGTTTTATCTCAGGATGTCCATCCCAAGGTAACTAGAGAGTATGTCAGCACCAGCTTGGATCCAGCCTCTTATGAAGACTTAAAGGGATAGTTCACCCAAAAATGAAAATTCTGTCATCATTTACTCGCCCTCAAGTTGTTCCAAACCTGTATGAGTTTCTTTGTTCTGCTGAACACAAAAGAAGATATTTTGAAGAATGTTGGGAACCAAGCAGAGAGAGCAACCATTGACTACCATAGTAGGGGAAAAAAACACTATGGTGGTCAATGGTTATTCTCTCTGCTTTGTTACAAACTTTCTTCAAAATATCTTTGTTTGTGTTCAGCAGAACAAAGAAACTCATACAGGTTTGGAACAACTTAATGGTGAGTAAATGATGACAGAATTTTCATTTTTGGGTGAACTATCCCTTTAAGATGTTAACCCATCTTAAGAGTTAACCCTCTGATGGCGAACGCGCCAGTTGGTCTGATGGGTCAGAATTTTGCAATGGGATCGATACCGATTATTTTCCTTGTATCGTATCAAAGTTAGAAATTCCAGTACCGTGACAACACTAGTGTGAAAACGTGAAAACAACTAACTAATTATAACTGCAACTAATCCAATGTGTGTAATGCATTTGACTATAATTAAGCATTGCGCCAGAGAAAATACATTATATACCTCTATGATATGACTTGATACATTTGAAATAGCTGTTAGCTTAGGCTTAACCCTAATGTAAAAGTGACCTTGACAAAGTTTTCAAGGGAAATTCTGAAATGCAGCACAGCAGTGAAATTAGAATATGAATGTGGAGAGAAATGCAGCATCAAAGAGAACAGCCCTGTTGCAGCACAGCCAAGAGCTAATAGAGACAGAGAATTTAGAGAGAGAGAGAGAGAGAGAGAGAGAGAGATAATAGGCATGAGAAAACTACATTCAATGGTGGTAGAGAACAGAGAAAAGCATCCTAATATTAATTTGTCTTAATTTAACTGAACTGTCAATGGGATGCGAGCATATGAGAGAGGGCATAGGAGTACTGACTGACGTGCGCATACAGGTTATTACAGCAGAAAAACACACGCATCAAGACATCAGGATCATCCCAGGAGGAAACTGCATTAATGATCACCATATGGAGCACTTAAGCCTGCGAGAGAGGATGTACAGAATGTTAGTTAAACGCAGTCTCTGTATGTCTGTATTTCCCTTTTAGCATGACTGCAGCAGCTGCTGACTCAGACATCTGCAGTACTCTGGGACAGCAACCTGTGACTATAGTTAAATGCGGTACAAATACAGGGTAGTAAACTAGGTGGCAGCAGAGAGCACAGGCAGTCCTGCATTACATTTCTCTCCAAATTTTTTAAAATAAAAATAAGGCACTAGTAAACATCTGTTATAGTAGCAATATACAATTTATGCTCCTTGAAAAAAACTGTTAATTTAGTCATAATAAACTGCGAATTTCTGAATGAACGCTAATGAAGAAAGATGTTTTTTGGTCATCTACCACCATCCACCAGCAGGGCCTAACTAGACTATGCTAAGTTAAACCTTGACCCCCTTGGGGCAGCTCCTATTCAATTCTTAATTCTTTCTCTCTTTGTCCCTCCCCACTGAAAAAGCTATTTTAGAGCTACTGTATTAAAATGAAGAGCAATGTATGTGCATTAGGTGTGTAATTGGTTGTCACAAAGAATGATAAGAAGGTAGATTGGTAATGGTCATAAACCCTGTCTCTTTAAAAACAGGATAAATGAATAGTATTATCAAGCAAGCTTCATCAACAGTACAGCAAATGCAGACAATCCAAATTGTACCCTCAGAATTATCTGGGGCATCTCCTCTCAGGAGGCAAAGAAAAAACTAGATAAGAACATAATCAATATTACAAAAAATTAAAACAATGCAAATATTACAAAATGTGACATTAAAAAGTGTAAAAGTCACTCGTTTTTATAAAGTAACACTATCCAACAGCGGCACCTGCAGGTGAAGTTACAGCGGGAGTCCACGTCTCTTGTGCCTCCTCTGATCCCATTGACTTAAAACAGAACCCCTAATGTGTGCGGTGGGTTTAGTGGGGGGGTAATTGAGAATGAATGGGGGAAAGTCACGTGAGAGGCTATGATTGGATATAATTTGGTTTGCACAATAAATCCAACCTCTTGTTTTCGTGCACATTCTCATCATTATGCCGCTAATGGGAATACTAATCAAAAAGTACATAAATCACTCAGCCACTTAGATATGACTGTGGGGTTTTCTAGTGAGCAATCAGCTTGGTTTTAATAAATAGAATAGAACATTACATTAGAATTGTTTTTGGTATCTCTTTTTTATGTAATGTTTATATATATATATATATATATATATATATATATATATATATATATATATATATATATATATATATATATATATATATATATATATATATATATATATATATATATATATATATATATATATATATATATATATACACAGTGAGGAAAATAAGTATTTGAACAACCTGCTATTTTGCAAGTTCTCCCACTTAGAAATCATGGAGGGGTCTGAAATTGTCATCGTATGTGCATGTCCACTGTGAAAGACATAATCTAAAAAAAAATCCAGAAATCACAATGTATGATTTTTTAACTATTTATTTGTATGATACAGCTGCAAATAAGTATTTGAACACCTGTCTATCAGCTAGAATTCTGACCCTCAAAGACCTGTTCTGCCTTAAAAATGTCCACCTCCACTCCATTTATTATCCTAAATTAGATGCACCTGTTTGAGGTCATTAGCTGCATTAAGACACCATCTACTATCCAACTACTAACATGGCCAAGACCAAAGAGCTGTCCAAAGACACTAGAGACAAAACTGTACACCTCCACAAGGCTGGAAAGGGCTATGGGGAAATTGCCAAGCAGCTTGGTGAAAAAAGGTCCATTGTTGGAGCAATCATTAGAAAATGGAAGAAGCTAAACATGACTGTCAATCTCCCTCGGACTGGGGCTCCATGCAAGATCTCACCTCGTGGGGTCTCAATGATCCTAAGAAAGGTGAGAAATCTGGTATTGGGACCAACGTTTCCAAAGTTACTGTTGGTAATACACTAAGACGTGACTTCCGGTTGGGCCTCGAAGGGATGTAGTCATGTCTAACTGAGCTCTCCCACATGAACCTTAAAATTCGTGAACAAGACACTTTTTTCGTTGTTTAAAGCCATACAGACACCATGTGCATGGATAAAATGTGAGAATTTTTGTTTTTATTCTGTTAATCGAGTTGAGCCGCTTATAAATATGCCGGACCTGAGGAAGGCTGCTAAAGCTAACGAACCAGCGGAAAGCACGAGCTCGGGGCAGTCAGCTATATTACAAGCAATAAATTCATAAGAAACGAACTGCTGGCGAAAATGGATGAGAAAGCAGAGATACACTAAGAGGTCATGGTTTGAAATCATGTATGGCCCGGAAGGTTCCCCTGCTTAAACCAGCACATGTCCAGGCCCGTCTTAAGTTTGCCAATGACCATTTGGATGATCCAGAGGAGTCATGGGAGAAAGTCATGTGGTCAGATGAGACCAAAATAGAACTTTTTGGTCATAATTCCACTAAACGTGTTTGGAGGAAGAAGAATGATGAGTACCATCCCAAGAACACCATCCCTACTGTGAAGCATGGGGGTGGTAGCATCATGCTTTGGGGGTGTTTTTCTGCACATGGGACAGGGCGACTGCACTGTATTAAGGAGAGGATGACCGGGGCCATGTATTGCAAGATTTTGGGGAACAACCTCCTTCCCTCAGTTAGAGCACTGAAGATGGGTCGAGGCTGGGTCTTCCAACATGACAATGACCCGAAGCACACAGCCAGGATAACCAAGGAGTGGCTCTGTAAGAAGCATATCAAGGTTCTGGCGTGGCCTAGCCAGTCTCCAGACCTAAACCCAATAGAGAATCTTTGGAGGGAGCTCAAACTCCATGTTTCTCAGCGACAGGCCAGAAACCTGACTGATCTAGAGAAGATCTGTGTGGAGGAGTGGGCCAAAATCCCTCCTGCAGTGTGTGCAAAACTGGTGAAAAACTACAGGAAACTTTTGACCTCTACTGTACCAAATATTAACATTGATTTTCTCAGGTGTTCAAATACTTATTTGCAGCTGTATCATACAAATAAATAGTTAAAAAATCATACATTGTGATTTCTGGATTTTTTGTTGTTGATTATGTCTCTCACAGTGGACATGCACCTACGATGACAATTTCAGACCCCTCCATGATTTCTAAGTGGGAGAACTTCCAAAATAGCAGGGTAGAGTGCCGAAGTAATGACGTCACTTTGTAGGCCAAAACGCGGAAGTGAGTTAGCATTTTAGCCCTATGGGTTCCCTCGCCCTAAAGTCTATGGGTTTTTTGAATGGGTTTTTGCTAAATCGCCTGAAATAAGGTCTGTGGTTAACAAAGCCTCTATATATTTTCACGTTTTAATCTATGACATAAAACACACTAGTTATAACCTGCTTGGGATTTTTTAAGACTTTATTGTGTCTTAAAAACGATGGTTGCTAACAAGTTGCTAAAAGGGACTACATCCTTTGGCGGGGACTTTAGACGTCATCGTGACAAACAGGCAATCTCTCATTAGCCCGCGTTTTAGCCTAAGAATGAAGAACTTATGTGGCGTGAATAAATCGCGCTATTCGCGCAAAGTTGGATGCTTGAACATTTGGAGTTTACTCTCTTCACATGTTTGTCTCGTTGAGAAATGGCTGACATGGGCTGTGTTTACACGTCTTTTTGTGTTAAAATCTACTGTTAATGTGTGACAACTTAGTTTTAAGACTTTTTCAGTCGATAATGTAGTTGTTTAAAGCTCAAATCTGTGGTTTATTTATAAGAAGATTGCCTATTTAAACATTTTATCTGGTGTTATCGGAGTTGTGAGCTCCAGTGAGTCAGCGGCGGTCAGCGCTTGTTTAGCCGGCGAGAGTTGACTTTCCTCGGCTAGTCCTTCTGCCGTCTGCCGCTGGCTCTGATGTCTTTGTGGCGTCTCCAGCTATAATTAGTCTTGTGGAGATTTAACGGCCCATATTTACTCTCATGGATCTATAATTTGTTCCCTGGCAAATCGTTTAGGCTGAGGGCAAAGATAAGTTTCATTACTTGTTTATTTTTAGGCTATAATATAACTGTACCGTTGTAAGTTAGCCGACTAGAACTGACTTTGAATGTTTGACTGAATTGTTTGCTTTATTTCATGTGTAGCTTATTATACGTTTTGTATTATTGATCATACATAAACTTGCATTTAACAAAAAGAGACTGGGTTGTGTTTCATGTCATTTAATGTTATCACAGTGATAATCAATTGTCTGAAAAAACATTAACAAAAGATAAATCTCAGAGAGGCACGCATAAACAAAATTAGTTTCTAACATTTTTGGAAAAAACGAATGGGCAATATTTCTCATGAAAAAGTGGATAAGTGTTCATACACAGCGCAGATCATAATGAGCGAGCGTGATTTTAAATAAAGTTTGAGGAAGCTTGATGATGACGTTGATCCGCGACCATGTTGTGCTGTAGTCCGTTTATAGCCTACCGTTAGCATTTTATATCTGACGGCTTTATTTGGGCTTCAAAATGTATACATTTTGGATTAACTTGTAAAGATTATCTTGGTAGACAAAACGTGTAAGGGTCATTACTCTTTGTTGAACACAGATCTTATTTTTTGCGATTTTCCAAAAATCTATGGGGAAAATGAATGGCTTTTTGATCGAGGGAACCCATGCGCCGCTAACTTCCGGGTTGGCCTACAAAGTGACGTCATTACTTCGGCACTCTATATACACAGGAGAAATTCCCCAGTGCGTTCCAGTGAGAGAAATTCCCGAATCTGTTCCTGTGAGTGAAATTCCAGAGCCTGCCCTTCCTCAGGCTCACTCATATATAAAAAAATGTGAGTGTCACACGGTTGCAGCAGAGATGAAACAGGATCTAAGTGCAGCAGGGACTAATCAAAGAACCGAGACACAGCTGACATGACTACAGAGACAATGAATGAACAGGTGACAGGAATACAGACATACATGGAAACATGAACTGAACACAGTTTAAACGTCTATAGAAACAGACATGAAGACTCAAACCGTGACAGTACCCTCCCCCTCACAGAAGGCGCATCCTCGCGCCGTAATACATCCAAGGGGTGGGCGCCCCCGACAGTTCAGGGGAGCATGGCGGCACAGGTAGCTCAGGGGACCAGTAGAGATGTATAGCACAACCAGGGCAGACAGGAAGGGCAGGCTCTGGAATTGCACTCACTGGTACGGACTGGGGAATTTCACTCACAGGAACAGACTCTGGAACTTCTCTCACACTGGAAGAGCCTCTCTAGGTCAGGTCACGGCCAGCCAAGTCCAGATGGAAGATGGCATGGGACATGTAGATGGGCACAGAGTGGGTGACACCATCACCAGAGTCCATCTTTACCAGATCTAATTTTAAAGGTCAGTTCTTCTGTCACACGTTGGTTGCAGCAGAAATGAAACAGGAGTGAAAAGTCCAGCAGTCTTTATTCACAAACAAACTCAAAACAGAACAACCAACTAAACATAGAACTAACAACTGAACTGAACCAAACACAGGGTTTAAAAACACAGGGACTAATTAAAGAAAAGAGACAGCTGACATGACTAACAAGACAATGGATGAACAGTTGACAGGAATACAGACACACATGGAAACATGGGTGGCGTCCGAAACCTGCAAAATGCTGCCTTCGGAGGACACATTTCAAGGCAGGAAGGCATCAAGGCACGTCCAAATCTAATGTAAGCTTCACTTCCTGTCTCCTAAGAGACATTCATCTGATCGATTTTCGAAGGCAGCATTTATGTATCCTTCGCTGCCTTTGATTTCCTACAATCCTGTGCTTTCCATTCTGTGACAGTTGAGCTGGGGAAAAAAGATGGCGTCCGAAAGTTGCGTTTGCTGGTCAGTTTGTGTGTAAATGTAAATTTTTTACCAACCACTTCTGGTGTCATTTCTAGCAAGAAATTACTAATGTAGTAATTAAATATTTGTTAAGTTCTAACCAAAGCTCTCTCTATTTTGCTGTAGATCATGTGTAAACGATTACACAGCCTAAGAAGTCTTTTGTGAGGTGCCTTCATGCACAAACGCTGCCTTACAAGCCATTGTCTGATAAGGCAATGAGGCAACGAGTCAGCTGCCTAGGTTTTTGGACGCAGCCATGAACTGAACAGTGAAAACAAATCTAGAAACAGGTGACAGAGAGGATTTATAAAAAAACCTCATTTAAAAAAAAAAAAAAACCTTGCACACCACTGATCTCATGATACTAATTTGCTTCCACCATAATGCTTTAATCAGTTTTTTTATTGTTAACTAGAAACTATAAATAACATACAAATAAAATGAAGCTAAAATCATATAAAATATTAAACGAAAAACTTAAAAATAAAGTAAAATATATATATATAAAACTGAAAACTAAAAAAATAAAAGCCTTGACATGTGCCCACACATGATTACTTTGACATGATTATTGCATCTTATTTTTGTGCTGCGACAGAGAATGATTGCAAATGTAGTTTTGCCACTAACCTGTCACCTCTTTAACTGCCTAAGTATATTCTCTATTAGAAAGAATTTGTTTAGCAATTAGATATAGTTTTTACAAATTTGCATTGATGATCATGGGTGGTAAGCAACAGCAATGTTCTTAACAGCACTCCAACACACATTCTACTCAATCTCTTTTCTTTGGCTTTCTATATCTGTGAAAATAATTTTTGGTAAGGATTTTTTGGTCCTTTTTTAGAGCTTGACAAAAACAAGTCACTTTAAATTGTCTTTGCATGGCAGGTGTTGCAAAACAAGTCCTGGAACAAAAATATTTAAGAAAAAAAAAAGAAAAGAAAAAAGAATACAGGTTCGGAACAATTTTAAATTTTAAATTTTGGGGTGAACGGTCAATGTGACTGTGAAAGGAGAAAGTATACAGCAACTGGAAAATTACACACCTATTACATCACCATCCAGAAAGAAAGGAGACAGTGAGAAAGCAACAGTGAAAGTAAGAGGTCTTTCAAGGCTTGTGTGTAAATGACAGAGGAAAACAACATTCAAAGATCATGACCACCATCTTCACTTTCATCCTCTTCACTGAATTCACTCTGATGACCACAAATGATTTCTCCAGTTTGATTCGATATGGTCTGACATGTTCAAGACTGTGTAAAGCATGACAGAGACTGAGAGAAAGAGCAGGACAGAAATATCTGAACAGTGCACAAGGATCTAATGGCTTAAGAAACTAATGTTTTCCCACTTTATATTAGGTGTCTATCTTTAACTACTATATGCTAACATTTAAATTGATATTAATACCATGCACTTATTGTTACATACATGTTTTTACATTGTACTTATATTTAAAAAATACCTGCATATAATTACATAAGTAATTAATTTCTGTAATTACATCTATAATTACACTGTTAATTACACAAATAGACTTTTCATGGATGTTTTCTATAAAAATGTGCAATATATTAAGCAATTCCACAGACAAGACATTCCACAGTTTTTATCATAAAAATACAACGACAGAGGCAAACAATGAGCAGGACATTTTGCTGAATGTTTGTCATATATTTTGTGGTAGACCTGCCCACTGTGAGATCTCCAAAATCTCCCTCTTCATTAATGTCATTCTGATTGCTTTTATGTCCGACAGCGCATGGTTTCAGTCCAGTGCGAAAGGACAAACTGCCAGTTGCTAGAACATATAGTGTTTGGTTAGGACACACTGTCAGTTGTCAGACAACAGACGGGATACAAATGTCTGAGTACACTCATTAATGAATGCCAACCAAACCTGTCTCACACAAGCCATCAAAATGATATCCATGTATTGCACAGTACATATTCCTGACTGCCCATAAAAAAACTATAACTTTTTGTATTCTAAGTACTTTTCAACTTTGTCACATCAAGTCCCTGGCCATATATTTCAACCAAATTAAACAAGGCTTTGGAAATGGTTCTGTCCTTTTTAATAGCTCCTCTTTCCCCTTAGGACAGCATCAGCGCTTATTCTTATCACGCATCTGACATCTTTATAATATCTTGCTCATGCTGAAAAAAATATTGAATGCTTTTAGAGTAGCTGTATATTGTTAGGAGATTTTTAAAGGAACATGTCTTGTACAAAAACTATTTGGTATATTATAATCCTAATAACTGAATAATAAACATTATTAAACTACTGCAATTGTTGTGTATTGTTACATAGCTTAAATACAATTCATGCTGTGATTGATTTATCATGCAGTGTGACAAGCAAAATACTGTCTTAGCATATGATTTAATGTCACGCTGTGTTTCACGCTGTTAGGTCAATCCGCGACCAAACTGAACTCAGCCGGACATTGTCGTAACAGTCACTCGTTCTGCATGGAAAGCCGAAATATTGATGCTTGTAATATAAATCAAAGCACTTATATAAAATGCATATAAATATCAATTGTCATTCTATATCGCCCAATGATATGTCTTAGTGTTATGATCAAATCTGTGCAGTTTATTAGTCAAACTTTCAGTGGAGCAAGACAGTACAGCACATGCTGGCTCTTTATACACATAAATGCCATTAGAGAATTATGGGAATGGTAGTCTGGGAGCACAGTGCTTTGCAATCAAGGATACATAGTGAGTGAATCACCTTCACCCAAGCCTCCATCTACAAACTGTTTTCTTCAATCAATCTAAACTCAACCCACCCACCTCGAATTCATCTATTTCTCCCCTCTGCAACCTCGCTGAGTTCATCACCCCCTGCAGACTGCACTACCCAATCACACAGTCACTTCTAATTAGAGCTCTCTGTTCTGATCTCCATTCGTCGCCCAGGGAGACCCCATAGCAACCAAACACGTACTCTGAGACAATTAGGAAGTAGTGGCCTGACAAGAAAAAGCAGAGAAAAACACACATGCATTAGCTTACATCAAGCCAAAGCATACAACTGAACAAACAATTCACATTGTAACTATAATTTGGTAAACAAATGCACAAACGTGTTCGTCCGCTCCTGTACACACAGCAGTTTTGAACCTTCCCTTATAACAGAAAGACCCTTATTAAACAGACCACCTGCTGCTGGTCTTCCTCTTCTATTTTCATGACTGCAAGCAGGAAATATGGTCTTCATCTCATCACATCTCTTTCTGGCAGTGTAAACTGGTTAAACCTTATCCCAGAATAGAAACCTTGCCTAAAGCCAAAGCAAATGATCATTCCTGCAGTTCGTCTTCAGCTTCGAGATCACAGCACCCTTCCAAATATTCCATATACCATGACACTGATCCCAGAACAGGGAGACATCTGACTAGAGTAGTGACAGCGAGAGACTCGCACAGGACTAGTTGTCCCTGAGGAGGCAACTAGTACAGATACTTTTGTGATTTGAATCCCATCTGAATACAACAAGTCTGTGTTTTCCTCTTTGGTAAAAAATACTTCTGTAAAAATAATAGATCAAATGATCTACTACATTTTGGCTAACTTGGAGGTCTTCTAATTCTAAATCTAATGCTCCTTTCCTTTACATTCAAATAAAAATATTTATGATTGCAATATATATTTTCCACAACATTTCCACAACCTTCTTATTTTGACCATCACTGAATAACTTTTTAGGTATACTTTTTGATATACACCGATAAGGCATAACATTATATCCTAATATTGTGCTGGTCCCCCTTTTGCTGCCAAAACAGCCCTGACCCGTCGAGGCATGGACTCCACTAGACCCCTGAAGGTGTGCTGTGGTATCTGGCACCAAGATGATAGCTGCAGATCCTTTAAGTCCTGTAAGTTGCGAGGTGGGGCATCCATGGATTGGACTTGTTTGTTCAGCACATCCCACAGATGCTCGATTGGATTGAGATCTGGGGAATTTGGAGGCCAAGTAAACACCTCAAACTCGTTGTTGTGCTCCTCAAACCATTCCTGAACAATTTTTGCTTTTTGGCAGGGCGCATTTTCCTGCTGTAAGTGCACACAGCCACCAGGGAATACCGTTTCCATGAAAGGGTGTACATGGTCTGCAACAATGCTTAGGTAGGTGGTACGTGTCAAAGTAACATCCACATGGATGGCAGGACCCAAGGTTTCCCAGTAGAACATTGCTCAAAGCATCACACTGCCTCCGCTGGTTTGCCTTCTTCCTATAGTGCATCCTGGTGCCATGTGTTTCCCAGGTAAGCGACACACGCTCCCAGCCATCCACGTGACGTAAAAGAAAACGTGATTCATCAGACCAGGCCACCTTCTTCCATTGCTCCGTGGTCCAGTTCTGATGCTCACGTGCCCACTGTTGGTGCTTTCGGCGGTGGACAGGGGTCAGCATGGGCACCCTGACTGGTCTGCGGCTATGCAACCCCATACGCAACAAACTGCGGTGCACTGTGTATTCTGACACCTTTCTATGAGAACCGGCATTAACTTCTTGAGCAATTTGAGCTACAGCTTGTCTGTTTGATCGGACCACACGAGCCAGCCTTCACTCCCAGTCCCTACATGCATCAATGAGCCTTAGCCACCCATGACCCTGTCGCCGGTTCACCACTGTTCCTTCCTTGGACCACTTTTGATAGATACTGACCACTGCAGACCGGGAACACCCCACAAGAGCTGCAATTTTGGAAATGCTCTGACCCAGTCATCTAGCCATCACAATTTGGCCCTTATCAAACTTGCTCAAATCCATACGCCTATTTTTCCTGCTACTAACACATCAACTTTGAGGTCAGTGGTCATAACTGTTATGCCTGATCGGTATATATATATATATATATATATATATATATATATATATATATATATATATATATATATATATATATATATATATATATATATATATATATATATATATACTAGGGTTGACTCCAAATAGTCGCTTCGATAGGAGGAGCCTGATTCGACTACCAATCTCACAGATGAATCTTCGCAGAGGTATTATGAAATGAGTATCATGCCATTTTGGCTATATGGAGGTGCTCAATGTCTGATTTTACATTATAGAACTACCGGTTTTCTCCCAATAAGTTAATATACAGCCTATTATGATAATGCTGTAAATAAAAATGTGAAAAGAAAGCAGCTTTTAATAAATATTTTTGTAACGTGCGTGAATAAATCCAAAAAAATGAATGACTTTCCATGATCAGTGACCGACAGAGGAGCATCTTGGCGGCAGGGATTTAAATCTTTAACAATGTCTGGGATCAGAACATTTATAGTGTGGATGCACTTTGAAATGGTAAAAGATTCACAGCATCCCGTCTACCTCCACACCATCAGAATTGATATTCTCCAAGGCTGGATTTATCATCAGTAAAAGCAGGAGCGCACTTCTGCAGTACAACGTTAACATGTTTTCCTCGCACACAATTTGAAAAGACACAAAGGCAGAGTGAAAGACTTGATTAAGGTACAAGTTCGGTACCTTACCAAGGTAAAACCTTTCAGTCAGTTCTAATTTGATTTTTGGATGCTGTGAACATGTTTAGCTAAAAAGACTGCCACTCCAGTTTATCATTTTGTTGTCTGCAGTTAAAAAGACAGTTAACAATTCTGGCTATACTTTCGTTATTTTAATAATTTCTTTATTTTTAATTGTATTTATTGATCACTCAGGGTTATCTAATTTAACTATTTGTGGCTTGGATATAATGTTCCCATGCACTTTACCCATTTTGCACACATTTGTTCAGCACCTTGTGACTTGATTCTGACTTGTTTCGTTTTTATTTATATTTATTAGAAAGGTATATTGGGTTCTAATTTAATTCTTTAAATACATTTTTGATAGTTTTTTTCAGTGCATCAATGTTGCGCTGTACTTAGAGCTTGCTCACACAGGCAATTTAGCCCATTTAATTAGATTTGCCGGCATATGAAATGCAAATCCTGTCTGCAGTGTGGCCTTTCTGCACTTATTTATTTGTTATTTTTAAGGTTTATTGATCCAAAAGGTTTATATACATTTTTTTCTATATCTTTGTGTGATGTTTTGTACATTGTGGCTTTAAAATGTTATGAGGAATCGTTTTATGAATGTTTATCAACATTGCCTTTTAGTTCAACTTTAAAAATATAAAAGTGCATTATCAGTTTCGTCTATCACTTGACAGGCAGTTTTGGTCTCTTTATTAGAAAGTTGTTTCTGTGTGCCATCACAGGAAAAAATTACATTTTAAAGGGGACATATTATGCCCCTTTTTACAAGATGTAAAATAAGTTTCTAATGTCTGTGACCAGTATCGCTTTGGAGACTATAAGCTGAATCACGAATAGTTGGTACTGATCCATCCTTCATCCTTAAGCTTTAACTTTTTAGCAAAACCTGCCTTGAGTTGTCCCTCGTTCACCTGCATTGATTACAAGACATTGTTGTCGCTACAGCTGCTCGAGTGCGGAGAAAATGGCGGACATTGTAAAACTGGCTGAGGGTGGAAACTATGCTAATACGGAACGGTCTGTCAGCCCCGTGGGTGGAAACTGCAGATTAAGGGGCGGCAATATTATAATAGAACCCCTTCCTACGTCAGAAGGGGAGAGAAATCTGAGCGGCTCGATTTTTCACATGCTTGCAGAGAAAGGCTTACCAAAACAAAGTTGGTTGTCCTTTTTCACGTTTTCTGGGTTGGTTATTTTAACTTGTAACAGTTAACAGTTATTTTTAACTTAGACCCTTGAGGGTCTAAGATAAAAAGACAAAACTGCGTGAGATATTAATTAAATGTTTAACACAATGATTTATTTACATTCTACAAATTTGAAATTAGTTACATTCTACGTACTGAAGAGTGGTCACATTTCATTCATTATATTTATCATGCTTATTTTATTCAATTATCAGCACTAGTTTTTAAAAGGAAAAAAATATAAATTGATTTTTATGCATTTAGTAAATGGGTCCTTCACAAGGGGATCCACACATTTATCGTTTCTTGGCATCAAAAAGTTGCCAAGAAAGAAGTTGGTTTACAAAACTCCAGTCGTAAAAAGCATAGTTTTACAAAAATGTATCCTGTTCGAATGGTGCTTTGGACAGGAATTTGATGCATCTTGAAATGAAGTAAGATCACTGTCAAAGAGCCAAAACTGATTGATCTCCAAAAGCAGCGCTGCATGTCCAGTGTGACAGGAGAGTTAAGTGACTGATATTTACAGAGAGATTTTGGAGGTGGTGTGGCAGGAGATGGGCACAGTCAGTGTTTTTATAAGTGAGCTTGAAGACTCCAGTATCCTCAACAAGAGCCCTGTCTGCTGATAACACAGGCATCATCGCCCATCATGCCATTTAAAGGCCACTTATTTCTGTCTTTCACAAAAGCACAATCAATATTCAAAATCACTACTAGAGGCTCTCAGAATATGGAACTGATAACAGCAGGATATATTCTCTACAGAGTCTGGAAGGAGAAGGAGAGAAAACGTCAATAATTCACTGAAGGATGAAATTTAGGAAGCCCGCACAGCTTTTAAACCAGGAATAGAACCAGGAATAGAAAGCGTTTGTAACTAAAAGACACAGTATGTCATTCAGCTCTGTGTGAGCACCTTTTTTGCTCCTCAATCAACACGGTGCTCTTGAAAGAAAGAGGTGGAAACAGCTTACACATGCTGGAAAACATCGTTCCCATCAAGCACCATAGACGGGTGACTCACTGAAAGACAAACAGTCCTTTTTGATATTCAGAGAACAGAAATAACGGGACCTTTTCAATAGCAAATGCTTTGGACAGAGGCCCTCTATTATCCCATAAAATTCAAGCCATTTCAAAGAAAGAAATGATAAAGGCATGATATTTCAAACTGGAACACCAAAAAAAAAAAAGAGAAAAAAGAAATGGTGCTGAATTGCAAGAGAGACTTTGCTGTACAAAGTCTTTACAATACATCTCTTAATAGAGGCAGGTCTGCTGCTGTAAATATCACCTATAAAGGACACCAGCAGGTCTGAACTTTATCTCAAATTTGCTCTTCCAACTTATACGTAATATACTTGCAAGACATATTTAATTGAATGTGAACAAAAATGAGGCTGAGAGGTACAGTTTGTTCGTACTGTTTTAAGGTCATTTTGTCATGTTTAATTTTAATACCATGTTATTTCCCCCCTGGAAATGTATGGAAAGATGTATTTTCAAATGTTTCTTAGGCGGAATGAATGACATACATAATTGTAGGGCACATTACGACATGAGTAGAGTGGATTTATGCGTAAATCCATAAAATTGTTCTTGCCTTTTTACTGTATCAATGAACTAATTGATGTAAGAATGGATTTTCCAATTGATTAACACAAACATTAATTCTGCCCATTTCATGAACGAGGCCCATTGAACAGATTGTAAATCCATCCCTCACAGCCCTGTTATTGTCCATGTCTCCATCAATTTATATAAAAAGTTAATCCAAAAATACTAATTGTAACCATTTATTTCCTTTACTTCCAAATAAGTACTAATACGTTTACTTCCAAATGCATTTTTTAATCCATTTGAATTTCTTTCTTCTCCAGGCCACAGAAGGAGGTTCCATACAATGAAAGTAAATGGTGACCAGATTTACTATTAAAAGAAGAAAAAAAAGTGCATGAAAGGCATTGTCATTTTCGTCAATCACTTGACAGGCAGTTTTGGTCGCTTTATTAGAAAGTTGTTTCTTAGTGCCATCACAGGAAAAAAATACATTTTAAAGGGGACATGCTATGCCCCTTTTTACAAGATGTAAATTAAGTTTCTGATGTCCACAGACTCAGAGTGTGTATGTGAAGTTTTAGCTCAAAATACCCCACAGATCATATGTTTTATAGCCGGTTAAAATTGCCTTTTTTGGGGTGAGCAAAAACACACCGTTTTTGTGTGTCCCTTTCAAGAAGAGGGCGGAGATTCAATAGCTTGTGCAACAACAACAACAACAACAACAGAACATGTCAGAAACTAACAGTGTTCAGTTCGATCCGGAGTCGAACAATAATGCCTACAGAGCCAGAGAATATACAGTATGCTGCATGGAGACAGAACAGGTATAGTTTAGTTTAATTCCGGGTTTAACTTATGTTGCCATTTTACTTTTATCCACTTTTAGTACAAGCATGTGGTAGCAGACCCTGTCCAAAAGATGGCCAAAACTTTACTGATGAATTTTATGAAGTTTATTGTTCATCACACACAAGATGAATTACTCCAGAAAATCACTGTAAGAGCTGAATAAAACACAGCACAAGAAGAGCGCATTTAAGTCTTATCCATAAACACTCTCTCTCCCTTGCATTATCATCAGCATACACAGCGAATTAAACAAAAACACTCCTTACAACTAACAGTAAACAAATATATACTGACCTTATGCCTTTTCAGGGTGTGCTTAATAAACTGGAAAACCTAATATCCGTAAAACAACTCGGATGAACAAGTATGCGCTCTCCCTTTCATTAGACTGAGCTACACCTGTCTATAGAAGTCAGCAAAGTCAATTTTGAGAAAAATTTAGTTAAAGTTTTCTGAAGGTTCCAAAACAAAATCACCTAGCAACCATACCTTAAAATCCCTGGTAATAACACCAAATTTGACACGCACCAAGTCAACACCAAATATCTACAGGAAAAATATATATTACACTTTTGTTTTCCATGATACCACAATTTGATTAACATTAATGAAACAGACAGTCTATATATTAAGACCTACTGTACTGCACGGATCTAAAATGTAATGCTACTTCTCTCCGAAAACGTACAAAGAAAGATACTTTAAGATGTTTAGTTGTTATTTGGAGCATTGGGACCGCTAGACGAGGGCTTAATTAATACATTTTTGTGAAAACCTCAAAAGCACATTCTGACTCCTTTGTCAGCACAGGTGACATATTATGTTGTGTCACAGGATACAGAAGACCCAAATGAAGAATATGATGTCAATCCTGGTGTAACACGCCATATCTGAATAAATGAATGTCAATGAGATGTTATAGCTATGATAGAGAGTTAGATTATCAGTAAACTAATTACATTTGAGTCTTTATCTTCACACAACGCTATCATGTCAATTGGAATATAAAACACTTCAAGTCACTTGCATTGACTGGTTTTATGATTTTTAGAACCTGACAGACTCTAGTCACCTTTCATTCATTATAATATAAACACAGTAGCAAAAACATTCTGCTAAACATCTTTTGTGTCCCAGAGAGAGAGAGAAAAAAAGTGATGACAATTTATTTATGGGTGGATTTTCCATTTAATTATAGCATATTTTCTGACTAAAGCCAATTACTTCTTTCTCAACAGGTTTCTCCCTTTCTTCCTCCTTATTTGGTCTTAGCTTCTGGTACATTTCTCTGTTTCAACCATTCTCTCTCTTCTAAACACTCTATCATCAGTGCTCTTTCAGAAACTGTCTTTAGTATTCATAGCACAAACGAAAAACATGCAGCAAAACAAGTTCATAATGACAGATTCTCCTCCTCTCTTTTCTCTAATGATCTTTTCCTCTTTAGGCCAATGATGAAAATGAGCCGTTGAAGTGGTAGTGTACTATTTCACACTGACCTTTACTCACCACAGCCAGAGCCACACATTCAAACACACACACACACAGACTGGCTACAATGCAAAAGAATAATTAAATAATAACAAGCTACCATTAAACACAAGAGCTGTTCAAGTCTAACATTACATTGTGTGTGATGAGCTGAAGTTCTGAAGAGGACAAAAAAATATATATGTGAGGACTATATAAATATGAAAAATTCTCTAACACTGCAGTGACAGGAAGAGATGAATAAAAGCCTCTCAGCTGACCTTACTATTAAAAATATCAAAATAATTAACCTCCAATTCTGCTCTACAGTACATGTCTATGAACAATAGTAAAGGAACTACTTCATTCACATTCAGGACATACCACATGAGATTAATGCAGCGGGTTTGGACCAATCCATAATGGGATTGAATAATTGTATGCAATTAAGTGAAACTCCCAAATAGAAAGAGACAAAACTTGAAAGCACAAAATTAATTCTGTTTACATTCTTAAAACATATTCCCGGTTGTATTTGTGATTGACTCGTTTTTTTCCAATAATTAAAAAAAAAAAAAGTTTGTCCTGGTGGTAATCTTTGTAATAACTTCTAAAAAATTACTTTGCTAGCTGACATCACAAATCTCTAGGGATCTGATATTAAAATGCTCATTTAAATTGTTTAAAATCAACAATGGTTTAATAATGCTGTTAAAATCTAATCTCTAAATGAATATCCATTTTTCATGCAGTACATTATAAAGTTAAGATGCTTACTTGTCTACTTGTAGTGAATTGTTCATTAAATGTAGACATTAAAACAATCCATTTTAGTTCTTTTTTATTTATGTCTGCTCCTGGACAAAGAAAATGGACCAAGTCAAAAAAGATCTTTGATCATTTTAAATCACAAATAGTCCGGAAATTAACAAGAACTGCACAAATACTGTAGATAAATTAACTTAGCACGGAAAAGCCTTCCCCAAACTTGCAGACAGCTTTTTACAGGAAGAAGAGTCACGGTTGTTCCATTCAATGTTAATGGCTTTAAACAGTTCATAAGTTGAATAATGTCTCACAGTTAGTTTGAGTTTGTGTGAGATCAAAGATTCACTTTAAGGTTTAAAAAAATAACTTTTATAATAAATATTAAATAATAAATGTTGAAAAATAACATCTGATCCTTCCTCTTTAGATAACTTTTCATTTGTGGGAAGCAAGCCATTCTGCAATGTTCTGCTGTACTTCAAAGCATTAAATGACTTTTCACAGTGAAGTATCTCACCAATACAGCAGCTAAAAAAGCTCTTCACCCAGTGACACTCTTCCTCCATGCTTCACTGTGCTAGAGATGCATTTATTATTATATTTCTCACCAGATCTTCGAAGACACCGCCGTGGAGTATCACCATGCAACTCGTGTTTCATTGCGATTCATCACTTCACACACAACTTCCCATATTCTGCCAAAAACTTAATTCTGTCTTTGATGTTTTTCTGTGACAGCAATGGCTTTTTAAATTGAGAAAAAATTCCTGACAAATAATTTGTGGTTAAGACAATTAAAAGCTTAGAGTTTGTTTAGCCATTTTACAACAATATACAACAATACACTATCAGTTAATGGCCATAACACAACTCACATCTCTATTTACAGAAGCTTATTAAATCAGTTGTCTCTTCAAATGAGCAGTAAACATTTATCCTAAGGTTTTGAACAAGTGGACATAAGTCCATTTGCTGAGTGCCATGTGACCATATGTGACCATATGACCAAAATATTTACTGATGATTAGTTCCTCATTAGAGAGTGTTGTTTACGTGCAGAGCTGACACTCTTAACATGATTCTCTCTCATATACAGCAGCAACAGACCATGACAGACCTCTCACATCATACTGATAGTAGCCTACTAAACACAAGCTGTGCCGTGAATACCAAGGCGATGAGTCTGAGATCCTCAGTTAGATATAAACACGAAGTCAAACGCATAGGCTACAGTACACAAACAATATGGTTTGCAGCATTTGTCAAGCACTAAGCAGAGGAATTAACCTGAGGTGACAGACTGGTGATAAACAACAGCAGCTAGAGGCTGTCTGCGTGAAAACAAACCAAAGAACGTGTGCACACACAGGCACCCCAGAGAACACACCTGAGTGATTATGCAAACACAAATCAGAAACATTTACAAAGTAGTGCGAGAACAGTGTGTGAGACTGAGAGAGAGAGATACTCCTCGCTGTCTGCAGTCTACGGCAGCATACTAAATTTCATGGAACTACTGAATTCTGAATTTCGCGCGGGGTTGCACATAACGTTGATTCTAATAATTCCCGCAGATTTCGCGCTCGCATCTGAAGCACACAGACACAGGCCTACCGAGATAAAGCCGCCTCTGACATACAAGTGCAAAAATTAGCTCCTTTTTCCAGCTTATTAATGGTCAAATACACTCAAAAATGTCTCAATGCCCATGTTGAGTTTTAACGTAAACACAGTCTTAACCAGCTCCTCACAGGAACAGTGGGATCCATGCGTGCGTCAGGTCTTAAAGGGACAGAAGTTATTTATTATTCAAACTACAAAAAGACAAACGATCACTTACGAGCACACATATTCTGAATGCCTTCGGCAGAATTCAAATGAGCCATTTTAATCTAGATTAATATAGATTAATCTTGGAATTAATGTAGATAAAAAAAAAATCTATGCCCACCACTAATATATATATATACATTTATGCATTTAGCAGACGCTTTTATCCAAAGCGACTTACAACTTGGGGGTACAATAAGCGATTGGTCATGAATAGGGGTGTAACGGATCGCAGTTGATCCGTGATGGTTCGGCACGCACGTGACCCGCGGATTTATTGCGCTTTTTTTTTAAACTTGTGGATTAATCTGAATTGTTTAGCGATCGCAGACTAAAAGACAGTTTTTCTGCCGATATTGCTTTTTAAGTGATCTCGTTCCTTTAAACTCGATGCTGAGTTTCAGAGAAACACGTGTTCACGTGAACAGGGCATGTTAATCAGTCAACAGTGGCTATCGGAGAAGCAGAAGAACTTGAAAAGCCTCCCGCATCATTCAAATCGCGTGTATGGGAGCATTTTGGCTTCCCCGTAAAATATAATGATGACGGAAGAAGGGTGGTGGACAAAACTGTAACAGTATGTAGGCACTGTGGCACGAGAAAGCCGTATGAAAGTGGCGCATACATCGAGCATGGCACCTGCTGACGCCCATTTCACACTCCGTTTGCAGTGCGTCTGCGGTGCGTATTTTTTCCGTACCCATGTTAACGGATACAGCTTTCACACTGCACGCGGCTTCGGTCCGTCTGTGCGTTCCAGGAGCGCCTAGCCATAGCCATACAGCTGTGCTGCGATCGTTTCCGCACAGTCTATTTTTTGATGTGCTGGCGCTGAATTAAAGTGACAGCGCATCCGCATTAAAACAAACATGTATCGATGCGAAAATCTAATAATTCCACCACAGATGCATATAATGTAAAGTCTACACTGTTTCAAAGTCATCAAATGGCTTTTTGACTCGAGTAAAGCAAGGAAAACGGCCTTTAAGGGCGTTTTCACACCTGAAAGTCCGCACCAAGGTCCGAACCGAAGTTCATGTTTTGATACTTTTTATATATTCGGTTAGTTTTGGTTTGGTTTCACATTGCAATTATGTGAGCGGACTAAAGAACTTTACATGACGCACTTGCGTCCACTCGTCATCATCTATGTGGGCGGCATCTGGACATTGATTGGTTTGTAAACGGACGTGCGTCTGACGTCAGCGTCTTTGACAAGTTGAATGAACGGACGCATATCGTTGCCACTATTGAACAGTGCGCATTGCTTGACTATTTTTTTATTTGTTACGTTTAAAAGTGGACATTTCAAGCTTTATATACACATATTTCTCATGTTTGTGAGGCAAGTAGCCTGCTGAGTTTCGGTTTATTTGAGACTCGCTCCAGTTCATGTGTAAAGCATGTGATCGCTCCCGTGATTATTGTCTGCTATAGACTATTTGCTTCTTATGTATTAAATCCAGGCAATTATATGATTAAACGTTGATTAAAATTAAGATACAATTTATACAAAACGAAATTCCCATAAAAGAAATGCTTTCTAAGCAAAATCATACAAAATTTCGTTCAAAATTATTTCTGACTTTCTGTCTACTGACATATTGCGCATATTTTCACTTTTCATAATCAATGTAGCCTAGATTGAATTTAAAAATAACGTTATAATATTTAAACATAAACAGGAACTTCCTGTAAATGGTCTGAAAGTCCGAACCATACAGAAAATGCTTTCACACTAGAAACGAACCAAACCTTTGTTCAGTTTGATCCGGATCGAGACTACCTCTTTTCGTCGGACCAAATTTCGTCCGTTTGGTCCGGACCGTGGTACGGTGGAGGTTTCACACCTGCAATTTTGATTCGGACCAAACTGAAAAGTCAGAAAATCCGGACCAAACAAGGTAGGTGTGAAAACGTAAACAAGGAGTAATAATGGAGAGCACCTGTCCTTTCTTGGAGGTTCTTTATGACCTGCAGGATTTCTTGTAAAAAGATTTAAAAACAAAAGAAAAGACGACAGTCGGTTTTTGTCTATCGTAAGTTTTAATTTAAAATGTTTATTTTAACATAGTCTATTGTCTGTTTTGCAACTTGAATGAGCAACGTAATATATACATCTAAAGTAGGTAGGCTATATAAATATAAAGTAATGAATTCAATAAAACGTTGTTTAAGTGTAGTGCGTTTAAACATGATATCTATAAAATAGTGTATAGGCCTACAAAGAGAATTGCAATGCTGACAAGTGTGAGAGGTCTACTCTCTCCCTGAGAATGTTGCCATCCTAATCTTTATTTTAAAAAAAAGTAAAAAAAAAAAAAAGCTCAGGCCCATTTTCACATCTCAGGTTGTTTTTAGTCAAATTTGATTTATTCAGATGGTTATTTATTTATTTTATTTTTTGTTAACACCAAAAGTTTTTATTTAATAAATGGAAAGCAAATAAAAATAGTCTCCTCCCCCTTTTATTCTGATCCGAAAAATGATCCGATCCGTGACTCATGATCCGTAGTGTGATCCGAACCGTGAGTTTTGTGATCTGTTGCACCACTAGTCATGAAGAGTCCAGTGAGCGCAACAAGTGCCTGAAATACTTAGTTTGTGTACATTTCTCAGTGTAGCACAGGCTAGAGTAGGGAGGGAAAAGGGAAGAAAGAGGATTTATTTTTTATTTAATTTTTTTAAGAGGTTAAGTGCTCACGAAAGAGATGAGTTTTTAGTTGACTTTTGAATGTTGTCAATGTCAACGAATCAGCGTTTCGGATGGCCGTGGGAAGATAGTTCCACCAGCTGGGAACGTTAAATGAAAATGTTCTGGAAAGAGATTTTTTGCCTCTCTGTGATGGTACCACAAGTATTTATATATATACATATATATATACATACACACACCGATCAGGCATAACATTATGACCATAATATTGTCTGTAACTGCTCCAACACACTTACGTGGTCTACCATGAACACCTTGATTAGCTGGTTCAGGTGTATTTGATTAGGGTTGTCCACACTAATACATTTTTATTTGAAAACACATTTTCCAAAAAAACACTCTCCGTTTTGGCCTTCTGTCCACACTGATACAACATTTTTATTAACGAAAATTAAGCTTTTTGAAAACACTGTGTTCACATTGTAGTGTGGACTGTGAAAATGGAGGTATTTGAAAACGATGATTCATGTTTAGTCATGTGACATTTTTTACCGATATATTAGGGGTGCAACGCTTCAAATTACTCATGGTTCAGTTTTTATCACGGTTTTAGGGTCACGGTTTCGGTACGGTTCAGTATATGTTCAAGGAAATTAAGACATTTACCAGATAAAAATAAACAAAATAAGAACAAATAATCAAACTACAAGCAACAGCACAAATACATACAATAGCGCTTAAGACGCATATAAAATAAATAGGACCTAGTGCTTTTCAGGTACAGAAATTGAATAAAGTAATCAAAAATAAAATAACATTGCAAATTATAATCTTCACTATATAAATTAAATAAAGATGAATAATTATTAAAGTTAAAAAAGCTATTCAGTCAAGAGCAGTGAGTGATTTCTTTGTCCTTTGTTATTTGATTAACATTAAAAACACAGAGAGCAGGAATAGGCTTCTTTCCCTTTAAGACATAATGCACAGATCCAGCATACATACTGCTACGCATGAACACGTCATGAAGACATAACCTACAATGTTTGCTAGGATACTCGCCAAGATGGGCATGTTGACATTTATTTGTGTGAATTTGTCCGTTCACACGCAAGACGTGAAAGAGAACTCAATATTTGCGCGCTATCTACGATGCACCGTGTGCGCTTCAGATGAGTGCACGCACACACATATAAACACACAAAAATCTTCTCTCAGCGTGCGCAAGCTCTCTTTCGCATCTTGCTCTTGAATGTTTAAATGGCTTAAATGAGTGTAGTTTAAAGGGATAGTTCACCCAAAAATGAAAATTAGCCCATGATTTACTCACCCTCAAGTCATCCTAGGTGTATATGACATTCTTCTTTCAGATGAATAAAATCTGAGTTATATTACAAAAGTCCAATCCAAGCATTAGAATTGGATTTATAGTTGCTCTGTTTTTGAAGTCCAAAAAAAGTGCATCTGTCCATCAAATAACGTGCTCCACACGGCTCTGGGGTATTAATAAAGGCCTTCTGAAGCGAATCGCGTTTGTGTAAGAAAAATATCTATATTTAAAACTTTATTAAGTAAACTTTGCAGAGAGCAACTATAAATCCAATTCTAATGCTTGGATTAGCCTGGACTTTTGTAATATAACTCTGATTTTATTCGTCTGAAAGAAGAATGTCATATACAACTAGGATGACTTGAGGGTGAGTAAATTATGGGCTAATTTTCATTTTTGGGTGAACTATCCCTTTAACACAAATAGCAACATGTGCTGTTCAGGTCTCACCAGCGCTCGTGCGCTATCAACACCGGGGTGATGATGGCTTAAATGACTGAGTGAGTCACATTCGAGCATACGGCACTCTGTTTTGTCCACGCTTTTTGATCATTGCTGTTGTAATGTATTGGGAAGCCAGAATGTGTATCCATCAACAGAAACATACAATTGCTAACTCTGTATGTTTTATGTTACGTTTACGTTATTTTCAACAAACCATATTATAGACCAAAGTCTAAAGTTTTAGTGAATGATGAGATATTATTCTAAATAAAATGATCCTGCCAGAAGAATAGAGTAATAAATGAATTATATCTTGTTCCGTCTGTATCACCTCAGTGAGCTTTCATGAGGGTTTACACATGCGTAGTAAGGAGATTTGAGTGTTTTCAATGTTTCAGTTTGGAGAAGAAACTTTTGGAAAATGCTTGAAAATTCTAGTGTAGACAGAGAGTGTTTTGAAATGAAAACAACCGTTTTCAGATGTATCCGGATTCATGTTGAAGTAGCCTGAGAAGCAGGGTTTGAGACCCCATTCCTCCTTTTGTGTTCCACAAACAGAAAGTGATACATGTATGAATTCAAATGAGGATGGCTAAAATATGACAATCGTTTATTTTTTAGCTAACTATGCCTCTCTTTATAATGCCTACCTTTAGGAACAACTGTACAATGCTTCCTCTTTAGGAACTAAGTTTTAGAACAGAGAAAGAGAGAGAGAAAGAAAAGTCTCTGTTTTCGCTGGCAACCGTGATCTAGAAGAAAGTGCTTGTACTAATAGAATTCGTGACACGTCTGATTAATCACAGTGAGAGATGTTGCTAGACCTCACCAGCACGAAAACACATACACACACCATGCCGTATCACAAACATCCATCAATATCACAAACAACCCCATATTTTTTTCACATATAGCCATCCCACTCTAGAAACAGCAAGACAAACAGGAAGTCACAGGACAAACAAACCATTAGCGTTATAGAAGGGCACAAAACAAAAGCGGAATACAAAACACAATCATCCAGAGCATTTCTACTACTGGCGTCTGAGGCTTAAAGGAAAATTCCACCGTTTTTAGAAATAGGGCTTATTCAACATTTTCCTACATTTAGATATGTGGGCAAATGCATTTTTGTCTCAGTGCATGCATTGTTTTAGTTTGGCAGGGTCGCCACTAGCTTAGCTTAGCATAAAGAATGGAATCCTATGTTGCCAGCTAGCATGTCCCGAGTAAAAGTGATCCAAAAAAAAAACCCCCACCTAATTACTTCTTGTGGCCTGCGTATTCACAACGAGTACAAATAGCGATGCAGATTAAGACTAGGCGATTTCCTTGGCAGATATTGACATGGGACTATATTATGGGGAAGCACAGGCGAAGCACTGCTACTATATCATGCAACACATGAAATCCCCGTGATATCTCTGCGCCCAAGTAGCAGTGCTTCGCCTGTGCTTCCCCATAATATAATAAATAAAACTTGAATTTGCCTGAAAATATGATGACTGCAGGGAGTTTTAGTGAGCGGTCAGTTTGGGGAAATTAAAAGTGCATCTTTGTGTCTGTGACCAGTGTGTACAAGCTTGATACCTGCTGAAAAAGTTGACTAAAAAGAAAAGCTGAACATTAGTAACAAATAATATATATAATGAACAAATAATATACATTGTTTAAATTGTTACTGCCTTTAATGATTCTTTTGGAATAAATGTAAACATGCATAGAAACACTAACTTGATTAAATTAGTTAGTGCAAAAATATAAAATTGAATTGTATTTGATATCTCTTTTTTAAGTAATTTATTTTTATTTAACCAGTAATTTTTTTAATGTAATACGATTAGGACTATAATAGGTAGTCCTAATCGTTTCCGGTTGAGTGAACGCTGTGCGTGTGTGTCTGCCGCTACTCACCGGGTGTCTCTCCTTCCCTGCTGGATTTCTCTGTGTCGATTCACCCCCGTGGATTAGCCTACCATATTCCTGGTGTCTGCAGAATCTTCCTGCCCTGTCGCTGGAGCATTGTTGCTTTGCTGCTGTCAATTCGTGGATTATTGCTACAAACTTTGCTACAAACTTTTGCTACAAACTGCTACAAACTTTTCTACAAACTTGCTCCCCTGGTGTTTGCTGAATTCTCCTGCCCTGTCGCTGGAGCATTGTTGCTTTGCTGCTGTCAATTCGTGGATTATTGCTACAAACTTTGCTACAAACTTTTGCTACAAACTGCTACAAACTTTTCACAAACTTGCTCCCCTGGTGTTTGCTGAATTCTCCTGCCCTGTCGCTGGAGCATTGTTGCTTTGCTGCTGTCAATTCGTGGATTATTGCTACAAACTTTGCTAAACACTTGCTTCTCCAGTTCTGTCTGCTACTGCCCGGCACACCTGCGTTTCCCCTGCATGAGCTCTCTTCCTCTCTCCCCTCACATTGACTACTTCAGCGGTGAGTGTGTTGCTACCCTCTTGTCCCGTTGTTGTCCCCAGTCTATTCTATGGTTGGCGTACTAAAATGCGCTGATTACACTTTGGACTGGGTTGTGTTGTGAGCTTGGTTGGCTAACATGTAGCATTAGTGCGGTGTTGCTGTGTCGCTTGTGACAACTTTACTGTGTCGAAGTCATGTTTTCCGCTGGCAGCTGGATTAAAATCCTTTCAGCTTGCTTTGTGTTGTGGCTGTGTGCTTTCTGTAATTTAGCAATGGAGCTTGTTTACACCCCTGCTACTCTCAAACTTTTTCGCTGCTACGTTCCCCTGCACCCGACGCTGTATAACCTCTGCAGCTCACTTGGAATTACTCGTCGTCCACGTTATATTCATCGCTCCAAAAGAGGTCCGACTTTCATCTATAGACATGATGCTCAAATTCCAACTACATACACGCCTGACTGTTGTCGACGACCCCAGCTAAAGAACAGGGGAATTAACTTTGACAACCTCCGTCGCCCCCCCAGACTGCCTGCTCCTGCCTCGTCGTCACGTCAGAACTTTAATATTGGTCACCTAAATGCGCGCTCAATCACAAACAAAACGGCCCTAATAAATGATCTCATCCTTGACAAAAAATGTAACTTGTTTTGTCTCTCAGAGACCTGGCAACAACCTGGTGATTGTATTAATTTGAATATGCTGACTCCCCCAGGCTACTGCTACATATCCAAACCCAGATCTGTAGGGAGAGGGGGCGGGTTGGCTGTAGTTTACCGCGCTGATCTAACTGTTAAAGAACTAAGGCCATTTGAAGTGACATCTTTTGAATACATTGCTGTAAAGGTTGTTTCTACCCTACCACTATTACTACTGCTAATCTACCGCCCCCCCAAACTGTCTGCAAATTTTTTGTCTGAACTGAATGAACTGCTCACTGTTATTTCATCTCTTTGTTCTGCTATGATTATGTTAGGGGATTTTAACATTCATGTGGATACTAATTGTTCTTACACCTCGGAGTTTAACTCTGTATTGGACTGTTTTAGTTTGACACAGCATGTGGACTTTCCTACTCACACCCATGGCCACACTCTGGATCTGCTCTGCTCTTCTGGTCTGAATGACATCTCTGTCTCTGGTTCCATTTCTGGTGTCTCTGATCATAAGCTCATTGAATGCTGTTTTCATATGATCATTCCTCCCCCCTCCTCTGAGAAAACAACTATCACAGGTCGTAACATCAGGTCAATTGACCACAGCATACTTGCTGCCGCTATACAGGCCTCGCCGCTGTTTGACCTAGACGAGCTCTCGTCCCCAGATAACCTGGTTGCCATGTACAATGGCACATTGACCAGCCTGCTTGATAGCTTAGCCCCTGTCAGGACTAGGCTTGTACCAGCAAACCGTAAATGCCCCTGGTTCACCCCAGAGCTCAGGCAAATAAAAGCCGCTGGCCGCCGTCTTGAACGGCTATATAAGAAAACTGGCCTTAAAATTCACTCCATGCTCTACACCGAACATACTCAGACATATAGGGATGCCCTCAATGCTGCCCGCTCAAACTATTACTCTTCTCTCATAACCTCCTCCATGTCCAGGCCAAAAACTCTATTCAGGACCGTAGACAAACTCCTCAAACCACTTGTCATTGCCTGTCCTAAGACCCCGGAGCAGTGCCAGGCCTTCTTACACTTCTTTGAAGATAAAATTAGCCAAATTTACCACTCCTTCAACTCCACTGCTATTACTCTCTCTTCTTCTCCACCCTCTATGGGCCCTCAGCTCTCCCATTTCATCACTATTGACTCCCTCACTATCACTGACATCATTACTAAGTCAAATTCCTCATCATGTCAGCTTGACCCTGTCCCGACCCCTCTACTTAAGGCCTGTGCCACATTCCTATCTAAACCCATTACACTGATTGTAAATACCTGCCTCAACTCTGGTGTTGTGCCTGCTGCTCTCAAGACTGCTGCAGTTACACCCATTCTCAAAAAACCTGATTCCGACCCAACATCACTGTCAAACTACCGCCCTATCTCCAACCTACCCTTCTTGGCCAAGGTACTGGAAAGAGTGGTGGCGTCACAATTACACACCTTTCTTAACAACCACGACCTGTATGACCCTTTTCAATCAGGCTTCCGTTCATGTCACAGTACAGAGACTGCCCTACTACGCATAGTTAACGACCTCCTCCTGTCCGCTGACTCTGGTTCATTTAACATTCTCATCCTCCTTGACCTTAGTGCTGCTTTTGATACCATCAACCACAGTGTTCTAATCTCCCGTCTGTCTGCTATTGGTGTTTCTGGCACAGCCCTCAATTGGTTTCAGTCATACCTCACTAACAGAAAACAGTTTGTCACACTTGGTCCACATCAGTCTACCAAGTCTCCAGTCACTCGTGGTGTCCCCCAGGGTTCTGTTCTTGGGCCCCTCCTCTTTCTCATATACATCCTCCCTCTTGGCCAGATCATCCGCAGACACGGTCTAAATTTCCACTGCTATGCAGATGACATTCAACTCTATCTTACCACTACCTCTCCCTCTGACCCCCCACCACGCTCCCTCACTGACTGCCTTTCTGATTTAAAATCCTGGATGCAAAACAACTTTCTCAAACTCAATACAGATAAAACAGAAATTCTGCTGATTGGCCCCAAAAGCATGCTCTCCAAACCTCAAACTGTCATTCTTAACATTGATGGTTCACTTTTCCACTCCACCCCGGTTGTCAAAAACCTTGGCATTCACCTTGATTCAACCCTCACCTTTGACCACCATATCAAATCACTCACTAAGACTGCCTTCTTTCACCTCCGCAACATTGCCCGCCTCCGCCCCTTCCTCTCTGTTAGTGATGCACAGACTTTGGTCCACTCATTCATTATGTCCCGTCTAGATTACTGCAACTCACTCTTCCTTGGTCTCTCCTCTAAATCCCTTCAAAGATTACAATACATTCAAAACTCTGCAGCCAGGCTCCTCACCCATACCAAACGATCAGCACACATCACCCCCATTCTCCATCAACTTCATTGGCTACCAGTTCGGTCTCGGATTAAATACAAAGTACTACTACTCACTTTCAAAGCACTCCACAACCTTGCTCCCCCATACATCTGCGACCTCTTGACCCCTTATACTCCCTCCCGCTCACTCAGATCCTCTGATCAAAACCGCCTAGTCATCCCCCGTACCAGACTCTCCACTCTGGGTGGCAGGTCCTTTAGTGCCTTGGCCCCCAAATTCTGGAACTCCCTCCCCCAACCTCTTCGTGACTGTCCATCTCTTCCCCTCTTCAAAGCACATCTCAAGACCTTTTTGTTTAATGATCACTTCTCTTCTACACCCAACACATAGCTCCATACACAGCTTATTTTGTTGTATTGTTATTGATATTATTTTGTTTGTCTGTTTGTTGCTATGCCTCCTTCTGCTATGTTAAGCGACCTTGGGTTTGAGAAAGGCGCTAAATAAAATAAACTTATATATATTATATATATATATATATATATATATATATATATATATATATATATATATATATATATATATATATATATATGACCGAAATGTTAGCAATACAATTTTTTTGATATATTTTGCAAGTATCGATAGTGTGCGGGCGGGGATCTCCTTTAACTTTTGAGATTTTTTTATATTTTTGATCCTCTTTCCTATGCACCTACCTACTGGTGTGCGATGGTAATTGTCAATTGATATATATAAAAAATGTGAGGACTTTACCTCCTCATTTTAAAACACCACAGCACACCAGTATACTAATATAGCACACTAATATACACACTATCAATTTAATATTCATTTAATATTTGTACAGGGATAGATTAATAAATATTCCCTCACATAAACATCCTGCAAACTCCACCTCACACACACACACACACACACACACACACACACACACACACACACACACACACACACACACACACACACACACACACAGACAGACACGTTCTGCTGAAACGGACTTTAAACTGAATAACTTCCCCACAGGGCTGAGTGGATGAGAGTCTCTTCAGGGAAGTGGGTTAATCGTCAGTTTGATTACATCATTAAGAGATGTTTTCCAGTGGCATACAGGAGAGGGTGTTGAGCTAGTCAAGCAGAAACAGACAGATGCTTCAAGTCTCATGGCACAACCAGCAATGTTATTACCTCAAATACACTCAAAGTGAAAAATATGAGAATTTGTCATTTCCTAATGATTGAAGGGAATTGTAATGCATTTCAAAATTTTTATAATACAAGAAATACTTTTCAAACCAGTCAACTCGATACATGGTGTTGATTAGAGTAACTGCTTGATTGCTACTGGAACAGCTGAGCTTTTACTGAGAGCTGAAGAGGGAATTCCAGCCATTTTATGCGGAAGTGATTTCTATTCCACTCTAGCACCTGCACAAACATCTGCCACATGCATTTTTTATCTGATAATAATCTTGATTTTAAGTATGAATATTCTTGTTTTAATCATTTGAAAAACCAAAAACTTATGTTTATTCCCTTTAAGTTATTAAATTATTTCTGTTATTGAATGTGGTTTCAAACAAAAGTAGGCTACTATAAATAAGCAAAACAATTAATTTATTTAGCAGTACAACTTTTTTAAAGCTACACAGCTACAGCAGTTGCATGCGGAGGAACATTAGCCGCGTTTCCTCTCTCGGGCCAAAAATGGGCGTGCTAGTGCATGCCAGGGCCAGTCGCATTTCCACTGTCACTTCTGGGGCTTTGGAGTTTGGAGCCGCGGAAGATTTCATATACCAGATCATCAACATTAAATTCATTTTAGCTCAAAACTCACTTTCAGACAGCAGCAAGTCTTTGAAATAACTTCTGTTTGTGATCCGATGTGGATTCTGACCACTGTATAAGGCAGAAATAGTGATGCAAAAGACTATTTGCGCTAACCATTACCATAGTAAACATGGTAAATACGACTGCTTGAAGAAATCAGACAAATCATATACCAATCATGTATTTATTTTATCTGTCAGTAGGTTTCATCTCTTTATACCAGACTGTCTGATATTATCCATATTTAGCGCCGTACACTATGTCATAAAATAAAGCAACTCCAGTTTTTCGGGAGCTTCCGCTGTTTCTCTGACTGAAAATATAACTATTGGGACTGTCACTGGAGAGAGTGCTAAAGCTGCTCAGGTCGAAAATTTGTAGAAATTATCATTCTTTTGGTTTGAATGTGATTTAAACACTGTCCTGTAACTACAAAAAAAACTGAAACAGACAAGACTGAATAAGTATCCGTGTCAACTTACTTTAGTGAAATAACGGTAAATACCACTTTATTGCTGTATGACTAATGTGCAATCTCGACACAAATTAATTATGATCAATGTATCACTTATTATTGTAAAACTGTGGTAAACTTCTGTGACGTTGCTCCAGAGAGGCGTGTTATGGCCGGGTTTTAGTGAAGCGCCCGATGGAAACGCAGCGTGGTTTTGGGCTCGGTGCAACAGGCCCGAGGCTATTAGCCCAGCCGGCCCGTAGAAAGCCCTGGCCTGACAGTGGAAGCATGGCTATTCAGTTCGGTTGTGCTTCGGCTCTAGTATTCTGTGCAGATGAATCTTGATGCGCACTGCTGTGCCCATAGTTGGAGATAATCAACAGCAACAACAACAACAAAATACGGGTATCTGAAAAACATGTCTTATGAGTAAGAACCTTATACCTCGTTGTTGTTTTAAACAAATTGTTTTAAAATAATGTTACAAATGTTGCCAACGCTGACATAATTGCTATTCACATCACATAACAGAGGAAACTGTACTTGACAATGCTATTTAAAGGGTGTTGGGGTAACAGCTTAGGACCCAGGTCCAGTAGTGAAAAATGAAGACCAAGAGTCAGGAGTTAGATTAATTAAAGAAAAATTTACTGAAGAATAGTTTGCAGTTTCATCAGTAGATGCCAGCTTCAAGTCTCACAAGGAGTTTGTAGGCCGCGCTCCCTCTAACAGTCTCCCCGCCTCCACCTATCTTACATACAATTTCTGAACAGTTATACTGTTTTCAAGGTCTAACCACGTCATTATTGCCATGTGGAATGATTCTGATTGGCAGAGAAAATCAGTCATGGGAAATTTCCACACAAGGATAGATAGCAGAGCATATCACTAAACTAGGTAGACTAGTTGTCAGTTTCATCAGCAGAAGCCAGCTTCATTGTTGACCTCAGAGGTTGCAGAAAGGCGTCTTCAAGTCTGGTGTCGTGTGCAGAAAATGTCCATTAAGTCTTAACTACATATCAACAAAGCACTTCACCAAAACATGCTGATAACATGCGCTTTTCTCTCAGCCAGGGGTACAGACAATAGTACAATTGTATTCATACAATTCTTTACGGTTTCAGTAAAAGGTAATATAAAATGGTATAAAATAAAATGAAAGCCAAATCCATATTTAATCTCTGGAAGCCGTCACCACTCAGAGACCAAATACAAACTTTTAGAAAATATAAAGGAAGAAACAATCATTGGTCCTCTTGATATAAGCAAAATCATAACTGGAAAGAATCATTAAAATCATAATAATTATATAGGAGGATGAATATTGATTGAGGATTTGATTATGAATTTATAAGAATATATACAATTATATTGAAGTGGTAGTGGATTTCAGAATCCATCTTTCAAGGGCAAATAGAACAAAGTAGTAAATTGTTTAGAGATTGGCATTGTTACCAACATAAACAAGGATTTGTGAGCCTAGTCAATGCACAGCAAATGTGATGCTATTATGCGACAGCAGCCACAGTATAACGGCGCCAGTGCTCTCACCACACACCAGCTATTGGTGTAGAGGAGAGAGGGTGATAGAGCCAATTCAATGGATGGGAATTATTAGGAGGCCATGATTGGCAAGGGCCAATGGAGGGAATTTGGCCATGCAGGACACCGGGGTTACACCCCTACTCTTTTACGAAAAGTGCCATGGGATTGTGTCCCATCACTATACTGGGGCGTTAGGACTCACACAGACCACAGGGTGAGCACCCCTTGCTGGCCTCACTAACACCTCTTCCAGTAGCAACCTAGTTTTCCCAGGAGGTATTTTATTATTTACCTAAATATATATAATTACACTTTAACATAGAAACCTTAAAATAAAATGTAACGACATGTACTTATTGCATTAAAAATTAGGCATACAAAATATATTGGTAGCATAAAGGTTACTGGCTGATATTAGAGGGTTTTTTTATAATCTGTATATTGTATATTTAATCGTTTTATGCAAATTATCAGTTTTTTGTATATTTATATTGTTGGCTCACTTACAGTTCATTATTAAAAAAGAATAATTTAATAACACTGTTAAATGTAATCAATATCCATTATTCATAGTATATATTATAATATTGTAATGCCTAATTCACTTAGCATTGACAATTATTTAAAAAAAATTAACATTTATTTTATTTTAGTCAAAATAGTATCAAACCTTAATATCAGCCATCCATCTCATGACATAAAAATAATTGTCAGGCTATCAGCATCAGCCAGATTTTTTAATATCAGTGCATCCCTAACAAAACCTAATATTTAGAGCTCAGTCTGACCACATGCTTCCCTTCTGCAGCACAGTAATGAGGGAGCAGGTTGCCGGACATGCTGGGCCACTGCTGTTGCAGTCTGGACGCATAACCACATATACTAATTAAAACCCTTGGCTTATAGACATCGCCCAATCAGAGAGCTAAATACACGCCACTGGGATGAATGGTACTTTAGTGCAGCGTTATACTGAAGTCTGGCACTGAGCATGAGGATGAGGAGAGCAACAGTGAAGGCTGACTCATGCACTCCGGCAGAATGCGTCAGCAATGTGGAGATGAAAGCCCAAACGATCCCCCTTGATTTACCTGGCACTGCATTAAAGCAAAGGACAGAAAGTAAGCCATTAAAAGGACAGAATTTTCTCTGTTGTTCCAAATGAGAGATGAATTTGACAGCCCGTTATCTTTGAAGACAATGAGCAATGGGAGAAAGAAACTGGAAAACAGTAGGGAATTAATCTGATACTTTTGGTAAATAAATAAACTCAAATAAAGTGGAAATAATTAAACTAAAATCCACACAAGTAGTGGCTCGCCCTGCATGGGTGACTAGCACAAAATATTACAATAAACGTGCAATGCTTTGCTGTGACCAAAGCTTTAAATTGCACTGAAAAAGAGGCAAGGGAAAGTAGCCTTGCTCAGGCTGCTGTCTCAGTGGGGTTGATGTAGAACAGCGCTTAAAGAGCCTGTCTGGTTACGTTTGGCCAGAACCCAACACAATCATTACTGCTTAGGACAAAAAAAAAAAAAAATCAATCAGCAAAAATTTGGCACATGCTCAGAACTGGCAGTACAGGATGCCAGGCTAAATCTCAAATGACTCGCAGCCTGAGAGCCACAGAACCAGAATCACAACCCTGGAACCGACATGTCACACTACTGGATGTTGTAGGGCAATTTCACAATAATCAACTATTAAAGGGACAGTTCATCTGTCATCTTTTAATCACCGTCATGTCACTGGTAATTATTCCCAGTTAATTTCACGTTCCAGTCGTTCAAATTTGTAGTGTTTCGGTGAAGAACAAATCAGTGTTTTTTAAAGATTCATGTCATTTACTTCCAGGTAATGACTCATATTTCATTCACTGGCATATCTTTCTTATGAAGTGCATTACTGTATTAAACAAGCAATGATTTTTGTTTGTGGATGAGGACCATGCACTTTAACTATGCACAATTAAAATTAAGTAACAATGTTACTAAAAATGTAATATGATTTGTTCTGGTTAATGAATGGTTTTTGTTTTTCAACAAATCTATTTGTCTATATAGTGAATGATTAAATGACTCACTCATAAATAATGCGCAAAAAGTCACTAGTCACTGTCTACTAGTTGTCTAACAAATTTTATTAAAAATAATAATAATAATAAATAAAAAATAAATAAAATTCAGTTTAACGCGTTAAATATATTTAACGCAATTAAAGCAGCATCCGTTTTTCCCCATTATCCTTTGGTTAGCATTGTATTAGCCTATATCGCCACGGTCTTATTCATGCAAATGCTTTTAAACCATTCAAGCGTGGTAAGACACAAAAGAGAACGCGGTGTGATACTGGCACGTGTCTGTGAATCTCCTGTCTGTGTGACACACACACACACGACTCGTGCGCACAGAAGTGCGCCACTTCAGACAGCGCTTGAAAAGACAAAGAATTATGCCAAAATGCCCGTTTTGTTGAGTATCCTCGCAAACCAAGCGAGTTAAATGAAACTGAACTTAAATTAACTAAATTAACTTAAATTAGTTAAATGAAGTTTTGAACGTAAAGAGTTGTGACAAAATGGGATGCGTGTCAGATCATGTTGCGGCAGGTCTTAAAGTGTTAGCAGCCTAATAAACCTACTGCTGTCTGTCTTTAAGGATGATCAAAGAACAAAAGAAAAAGAGAAAATTTCTCACTGCTCTTAATTAAATACTTTTGTAGCTTTTATAAGGATTAATCTATATTATATATATATATATATACAGTGAGGAAAATAAGTATTTGAACACCCTGCTATTTTGCAAGTTCTCCCACTTAGAAATCATGGAGGGGTCTGAAATTGTCATCGTACACTGAAAAAAATGGTGTGTTGGATTTACATGATTTAATCATGTACATCGGTTCCACATGATTCAACTAAGTTAAACAAACATAATTTGTTCACATAATTTCAACATAATGGAATTAAGTAATTTTTAAGTAACCGAATTGAGTAGTCTCACAATGATTTTAATATGGCTCCCTAACAACAGTGGTGCACACGGGGGCTTGAGACCCTGCCTCTTTAATCAAAACACATGTTTATTTTTGTATATTTTTGTAGTCACTTGACTGATCTATAACGCTGTACTCAGTAGCTTTCATTATATTTGCCAGCAATAGCACATCATATATGTGCTAACTGTGAAATGCTCTTTAATGACATGTGCTGAGTCAGTCCACAGCCTAAGCAATCGCTCTGCTCTTCTCCACTATGGTAACCCAGTGTAATTTAAATGGTTCGAATAATTCCAACATAATTAAACATTAAACACTAATAAACAATATAAAGTCTCCCCCTTTTTCTCATTTTGCCCAAAAACACATAAAATAACACTTAATTTCAACAATTTTACTCTAGTCGTCAAGTCCCAAGCAAAGCATGCTGGGAACTACAGTTTCAGCAAAAATCATTTTCGAGTACTTAATTGGTTCACATTCACCCCAAATAATTGAATCTAGTAGATTGCACATTTTAGAGAATTACATTAATCGAAAGCAATGAAATCATGTTTAGAAGAGAAACACAAATTTGTTGCGTAGATCATAAATAATACGATTAAGTAAAATGGACAACATGTGTTTTCCTGTTTTTTCAGTGTAGGTGCATGTCCACTGTGACAGACATAATCTAAAAAAAAAATCCAGAAATCACAATGTATGATTTTTTAACTATTTATTTGTATGATACAGCTGCAAATAAGTATTTGAACACCTGAGAAAATCAATGTTAATATTTGGTACAGTAGCCTTTGTTTGCAGTTACAGAGGTCAAACGTTTCCTGTAGTTTTTCACCAGGTTTGCACACACTGCAGGAGGGATTTTGGCCCACTCCTCCACACAGATCTTCTCTAGATCAGTCAGGTTTCTGTTCTGTCGCTGAGAAACACGGAGTTTGAGTTCCCTCCAAAGATTCTCTATTGGGTTTAGGTCTGGAGACTGGCTAGGCCACGCCAGAACCTTGATATGCTTCTTACAGAGCCACTCCTTGGTTATCCTGGCTGTGTGCTTCGGGTCATTGTCATGTTGGAAGACCCAGCCTCGACCCATCTTCAGTGCTCTAACTGAGGGAAGGAGGTTGTTCCCCAAAATCTTGCAATACATGGCCCCGGTCATCCTCTCCTTAATACAGAGCAGTCGCCCTGTCCCATGTGCAGAAAAACACCCCCAAAGCATGATGCTACCACCCCCATGCTTCACAGTAGGGATGGTGTTCTTGGGATGGTACTCATCATTCTTCTTCCTCCAAACACGTTTAGTGGAATTATGACCAAAAAGTTCTATTTTGGTCTCATCTGACCACATGACTTTCTCCCATGACTCCTCTGGTCATCCAAATGGTCATTGGCAAACTTAAGACGGGCCTGGACGTGCTGGTTTAAGCAGGGGAACCTTCCGTGCCATACATGATTTCAAACCATGACGTCTTAGTGTATTACCAACAGTAACCTTGGAAACGGTTGTCCCAGCTCTTTTCAGGTCATTGACCAGCTCCTCCCGTGTAGTTCTGGGCTGATTTCTCACCTTTCTCAGGATCATTGAGACCCCACGAGGTGAGATCTTGCATGGAGCCCCAGTCCGAGGGAGATTGACAGTAATGTTTAGTTTCTTCCATTTTCTAATGATTGCTCCAACAATGGACCTTTTTTCACCAAGCTGCTTGGCAATTTCCCCGTAGCCCTTTCCAGCCTTGTGGAGGTTTTGTCTTGTGGAATTTTGTCTCTAGTGTCTTTGGACAGCTCTTTGGTCTTGGCCATGTTAGTAGTTGGATTCTTACTGATTGTATGGGGTGGACAGGTGTCTTTATGCAGCTAACGACCTCAAACAGGTGCATCTAATTTAGGATAATAAATGGAGTGGAGGTGGACATTTTAAAGGCGGACTAACAGGTCTTTGAGGGTCAGAATTCTAGCTGATAGACAGGTGTTCAAATACTTATTTGCAGCTGTATCATACAAATAAATAGTTAAAAAATCATACATTGTGATTTCTGGATATTTTAGATTATGTCTCTCACAGTGGACATTCACATACGATGACAATTTCAGACCCCTCCATGATTTCTAAGTGGGAGAACTTGCAAAATAGCAAATACTTCAAATATATATTTTCCACACTGTATATATATATATATATATATATATATATATATATATATATATATATATATATATATATATATATATATATATATATATATATATATATATATATATATATATATATATATATATATATATATATATATATATATATATATATATATATATATATATATATATGTGTATATATATATATATGTGTATATATATATATATATATATATATATATATATATGTGTATATATATATATATATATATATATATATATATTAGGGATGCAACAATACAGTTAGTCCACGGTTCAATATACATATTATAATACATATTATGTCCAGAACTCAGCTGCCAGGGTTTTAACCCACACAAAGCCCTGGCAGCATATCACTCCCATCCTCAAACAGCTCCACTGGTTGCCAGTCAAGTCACGCATTGCCTACAAGATCCTCCTGCTCACCTACAAATCTCTCCATGGACTCTCACCACAATACCTTACAGATCTCCTCCACCCCTACACTCAGTCGCGTTCCCTGCGGTCCTCTGACAAGGACCTGCTGCCCACCCCCCGCACCAGGTTGCGGACTTTTGGTGACAGGGCTTTCTCTGTCAATGCTCCCACACTTTGGAACACTCTACCGCTCCATGTCCGCTCTGCCCCGTCCCTGCCCATGTTCAAAAAGCACCTCAAAACATTCCTTCTCACTAAGTCATTTGACCTCTTACCCCCCCCCCAGCCCCCATAATTTGTTAAGCGACCTTGGGTATCATGAAAGGCGCTATATAAGTCTAAGTTATTATTATTATTATTATTATTATTATTATTATTAATACATACCTCGGTTTTTAACCACGGTTTTCGGTTTGGTTCGGTTCTGATGGCTTGCCACATACATTTTTTGTTATTCTATTCTTAGGCGATAGGAACAGCAAAAGGTTAAGGAGAAAAAATACTATTTTTATTGCAATACTCTTTCTTTATTTTACTTAAAAGAATTGAAAAACCTACCTTAAACTTTAAAATAAAACCTTGTATTCCTAGTGTATTGTATAATATAAAATATATATATATATAAAGATTTACACTGGCAGCTCAGAGCTGTACAGCAGCATTAAAGTATGAAATTGAATGAATGAATGAATGAATGTAAAAATAAAACACTACATAGACTTCACTATAAAATATACATTGATTCTTAGCTACTGTATTAGTTTTTCAGTCAAGAGCATTGAGTGATTTTCTCTTTGTCTTTTGTTAACATTAAAGGGATAGTTCATTCAAAAATTTTAATTCTGTCATCGAGAAATGAATACAGGTTTGAAACAATGTTAGAGTGAGTAAATAAAGACATAATTTTAGAGGTGAACTGTCCCTTTAAGGATCGCGTGTTCACTACTGCGCTGTTGTCTAATATACTGCATCTAATATAAAGACACGCAATTTTACTTTCACTTTAGACATAGACTGTTTATGTTAACCTTGTGTGTATTTGACAGTATTAGCGCAGTAAAACGATTATTTAGTCCTGTAATCACGTTTGACAGGCGTTTAGTGCGCGCGCTCCGAAAAGCAAAACCACGCTCGCGAATGAAACCGGCAAGGCTTTAACACGCATGCAAATAATGAACTTTCGTGATTGTGAATAACTATAGTGTTCCGTGAGTATAAATCTACCACTAACGTGTGATGTGAATGTATGTCGCGTTGTTCAGTATATTGGGATCTAGGCAAATGATAGAATTTGTAGAAAAATACTTAATTAAATGCAAAACCGAAAAACCGCAATTCACAGGCGCGTATTGAAACGTGAAGGCCGTACCGAACGGTTCAATATTATATTGAGAATTGTGGCATCCCTAACACACATATATTATATATCATTTGATATATATATCAAAGATGATTGATTGACTATTAGCATATAGTTTGGATTGGAGGTATGGTTCTGTTCTGGGCAAGAACTCCCTGTACATCCATGCAGCCTAGCATGGATAAGAGCAGGGAGAGCAGCAATAACCCACCTTAGGGTAAACAGAACAGCACCAACATAATGTATTGCAGATATCATTAATGTTGATATTAAATGTACAATATAATTCAGGAATTTAGTCAGATTCAAGGGAAATCAGAATACCAAATCCTGACTGACAAGAGGAGGAGCTGGGGGTGGAGGAGGGTAAATGAGCTCCGGAGAAACGCGATAGCTGCTGATGATAGTACTGAAGGAGCTTATATATGTATGCGGTAGACATCGTATTCCTATAGGTAGACGTGATCAGCTGACAGTCAGCTGATGCGAGTTTGACTCCAAAATACTCCATTCGTGGTACATGCAAGGTATCAGAAGTTTAACTAACCTTTTTATGGGTTATTTTTTGCACTTTATTCTAATAACAAAGCATTTTATGATGATTACAACCCTCTTTTTAGGAGGGTGGATATTAGTATTTTCTAAAAATGGATCAGAGAGATACATAATTTCATTTCTCCGTATGGCGCACTTAGCCCTACCCCCATGTCCCCCGGTAACTATTTAGTGTTTGTGAAGCCCTGCGCACCAATTACAGACCTTTCTAAATATAGCAACCTCACAGTGGAGACATAAGTGCCCCTCCTACCATAACCACAGCTGTGTTTCTGTGTTTGTTTGTACATGTGAGTAACTCTGTGGGGGTGTGTTCACGCGTTGGCCATCTCATATTAGCTCAAGTTACTTCACAAGTAACTAAATATCATATTTGACGCTGCATGCAATATGTACAGGAGTGTGTGTTTATCTGTGAGTAATATGGCACACTGAGGAAAAGATTCACCACCCACTCAGCGTCACAATCAGTGAGGCAGGGGAAATAAGTACATGAAATATACATTAGAGTATAACTATAGCACAACAGCAGAGCTGCAATGCAGTGAGAGAGAAGCACAAAAATGAAGAAACTTCAGATAACCATGTGTGAGACAGCACTCATTTTCAATAGTGGTCTGTGATAACTCCAGTTAACACATATTACCAAAAGTGCACGTGAAAGCACAGTAAAAACACGTCTATCAATAATAAATTAAGCAATGCATAACTCAACATGTGAAGCTACAGAAACATGAATCAAAGATGAGGGATGTGCATGTTTCAAAAAGCATGCACATGCTTCACATGGCATATTGCACACAAAACTGGAAAGCATTATTCTGACTGGCTGACTTTACACAACCCTGCTGGGAAACCTTGGGTCCTGGCATTCATGTGATATGTAGGCTGCCACCTCCTAAAGATCGTTGCAGACCACACTAGAGGTCTGCGTGGAATTGATTTTTCAATCCCACTCCCGCACGCTTATCTATTCTCGCCTGCTTCCGCTAAAAATGCCCAACCCAAAACGTTCACGTTTTGTCTCGTTCCTGCCCACAAAAGCCCAAAGGATTATAGGTCTATAGGCTATTTTTTTTTTTCAATTTCCACACAACGCTTGAGATCTCCAGTTACAGACTTCTACATGCTGTTAATATTAGATAATTATATTTTGCGGGAATGCACAAGTCATTTCTTACTCTCTCAGCATCTTCCCTCCCGCATCTACACTTAGCGGATCCAAAAACCGCACTCTGTTGCGTCAGGTCCCCAGATTGCAGACCTCTAATGTACACTCCTTCATCGCAATGGTGTTCCCTGAAGCCATTGCTCTCTTTCAGCAGGATAATACACCCTGCCACACAGCAAAATGTGTTCAGGAATGGTTTGAGGAATATGACAGTTCAAGGTGTTGCTTTTGACTTCCAAATTCCGATCTCAATTCAATTGAGCATTTGTGGGATTTATTTATTTATTTTATTTTATTTGTAGAAAAAAAATACAAAAGGGACAATACATATTAATGAACATTTTTCACAAATGTAAATATGCCAGATTATAGCCAAAGGCTAATTTCCATCTGCAGACCCCCAAACAGGTAGATGTTACACATAAATACACATAACTACATATAGACACACTATGCACAGGCTATACACAGTGAAGCAAGGACAATAACAGTGATCACAACACACAAGTCCATAATACACTATATCCATGCTATACTAACTCCTATTACACAACCCATATCACACCAATAGTTCTATCCCCTTTATTTTTATAAAACACTAACTCGGATGAGCTGGACCAAAATCGATACAGGTTCCACCTCGCAACTTGCAGGACTTAAGGGGAGGGCTAATGCTATTTCATGCATTCTGACTTTTCTTTACACTGTTAAAGAGTTGGATTCTCATGCTAAACATGGCCAAAATAAAAATAAAACGAGTTGGATGTATGGTGGAGTATTAAGTACGTTTTGGAAAGTTTTTTCGAGTATGGCCCTGTATGACTTCATAAAGGGTGGAATTGCTTGCATGGATAAGCACATGTGCACATCAACCAGAGCGAGAGCAAGAGCACGTCCATCAACAAGCTTTGTTCGGGTAACAGAAGCCGTCGGTAGCGCTGTCATTTTTGTTTTTATACCACAAAATCAACATGTCACTAAAAGAAGTGTGTTTTTGGTTGTGAGGAAAAGATAACTTTGTTCAGCTTCCCAAATGAACCAGCATTAAGGAAACAGTGGATGTAGTTTGTTTTTCCGGAGCAGCAATGGAGTTCTGCAAGTTTGTTTGTTTTGTATTTTGTGTGTGTGTACTTGGGTCTCTTTAGCTCCGCCCACAGCACGAGCTCGGCTGTTTTCGAAAGAATCGGTACAACGTATCTGTCTTTTATAAATATGATAAAACTAAAGACTCTTCTGAGATATGATGGATGCAATACCACTCTATAGTACTCAAGATTAACATGAGACTGGTAGAAACTGTGTGTGTTATGTACCCTTTAAAAAGTCTGCTGCTATTGTCTTGGTGCCAGACACCACAGGACACATTCAAAGGACTTGTGGAATCCATGCCTCGACGCATCAGAGCTGTTTTGGCAGCACAAGGGGGACCTACATAATATTAATACTTTTTTTTCTAAATACAACATTAAAATAAATGTTATTCTGTATAACATTTATCGACGCTGCCATGCCATTACTTTTTCCTCGCTGGTCTATTATGGTATAATACATTTCACATAACCCCGCCTAAAAATAGCATGTAAACACGCACACACACACACACACACAAAAGTTACTGTAGATCTGCCTCTGCAACATGACATCATGACTTTGCGTAAACATACACGCCACTTTCTAAAGCCAAATGGCGTGTTATCTGTACGCATTTTGAGCAATCCGCGTGTATGTCTACGCCGTGTCATTCCATGTGTATGTGTACGCCGAAACGAACCATAATCTCTGCGTGTATGTCTACGCCATGTGATTCCGCGTGTATGTCAACGCTGTGTGATTCTGCGTGAATGTAAATGGATTTATAAACATACTAAATTATGTTTTTTTGAAAATGTAAAAATGCAGAATGTTTCTTGTGATGGGTAGGTTTAGGGGCAGGGGCAGTGTATGTGTGTGTGTGTGTGTGTGTGTGTGTGTGTGTGTGATGGGTAGGTTTAGGGGCAGGGGCAGTGTGTGTGTGTATGTGTGTGTGTGTGTGTGTGTGTGTGTGTGTGTGTGTGTGTGTGTGTGTGTGTGTGTGTGTGTGTGTGTGTGTGTGTGTGTGTGTGTGTGTGTGTGTGTGTGTGTGTGTGTGTGTGTGTGTGTGTGTGTGTGTGTGTGTGTGTGTGTGTGTGTGTGTGTGTGTGTGTGTGTGTGTGTGTGTGTGTGTGTGTGTGTGTGTGTGTGTGTGTGTGTGTGTGTGATGGGTAGGTTTAGGGGTAGGGGCAGTGTAGGGTGATGAATGAAACAGCGTTGATAAACAGGCTAAAAAGCGATTATGCGTCTTGATAGCACGCCAAAATGGCGTAGCGAATTGGCGTGTCATACATACGCTATTTCATGAGATCAGTCTGGCCATTTAGTCAAAGGTGTGGCAACACGTGGGCATATACTCGAATACACCTATGAACCAAATGAGTAAAAGCTAATGAGGCCGATCCCCTTTTGCACAAAGGAGAGGAAAATATCTTATTAAAGAAATGCTGTTACATAAGACCCAGGGCACCACTTCTTGCTCGACTGAGGGAATCATATGGAGTAGCAATTTATGGAGCAGGTGTGGTGGAAAGGGTTAAACAAGTAGTTTGTGTGAGAGAGAGTGAACATGAGAGAGAGAGAGGTAATGAAAGGCTAAGCAGTCGGTGATGTTCCATTGAAAGTTGCTGTCGTGCTGAGTGCTACCATATGATGTCTGGAAACAAAGCAATCTAAAATTGGAATAGAGTAGAATGTGATTGGGATTTTTTGCTGTCACTCAGATGTTGTAAATGACAGATCCACTTTCTGTTCAACATCTGCATGTACATGTCAATGTGTCCTGCTATATTCTGTCTAGCTTGCAAAGCTGTGAACAAAAGCTTTTGTCATCACTTCAGAATACAGGTGTAAGAGGGTATATATCAAATATTATAAAAAAAGGAACCCTCATGTTGTTCCAAACCTGTATGACTTTTCTTCTGTGAAACACCAAAGGAGACTTTTATCTGAATTTTCATGCATCTCTTTTCCATACAGAAGATCTGTCAAGCTCCAAAACTAGCCAAAAAGGCATGTTCACATCCACACGAAAGACTATGGTTCAAAAGTTATTAGCATAAACATTAGTGCAAATTTGAACAGTTGGTGGCGCTAGAGGGTTCAAGTTAGAGACTCCAAATTTGCTATGGTAACAGATAAGACTGTCCTCCATCTGTGTGCCAAATTTCATTGGGCTGCCAAAGACCTCCATGGCGAGAAGAAAGAAGCATTTTGTGAAAAAAAAATTGCATTGTGTTTATTTATAAAGTGTTTATTTTTGAATGTTTCTTCATATCAAACATACATAGAGTTTGATGAGACTACAGCAAATGTGAGTGCCATTTAAATACCTTAGATATCTCACTTACCTCCCACATCCACTGGTGTGCGCAAGTTTAAGCAGGTTAGTCCAAATTTGGACAGGAGTACACAGTGATCCCAGTGTTTTTACGTAATTTACGTCATAGTCACGCAACAAAAGAGCCCATCTCTGGCAGTACACAGCGTTACGCTCCATGGTATATTTGGAAAAGCACTGGCAGGACTACACAGTGTGTTCTCTTCAAACGGTTTATTCAGTGTGTGAGTGAATATGTGTATGTCAGAAAGAGAGAGAGAGGGAGACTGAGGGTGAGCGAGTGTTTACTGGAGCATGACACATAAAATCATTCGTTTTTTACTTGTAAAAAGAAAATATACATGTTTTATGTTGTGTGAATGCACATTTGTGTGCCTTTTTCAGCAATATCATTTGGAGGGGAAGAATTAAATCCACCTACAATTTTATTACATTCATCCAGAATAAACATCCTAATGATGCTCAATTTGCCGAGCCAAGATGAGCTGCAGACTAAATAGAAATATAATAACCCAACAGCCCTCTTGCTCCCAGTAGCTCAATCTTAATAAAAAAGCGAACTGCACTGGCAATCAGGGAAGAAGTGAAGTTGAGGACAGACAAGAAATCATTTTCATTTTTTAAATTGTTTCATTTTCTTTTCTGGAGTCTTAGCTCCTCCCTGAGACACAAGGACGGAGGAATCAAAAGGGAGAAATATTGTATGTGTACTGGACATTTAAATGATGTCAACTTCTGATGACTCTGCAGAGCTATATTACCTTAAGCAGCACTCAAGGGATCCGCCGTTATGTTATTATTATTATTATTATTAATTATTAAAGGGGTAGTTCCCCAAATTATAATGTTCTTCTCTGAAACACAAAAGAAGATAGTTTGAAAGTCAATCAGGTCAAAAAATAACATTGGATCCCACTGACTTTCATTTTATGGCTATAAAATGAAATGGTGGCAATAGAAAGTGCTTGGCGATGGAGATGATTAGAAATACAAAGTCTTTAATCAAATAGTAAACTCAGCAGAATCACGACCACGTTCAACACAAACAACAACCTACAAAGGACTGAACAGAACAGGGAGTAAATATACACGTAGTAAATGAGGGAACTAAACAGGAACAGCTGGACAAAGATTAACTAATTCTAAACATTACATAAATGTGAAACAGAAATCATTCTAATATGCTGATTTGATGCTCAAGAGACATTTCTTATTATCAATGTTTAAAATAGTTGTGCTCTTAATATTTTTGTGGTTTTTACTTTTTTTAGGATTTTTGATAAATAGAAACTTGAAAAGAACGGCACATATTTGAAATATAATTTTTTGTAAACATCTGTTAATCAGTTAAATGCATTCTTGGTAGTGGTGCAACGGATCACAAAACTCATGGTTTGGATAATATTTTTGAGTCAGGGATCAGATAATTTTTCAGAAAATGTAACTTGGCTTTCCATTTATTCCTTAAAGCACACTTTAAGTTCAATACCACAGCAAAAACTACTAGCTTAACTAATAACGTTCAAACATTATTAAAGACAAGTGAACAGTCAGTAATAAAATAAGAGCAAATACACAAATGACAAGCATAGATAAATATAATATCACAAAGTTACAAATAAACTAAAGTCTAACAGTAGTATTCAGGTACAGAAATGTAATAAATGTCAAATAACATCATATAGGGTTCAATGTATAAATTAAATCTAGATTAATCCTGGTTAAAGCTGTTTTGTTGTTTGATTAACATTAAAGGGTTAGTTCACCCAAAAATGAAAATTAGCCCATGATTTACTCACCCTCAAGCCATCCCAGGTGTAAATGACATTCTTCTTTCAGACAAACACAATCAGAGTTATATTAAAAAATGTCCTGGCTCTTCCAAGCTTTATAATAGCAGTGAATGTTGCTCTGTTTTGAAGTCCATAAAAGTGCATCTATATCCATCATAACTGCTCCACACATCTCCGGGGGGGTTAATAAAGGTAAATATTTAAGGAAAATAACCATATTTAAAACGTTATAAAGTAAAACGTCTAACTTCTGGCTTTGTCTTCTGTATTCAACTTACGTAAAAAGTGTTGCGCCCGTGCCTCTCGCAGTTCAAAATGCTTACGCTACGTCTGACGACATTGGCACACCAGTTACTCTCGTCAGACGTTCACTGCCATTATAAAGCTTGGAAGAGCCAGTACATTTTTTAATATAACTCTGATTGTGTTCGTCTGAAAGAAGAATGTCATGTACACCAAGGATGGCTTGAGGGTGATCAGCTGACAGTCAGCTAACGTGAGCCAGAACTAACGCAATACGCTTGATTTACGAGAATACTAGTCGAGACGGGTATTTTGACAATTTTGTGTGTATAACGCGAAAAAGAACACAATTCTGTGTTTGTGCACTATTGAAACTGGCTCTCTGTGCGTGTGCTGTGCATGAGTACTAAATTGAGTTTGCCTCTTCTTGTGCTTGAATGCTTAAAAATCACTTAAGTGTATAAATTGTCAAGATGAAACACATGATAAACTTTCACTCTATGATGGTTAATCTTTGCAATTAATCTGCAAATATATGACTCACAGATCAACTACGATCCGTTACAACCCTGATCCTTGGTGAATAAAAGTAATCATTTCTTTAAAAAAAAAAAGAAAAAAAAAAGAAAGAAAACAAATCTTACTAACCCCAAACTTCTGAATGGTAGTGTGTCTTACACTCCTGTCCAATCTGTCTTGCTCCTGTGGAGAGCCCCATCCCTCTGAACAACTGCAAGCATTTGTATGAGGTGCGCCAGGGGAATCATGGGTAATGCTCTCATCTCTGTCAGTGTGGGTAATGAAAGGAGAGCATACCTTTGGGTTGAGACAGACAGAATGGGTGGGCTCAACACCAAGCACATACACCACGGTCATCTGGGAGTGTGTAAATTGTCGCTATGGGAGATGCATTCAGGGGAGTCAGGTCTACTGGGCTATCGTATCTGCCTCAGTAACAATAAGACAGAAAGAAGAGAACATGAGGAGGAGAGCGAGAGAGAGAGAGTCTGAGAGGAAAGAGATGAGGGAGTATGATATGAAAGGAACTGTGCCACAAGCCAAATAAAACTCTCCTCTAAGCCTGAAGAGCTCAGAAACACAATCACACTCACACACAGATATCGGGTGTTTTTTGTTTTTTTCTTCAACTTTTGACACTTTTGGCCTTGTGGACTGTGAAAAATACACTCTTGAAACACACTTTTCGCACTCCCACCTGTTTATTAGGACATACATGCAATGCAACAAATAATTCTATCATATCTATCCAGAATGTCATAAACAAATATTATTTCCAGCACCTCAGATCACTAGACTTTCTTTGGTGGAAATTACACTTTTGTCTTACCAAGACTAATGTCATAGCTATTGTGTTAATTAAATAATAGTTTTAATACTTTTTTTTGTTGCTTAATTTGAGAAATTACAACTTAATTTAAAAAAAAGCAAACTATATATATATATATAATACAATCTTTTTTTCACTCATATGCATCAATTTCATCTCAGCTCTTCACTTCCACTGTCTCCCTGGTAACCAAGAACACTAAATTTGAATAAAACTATGACTTTATCTGATTATCATGAACAAATATTATCAACTGATCTCAACGGATCCCACAGATCTCAAATCACCTTTAACGGAAATGTCAGTGGTGGAAATGACCTTTTAAAATGGCTGAATAAGGCTAATACCAAAGCCAGCATGTTATGTATGCTAAATACACACAATTGAATAATATTTACACACTTTTTGCATAATTTGGAAAAAGAAAATGCATAATTTTATTAGTGGCAAAATTGTTGGTCATGATGGAAATCACACTGTAACACTGTAAAGGGTCCTTTGTGTAAAAATGTACACTTCCAATCAAAAGTTTGGGGTGAATAAGATTGTTGTTGTTGTTGTTGTTTTGTTTGTTTGTTTTTCATTGTTGGCCTTTCGTTGTAAAAACTTTGGGCACCTCTGCCTTAGATTATCTTAGTTTTGATCATAGTTATCAAGTAATGATTAATATTTTATGAATTCTCACAGTTTAAGATTGAAAGTCTGGGTCTGGGACAAGGTTAAGACAATTAAACCTATACAGAATATAAAATAAGTAATAAAAAAAAAGTAGCCATGGCAGGGTTAAAGGGGTCATAGAATGGTACATGCACTTTTACAAGTTGATTATACGGAAATGTGTGTTGGCAGTGCCTGTAATGATCTATAACCATCCTATAATGATAAAAATACATCCAGTGTTTTTTTTTAATCTCCTTATATATTTTCCCCTGTCTCAAATCGAGCCGTCTGATCGTGTGACGTTACACGGTGTACGCCCCTCCTAAGATTGTTGATTGACAGCAGCGTTTCAACACAGACCCGCCCTGAGCGAGCTGTCATCAGTCCGCCATTGTTGATACTCTGGAGCAGAATGGCGTCTAAGCGATTGTGGTGTTGTGTTGTTGGGTGTAATAACGAACACAGCAGTCATTTTGATGTTCCTAAATCCGAACCGCTGAAGACCCAGTGGCTGCTGAGTTTTGTTTTCGAAGGGAATATTCCCCCGATCAACTTCAATGTTTGCGCGAATCATTTCTCAGCAGACTGCTTTATAAACGAGGGTCAGTATAAAGCAGGTTTTGCTAATAGGCTGCTCTTGAAAAAAGGATCGTGTTCCTGCTGCACCTCAGGAAGATGTGAGTGTAACGTTTTATTAACCTTTATTTTAATCTTTGCAAATCGCTTGCACGCTTCACGATGAATGAGGCTAAAGTTTACAGGGTAAGTTACATTACGGCATGCTTTCTGTGTATGGCGTTCTCAATATAATTCATAATCCCACGTTTATAATGAATAACGCGTTATGTTTGTTATTACAAACTGTGTACTCGGGTGATAAAGTTAACGTGGTAACACTACACTAAGCTTACTTTTGTACATGGTTTATAACGGTGTCTGTTACTGATTAAGAAGTAATGTAAAAAAAAAAATCTTATAACATAACATCAATCTGTCAATGAACAAACACATCAGTAAACACATAGCAACTACACTACTCTGCCAGTACAAAGATAGATCAAAGTGACATGACGTTAACCAACCATTCAGAAACGTCCTGTTCGAACTTCGATGGGTTCGTCATCTGTTCCTGGTCCGACTCAGGTTCAAAATGATATGGTTGCTCAGATGTGTCCTCAGAGACTCCCGTTGCCATTATTTCTCGAAAATATACCCTCAAATGTTGTCAAGGCAACACTCCATGTGTGTTGTGGTGTTGTGTCGGGTCGAACCGAACGCCCCACAGAGCAGAGGGTGATTATCATTTAAAGTCACATACACTGAAATGACTTGCTGAAAACTGAGCTGGTTTTGACCAGGTAAATTGAGTGTTTTCTTACAATACTAATGAGAATTTTTAATTAAAGCATATTACAAACTTTTCATTTAGACACTAAAGAATCATATTAACTTGTACAAAAATGTCATTCTATGACCCCTTTAAGAGTTTATGAGGCAGTTTTTATGCAAAAAAAAGAGAGGTTGCAATCTCTTAGTTTGAATAAACCCCTGGGACATAAAAGTGCCTGAACTCGAAGAAACAGCCATGTATATATACAAACACATCAACACCAAAGCCATTAAATGAGCAGAGAGATGAAATGAGACTAATCTCAGAGCTGAGCCAGAGAAATCCGCCTTTTCAGCTTTCACCATCTGGAGCAGAAGAGCACGATGAGTCGAATCAGTGCCACACACACAGATACACACACACATATAGACTGTCAACCACTCACACTACAAAAAGGGGCGTGTAGGAACACCAAACATTTGGCTCCTACTTAAAAAGTTAATTCTGCTGAGTATCAGCACACATATACTTTTGTACAATAATCAGCTTACAGCAGCAAGTGTCTGTGCGGTCAAAGCGAAAGACTGTGATGAGGATGAGGATGGCGCGTGGGCGGGTGGCAGTCGTGTGTGTGTGTGCGCGCCATCCTCGCGACTGGCTCTCCTCTGCAGTATCACCCTAAGCAGCTTTCTGCTGTTCACTGTCTTGTGCGAGTGTGCAATGAAGACAGACTAACAAGAGACTCATGAGTCTGAGGCTCATTTAAAGGTGTGCATATTAGGAAACTAATATACTGTACTTAGGGCATTAAAACATCCACCATTACAGTCTCATACTCTCAATGTTTACACATTCACACGTGCTGCTCTAACGAATGCGTCTTAAGACGATCCTACAGTTGTTTGCACCACAGTTTTTAAGCTTATTGATTTTACTTGGAAAAATGTTCATTGAAAAATGCATGCGTCTAACTTGTACAATTATATTTCTAGGGGATTATTAGCCTTAAAGGTAGGGTAGGCAAAACATTTTTTATGAACACTTTGTTACTGGTTGAAACTCAATTCACATCTTGATAGCAATCAATAATAGAAGTGGTCTAAATATTACGTACATGTACATATATCTTCTGTGGAAGTCTATGGTACAAAAAAAAAGGTTGTCCAATCATTGCATTCCATACCTCTGTGCACCCTGCTCACGCAGACATCACACATCATCAGTGCGTTCCGTAAGGCAGAGTTGTAGACAGACAGTCACTAGGGATGCAACAATACAGTTAGTCCACGGTTCAATACATACCTCGGTTTTTAACCGTTCGGTTCGGTTCTGATGGCTTGTCACATCAGTTTTTTGCTATTCTATTTTTAAGCGACAGGAACAGCAAGAGGTTAAGGAGATTAAAGACAATTTTTCTATTGCAATACTCTTTCTTTATTTTACTTAAAATAATTGAAAAACCTTACTTAAACTTAAAACTTTACTTAAAAAAACCCTTGTACACATTCCTAGAGTATTGTATAATATAAAATAAATATATATAAAGATTTACACTGGCAGCTCAGAGCAGTACAGCAGCATTTAAGTATGAAATTGAATGAATGAATAAATGTAAAACTAAAACACTACATAGACTTCACTATAAAATATACATTGATTCTTATTAAAGCTACTGTATTAGTTTTTCAGTTAAAGGGTAACTAAACCCCTGCTCAGAGCTTAACTCCACCCACTGGCAATTTTCAAAAAATGCTGGAAAAGTGGGCAGAGCCCGGCGGACACAGAGGGGACGAACCGAGGGCGGGGCTGAGCGGAGGGCGTGCACCTGAGACCCGCAGTGACGGATTGATTGACAGCTGTCAGACTCGCGAGTCGCAAAGATGGAGAATGACTGGAGTGACGCCAGCTTTGCAACAGAGCGGTCATTTCTCCTACCTTCACCTGAAGTGGAGGAGGGTGGATTGTCTGTAACAGACTCAAACCCGGAGCCTTATCAATGCGAGCCGCTGCTCAAACTGCGTTAACTCCCGATGCAGACGATGCTAGTGAAGCAGCCGCGCAAGAGAACTGACCTAATCTATCTGCGTCCGCGGCAACCACTTGCGTGTCAGGGTTTGAAAGCGCGTCTCATGTATGAAAATTATCTGTACACATGACGGGCGACAATAATATCGCAAGAAAAGCCTGACGTGTACTGACAACTGCATTATTTAACAGTATTTTCTTCAATACAATGTTAAAGCAAGTATCAAGTGAGTTTCATTCATAATGTTTACTTCATGTAACATGACAGTTCATACTGGAGTGAAGCCGTTCTCATCTTGTGATTGGGGGAAACATTTCTGAGGGCGTGGTGAGCTCGTGCCAGGGGCGCGGATAGTGAGCCGTTGGAGGTACCATCCTACGTCACGATGTACCACAGCGTCCAATAGGAAAATTCAACTGCAGTAGCCACCGTTCAACCTTAAGAGGGCAGCACTTTGGCGGTTTTACACCATATTTTATAGAATTAAAACACTTTATACTCAAATGTCAAAACATTTACTCGAATCAATGAACAGCATTAATAAAGCCCCAGTATTACAGATCATTAACTAAAAAAAGTTGGTTTAGGGTTTAGTTACCCTTTAAGAGCAGTGAGTGATTTTCTATTTGTCTTTTGTTGTCGTATTAACATTAAAGGGATCGTTCACTCAAAAATGAAAATTCTGTCATTGAGAAATGAATACAGGTTTGGAACAATATTAGAGTGAGTAAATAATTACATAATTTTAGAGGTGAACTGTCCCTTTAAGGACAGCGTGTTCACTAGGCTGCGCTGCTGTCAATTTAAGACCTGCGTGCATCTAATATACAGACACATGCTGACTTTTATTTCACTTTAGACATAGAGTAATTACGTGTTTGACAGGCGTTTAGTGCGCGTGCTTGGAAAAGTGCATGTTAAAACCGTGCATAAGCACGTGAATGAAATGTTTAACCGGCAAGGCTGTAAAACGCATACATATAATGAACTTTCGTGTGAATAACTAGTGTTCCGTGAGTATAACTCTACCACTAACGTGTGATGTGAATGTATGTCGCGTTGTTCAGTATATTGGGATGGAGGCAAATGATAGAATTTGTAAATGCAAAACTGGAAAAAACTTTCACAAGCGCGTATTGAACCGTGAATGCAGTACCGAACGGTTCAATATTATATTGAGAATTGTGGCATCCCTAACAGTCACTGAGTGCCACAAACAAACAGCAGCTGCCTTTTCCTCCTGAACCAAAACAACAATCTAATGCTGTGTTCATGTCATGTCATAACCGCAATTACTAGATGGCAACCCGTAACGTTCTACTCGGAGCTGTCCACGTCCTCAGACTCAAATTTTTGCGTTTCTGTGTCAATGCCATCAACACTAAAATGAATCTGCAGCAGTCAGGTGGTACAAGTAAGAGTTGTTTACATTCAATATTATTGCAGTGTTATGTGCTTTGAGATGTGATGTAATTTAACGCCATCTCTCGTCTCGTGATGCTTTGCTGACTCAGCTGTGTGTGTGTTCATGTTTTTTGAAGGAGGCGTGGCTTTGGAGAGACGCTCTGAAGTGGGGGTGGGATCTCATGATTTCAAAGCTAGCTTGATATTGCCAGCTTCTCCTAAATTGCCTACACTACCTTTAAATCTTAGGGATGTAATATTGATCAGTACCATAATGGTTATTGGTCGATATTAGATTTTTAAATTAATTATACATGCTGATTTGCTGGTCACAAAAAGTGAATCTTCAAAAACACCTCAAATTGAATAACACTGATAAATGCAATCTTTAGCAATATATTATTGTACATTATAATATTGTGATGCCTAAATTGACTAGTTGCATTGAAAATTATTTTAGTTTTTAATGTATTAGTATTCATGCAAGTATGTAGGGCTTTATTTAAATATTTTTTGAAAAATGAAATACTTTGCTACATTGACACTGCTACTGAACTGAATTGAATCAACACTGAAATAAATTGTGGTAAATAATGACACTATCTTCTGTAGAGCTGCTTTATAGCTGAATTTTATTTGTTTCTTAATTTATGGATTTTACATTACCACTGTTATTTTCACATTTACTACTCTGAAGCTGCTTTGAAGCAATCTGTATTGTATAAAGCGCTATAGAAATAAATGTGACTTGACTACGCAATAGGCTGTAAAGAACACTGGATGCACAGACAAACATTACCACCACAACCATTTACTCCACAACTATTCCCTGTGTCAGATTAATATCATATCAAACCGTGTGACCAAACTCATTATAAATCCAAAAATCTAAGTCCTGGAGAAAACCGGGAGGATTTCAAACCTGGTTACTATGGCAATAATCTAAGTCAAGCAAACGTTGAACCATGTAGTGATCACCGTATGAGCTGCGGCTTTAGCTCCTGTGTTATGGTACTGAATTTCCAGGCTGAATAAAAGTTGACAGAGCAACAGTTCTCTGGAGATTTATGAGTTTCTGTACTCTGACTGCAGCAGTGGCATTTAAGCAGAACAAGATGAATGCACATGTCTGCAGGAGAGGTTCAGAGACATATGTGCTAATGAGTGAAAGTTCTTCATCAGCGTGTCGCTGCATTGACGACATCAAAATCACAGCGGCAGTTGATCACCTGGTGAAAGAGTCTGCGTGTATTTTTGGACTATGAAAAAAAGTTTAAATTCCACAGGTGCAAAATAACCAATGAATTCAAGAAATCAACAAGCGCTGTGTTCTTTCATGGCACCAGATGAAAGCAAACACATTTTTCCAGTTTTTTTTAAAAGAGATGCAGTGTGAAACATGCTGGGTAGTGAAATCAAGCTGAGCAGATAAACATTTTCAAACAATTGCCATTTAAGATAGAGGTGTAGGCACACAACTTTTGCTCTCGTTCAGGCGCTGCCAAACACATTTGCATGCTTATGTATTATTCAATTAATAATTTTATAAGTTTCTTCAGGGACTGATTCAAATGCACATATAAGCGTTACATCAGTATGTTTTCTGGAAAATTTTGTTTCATCTGTATCTAATCGGCCCTCTTCTTGACCATGAGCTGATCTGGCTCAGAGGAATATTTCTTGTCTTCAAGGCTGTGAGTTGGAATCTTGTTCAACAGCAACTTTTAAGGAAATTAAAATGTAAATGTATATCAGTAACAGAGCATTTGGTTGCATTTTATCTTGTAATTTCACTAGAATGGGAGGCATTCGTATGATGTTCACCAAAATAAATGATAATTTATAGAATTAATTAAAAACAAACAAACAAAACCAATAAACCAAAAATTCTGATCTTTAGAATGTGGAAACCTACAAAATAAGATCTAGAGTAGTCATGATTGTTTTAATTAGATAAAATAATAAATAAATGTAAAATAATCTAAACTTCATCTGTCTCCGTGGGCTCCACATCACGACTTTACTGTGTCAGTGTCAACTAAACCACACGGAGGGTTAATTATTTGCCAACGGTTTGACTTTTCCACAGAGCTACCCATCGCCATAGAAACAGAAGCGAAAATGAACTACTTGTGATTTGATATTGAACGAACATGACGTGTGCTTGTTTTATTATTATTATTTTTGGGGGAAATAAAGTGGGAAGTGGAATGTATGCGTGTCAGAAAGCAGAACGCAAAAATATTTTAAACTGATTTAAATTTACTGAAGGATGTAACAAAAAGCTGTGGATGAAGAAACGCTATAAAAAGAAAGACAGACAGGTTGAAAAGGAATATCTAATAATAATGCGGAGGACAGAAGGAAGAGAAAAATCAGTGAGAGATGAAGATCAACATGACTGAAAATATGATGGGTGGAAACAGAGTGCATTAAATTTATCCCCATTGGCCCTCTTGGCCCTCCATTACTTAGTGGGCCGCTTTGGAGTAAGTGCCAGAAGAAGCATTAGCTGAATTGCTGGTAAACCTCCTCTTAAATGGCCCCACAATTCTCCCTGAGGCTCAGTCGAGCTGAAAAAAAAATAGATGTACACAGGGGCCAATAACTAGATGCCCATTCAATCTTCATTCAAGGTTCGCCTGACCACAATCAGGCATGTTTCTTAAGGGGTGTTTACATAAGAAAAAAACAGAGCATCTTAAAAACCTGTTTTTGGCAGTGGCATGTGTATGGATGTACTGTAGTATAAACAACTTGTTACGAAACAAAACTAAATCAAATCCCCAAAAAGGATCTACAATAGTAATGTGAGTCATGGCCAGTGCTTTGAATTTAAAGGCTTTTCTAAGAATGTTTTGCTCTGCAAACTGACTACCAGCACACTGCTAATATGCTAGTTAAAGCACCACCACTAAAAATCAAGGGGGGGGGCGGGGGGGGGGGGGCAACAACATTTAAAGCCCTAGATCAGGGGTTGCAACCTACGGCACACAGCAGGGTAATCACTGTTACGTAAGTAATAGCAATTACATTACATTTCATGCCAAAAAAATTCAAACCCCATGACTAGATAAACTAGGTATTCGCACCAATTGACTACACTCTAAAAAATGCTGGGTTAAAAATAATCCAAGTCGGGTTGAAAATGGACAAACCCAGCAATTGGGTTGTTTTAACCCAGCGGTTGGGATAAATGTTTGCTTAAAAAAAAAAAAAATTGTTGGGTTAAAAAAGCCCAATCACTGGGTTAAAAAAAAACAATTGCTGGGTTAAAACAACCCAATCACTTGGTCAAAACAACCCAATTGCTGGGTTAAAACAACCCAAATCACTGGGTTAAAAAAAAAATTTGTTGGGTTAAAAAAGCCCAATCACTGGGTTAAAAAAAAAACAATTGCTGGGTTAAAACAACCCAAATCACTGGGTTAAAAAAAACAATTGCTGGGTTAAAACAACCCAATTGCTGGGTTTGTTGTACTTGGTTTTTTTTAAACCCAGCATTTTTTAGAGTGTAGTATATTAAGAGTTTTTTATAAGGAGATTTCTAACGTCTTCTGATCCATCCTGAACATTCAAAAATGAATAATTTATTATTTTATTTATTTGGCAGGGTGCATTTAAAATCCATTTGATTCATAATCTGATGTGGCATGTTTGAATGGGCATGACGCATGAAGGGGGAAAAAACAACAAAAGGCACTGTGAATGAAGTCAGTGATGTAAAACCAACTAATTTTCCTACTTAGGGATTTACAAGTGGATCAGTGGACATTCATCCAGAGAAGTGGATCACTGGACATTCATCACTGAAGTATACAGTAAATATACAGGAGAACCCACTGAGCCAGAAAACTTAGGTCATTAAGAAACTGCCAGATTAAACATTAAAAACACTGAGTGTAGTTTTTAACCTGCTATTTTCTCTGTAAAGTACATTGCATTCTCTGGAACGATTCAAGTTGGTATAACATATCTTAAATTTTGTGATCAATCGCAGGTCCAAGGAAAGTTACTTAGACCAGATAGCGTTCTCCCATGTGTGCTCTTTTACAAGCAAATCCTTGCTGTGATGGAGCATCTGCCTTCCCTCAAATTGATGCTGCCTAGCTACGTGCAGACATCCCAGCGGGAGCGGGAAACCAAAAAGCCAGCAACGATGGAGTCCTCTTCCCACTGTATCATAAGGCATTCTGGATGCTTATTATGTCCTTAAATCCAGCACTGCATCTTGATTCCTCATACAGGTTCAATGCATGCTCAAGTAATCCTCAAGGTCAATGTACAGTGCAATGGCAGCAGGGACCTCTGACAACTGACCTTCAGTCATCTGCGTATGCTCACTGATCCGTGTCTGAGAGACAACAGCATCTACAAACAACTCTAGCAAGCTGCCTTACCTGACTGTTACGAAGTCATCTCAGCCTCAGATGGCAAGCCCACAGCCCACCCACAATCCGTTCACACAGCGTCTGATGCATATTGCATACAAAAATGAACTCACCAATGCTAGTTTGCTTTTACAGGAGTAAAGAGGATATTACAGTCTTCATGGAGCTTTTTCCATATGACAATTCATGGTGGCCACATCTGTAAAGCTCCAAAACTTACAAAATGTACAATATAAGCAGCATAAAAGTAGTCCACGGTACTAGTTTAATTCACTAAATTTTACAAGCTGTATGTAGAATTAATTCATTATATCATTATTTGAACAGGAAGATGGTATTTCAGTACATAACGACTACAATAATTATCATATGGCTACACAAACATAAACAGTTTTAAGGGAGCACATTTAAAGATGATTCTGGATGTAGAGATAGGGGAAATAGAAACAAGGCACTGTAAATGGAGTAAATGATCAAATAAACAAATGTTAGCCACTGAGCCAGAAAACTCAGGAAGTTATGATTTATGAAACTGCAAGATAAGTAGCCAATTAAAATGTTAGTGTGCATAGTTTGTAGTCTGCTATAGAAAATATAAAATAAAATCCAATTATTCAGGTTTGGAACAACACAAGGGTGAATAAATGATGCTTTTTAACCTTTCCTAAGGGGCCTGTTCCTGCGATTAGTTTGCTGGAGTTCCTCTTGATGAAAAGCATCTATTAAATGTGAAATAATCAGGAGAACATGCTCAGGTGTAGAGCGGCTCAGCTGGGCCTCAGGATAGAGTGGGGAATGATATATGGCCAACAAGCTAGTGTATTAGAGACCATTCAGCACTGAGTCCCACTGGGCCACACCACTGTTCACAAAGACTCTGCAAGTGTAACAGCTGGCACAAAGCAGCATACAGTGAACTCTTGAGGCTAGGGATTGTGGGATAGAATAGTCTTCTGCCACCTGCTCAAGGGGAGATACGGCTTTCTCAAAATGAGCTCTGACCTCTATCTCTCCTCTGTGAAACTCTGAGAGCACTCTAAATAACAGCCGCCGGGTGAGTCAACACAGAGGACTGGTGAAAGGAAGCTGCCTGACCCGCACATCTTCTCTGTGCTCAGGTACGTCCTTCTCAGCAGGAGCTCAGACAGCTGATGCCTAGAGCACACAAACACTGAAATTACTTTGAAGTCTGGTCTGATGTAGAAGGAAATACCAATCATCTCTCGCTATCATTTCCGTTTTATGCTTTTTGAACTGTTGCAAAGTATGTTTTTTTGAACGTGCATTTAAAAACACCTTCAGACTGCAAATTTGGTTGATAAATGAGAGAAATATCAATGTCTGTTTGTTTTTCCATCCAAATACAGTTGCTTTTCTTTAAACTGAATAAATCATGAATAGCTTAACTGATAAGTTTAAATATCATAGAGAGTGAAATAAAATCACATACTACCTTAAAGCCAACATGAGGTTAAAGTTGATATTTATTTAAGTTCCTGGTCTTGTCATGTAATAATTGTAATAATTTTCATTTTTGGCCGATATTACATACAGGATAGGTCACACAGGCTATTACGATGATGTTAAAAAATGTCACAATTAGCCCTTTCCGCACAGTAATCCCAGTAAATGTCATAAAAAATACCAGAACAACTTTTCCGGTAAATACACAAATGTGCTGTTCACACAAGCAATGCCGTTCTGTCTTTTTACCGGAAAGATACCGTTCACACATCAGTACAAAATAACGTTAAACTCTGTGATATCAATCATCGGGAAAGACCTTTAAATGCTGAGCCGTTTTCTTCATCCACCTGGATGATGAGAAGCACTTTAGTTTCACTCTCTTTCCAATTTGACTACATTTATTTAAATTTGGAGTGACAGGAGTAATGATCATACAGAATGCGGTTTTGCTCTGAAAAACACAAGACACATAATAGTTACTATATTATTGCAGTTAGTATAGTACATAATAACTGCAGATGATGAAGAGCCACACTGCTCAAACCATTACTTTTGGTGAGAACATGCAATAACTATTTTTCTACTTTTGGAGATGTGGTGTACCAGCTACCAACCCTCATTGAGCTTCGTTGTTTCCAGGGTATGTTTACATAGAAAAATAATTAAAAGTAGCGGAGCTTATAAGTACTCAGAAGCCTCATAAGTACTCATACCGGTAATCCTGTTCTTAGTTCACACACACCATACTACTGGTAATGTTACAACTTCTTTTTTTTAAATTGCCCCTATCATGCTATTTTAAAGTTTCCAACAACAGGTTTACATGCATCAAAGGTAAAAAATACGCTTTCATTTTCTCATAATATACACTCACCTAAAGGATTATTAGGAACACCTGTTCAATTTCTCATTAATGCAATTATCTAATCAACCAATCACATGGCAGTTGCTTCAATGCATTTAGGGGTGTGGTCCTGGTCAAGACAATCTCCTGAACTCCAAACTGAATGTCAGAATGGGAAAGAAAGGTGATTTAAGCAATTTTGAGCGTGGCATGGTTGTTGGTGCCAGACGGGCCGATCTGAGTCTTTCACTATCTGCTCAGTTACTGGGATTTTCATGCACAACCATTTCTAGGATTTACAAAGAATGGTGTGAAAAGGGAAAAACATCCTGTATGCGGCAGTCCTGTGGGCGAAAATGCCTGGTTGATGCTAGAGGTCAGAGGAGAATGGGCCGACTGATTCAAGCTGATAGAAGAGCAACTTTGACTGAAATAACCACTCGTTACAACCAAGGTATGCAGCAAAGCATTTGTGAAACCACAACACACACAACCTTGAGGCGGATGGGCTACAACAGCAGAAGACCCCACCGGGTACCACTCATCTCCACTACAAATAGGAAAAAGAGGCTACAATTTGCACAAGCTCACCAAAATTGGACAGTTGAAGACTTGTTGCCTGGTCTGATGAGTCTCGATTTCTGTTGAAACATTCAGATGGTAGAGTCAGAATTTGGCGTAAACAGAATGAGAACATGGATCCATCATGCCTTGTTACCACTGTGCAGGCTGGTGGTGGTGGTGTAATGGTGTGGGGGATGTTTTCTTGGCACACTTTAGGCCCCTTAGTGCCAACTGGGCATCGTTTAAATGCCACGGCCTACCTGAGCATTGTTTCTGACCCTGTCCATCCCTTTATGACCGCCATGTACCCATCCTCTGATGGCTACTTCCAGCAGGATAATGCACCATGTCACAAAGCTCGAATCATTTCAAATTGGTTTCCTGAACATGACAATGAGTTCACTGTACTAAAATGGCCCCCACAGTCACCAGATCTCAGCCCAATAGAGCATCTTTGGGATGTGGTGGAACGGGAGCTTTGTGCCCTGGATGTGCATCCCACAAATCTCCATCAACTGCAAGATGCTATCCTATCAATATGGGCCAACATTTCTAAAGAATGCTTTCAGCACCTTGTTGAATCAATGCCACGTAGAATTAAGGCAGTTCTGAAGGCGAAAGGGGGTCAAACACAGTATTAGTATGGTGTTCCTAATAATCCTTTAGGTGAGTGTACACTGCACATCACCAGTGTTCAATGATTCTCAAACCACTCGTTGGATGAAGCGGTCTCTCTAAATCCCTCCTTACCACGAGAATACTCTGCTCTGATTGGACAGCTGACCCAGTCTGTTGTGATTCGTATACTGCTTACAGCGCACGTCAGAAACAAACTTGCATTACCATAACTATTTCAGCTCCATGCGGAGGCTTCCTAAAGCTCAGTGACGTCGACCCGTTATTCAACCCGAACATCCATCGCAAGGACGACTTAAGCAGGGCATTTCTCAGTGATACGCTACTCATTTCGAGGTACATTATGAGAAGTTGCAGCTGTAATTCCTCACATCAGCATTAACAAGAGTATGTACATCAACAAACCCATGTGTATATTTATAATTTATGGCGGTGCACATACAGGAGCTGTATTAACTGTATCAATTCAATAACGGTGTATACGTTAGTTAGCCCAGCACTAACAAGAATGACTGATGTGACATTAAAATTACACTTCACAAGTGATAGTGTGAATAACTATTAATAAAGCACGTTCAGCTTTACAACTTTACAGACTGTTTACATTCACATACAGCTACATTACATACTGCATGAAAGTTAATTTTCAAAAATCCATAATAGGGGCACTTAAATGGAATTTTTGAAAAGGTCTTGCTCACACCTGATCTCTTAGTTGTAATTTACTGGTAATTTACCAGTAAACAATGTATGTGTGAAGGGGTTACTGTTAAAGCTTTCGCCCGTGATCCATTCTGCAACAGTTATTCATGATCTAGGCCATTCCTGATGGATAAAATCCAATCATGCCCTATTTTTTTCCTCATTCACTCAAAAATGCAAATTACAAAAGTAAAATGGGTTACAAACTACAATTCAGGTTGTCTTTAAGGTTATGGCTTAAAGGCTTAAGGCCAATTTATACTTCTGCGTCGAGTGCACGCAGAAGGTACTAGTGAGGTTCTTTTTTCATTGTTAAAATACTCCAATACATTTCTAATATTTAGAGACAGCTACTATTAAGTAATTTGCAGGTTGATTTTATAAAAAGCGTCAACACTTGTTGTGCTTAAAGAAAATTGCTTTTCTTTTGAGTGATGAAGAATGTTTATAATATCTTGAGGAAGCAATCCAAAATTATTCCAATTTACCTCAATGGCAGCTGTTCATAGCCAATCAGCCTTTTTGAGCCAATCAGCGGAGCCATAAATGTCTTGACGAATCACTGTGAAGGCAAGTAATACGCTAACAATGTTGATAGGTTGATGGCACCACAAAAACACGCAGTGTAAAACCTTTCACTGGTGATTATACTGTGACGTTAAAGCAGACGGGGAGGAAGCTCTCCTCAAAATGACAAAAAATAAAAAACAAATAAAACATCTACCATACTGTAATGAAATACTTGCCATTTAAATGTTGCTTATAAAAAAACTATGGCTATGGCTTCTTAAGCTAACCAAAAAAACTCTGTACGGGACAACTTGTTTGAAGGGTGGTAAGGGTAGCCATTATTTTCTGTTCTGTAATTTAACTACATTTCCACAAACCCAAGATTTTCTGAATACATTAAAGACATGGCAACACAGTATCTATGGCACTATGTACACGCATGAGAACAGATTGTGAAAAGTAAAGACATCTGCTGGGTTTTATGAAAGTGAGCTCAACACTTTAGCTGTGGACTATATCTGTGCCTGCGGCAAAAGCATTGACTGTCAGAGAAGCTCAATCCCCCAAAGCTCCTCTGAGGGGAAAAAAATCATCTTTAAGTGGGGTGAGGAAAGTTACAAGTCGCTAACTCTGAGACAATTACTTCTTGTGGGAGAAACTCTCTAATCATCTTCCTTGCAGAGCGCTAAATTGTAGCAGAAGCTCAAGTATACAGAGGGATTTCTCTAAAGCTAACCTGATGAAGTCTGTGGACGCATAACAAGGTGATTGATGAACATTCAAAAGGACAGAATAACAACCCCCCCGTTTCACAGACAAGGCTTAAGTCTAGTCCCAGACTAAGATGCATGTTTGAGCTGTTTTAACTGACAGCAACTTGCACTGACATACACTATATTGCCAAAAGTTTTGGGACGCCTGCCTTTACATGTACATGAACTTTAATGACATCCCATTCTTAATCCGTAGGGTATAATATGGAGTTGGCACCCTGTGCAGCTATAACAGCTTCAACTCTTATGGGAAGTATTTCCAAAAGGTTTAGGAGTGTGTTTATGGGAATTTTTGACCATTCTTCTAGAAGCGCATTTGTAAGGTGAGCATATGGAGGTGACATGAATTGTCCAAAATGTCATTAGCATTTTGAAGCATTAAGAGTTGCTTTTCATTTTTTTCCATTAAGCTCTCAACGCACTATTCTTGAGCTAATCTGAAGGCCACACGAAGTTTGGAGGTCTGTAACAATTGACTGCAGAAAGTTGGCAACTTCTGCGCACTGTGCACCTCAGCATGCACTGACCCCGCTCTGTGATTTTACGTGGCCTACCAGTTTGTGGCTGAGTTTCTGTTGTTTGTGTAATATTACCACTAACAGTTGACCGTGGAATAATTAGTAGTAAGGAAATTTCACGAATGGACTTATTGCACTGGTGGCAACCTATCACAGCACCACGCTTGAATTCACTGAGCACCTGAGAGCGACCCATTCTTTCACAAATGTTTGTAGAAGTATCTGCATACCTAGGTGCTTGATTTCATACACCTGTGGTCATGGAAATGATTGGAACACCTGAATTCAATGATTTGGAGGGGTGTTCCAATACTTTTTGGCAATATAGTGTATCTTAAAATGTGTCACAGTCATTGTTTTGTCTTAAGATGCACATCAGTAATGTGTTTTAAGTCACGTTTATAAAAGCTACTAAAATGTCCTAATAGAACCAAGGCCTAATCCTGGCTTAATCTAAGCCCTGTCTGTGAAACCAGGCCTACATTTCCCAGAATGCTTCAGACTAGTTCTAATTTAATGGGTCTTATGTCTGTTCTTACCATGGCAAATAATAAAATGCAACTAACTGTCAAAGATGGTGTGATCCAATCAAACTCTACTGTATTTTGGCACAAATTCATCGGTCATTTGGAAGATGACAAAATATGCACATCAACATGGACAGGTTGCATAACGTCCTCCACTTCAAAAACCATGTAAAAATTAGGGGCGTTGCAATATACCTGTATTGACGATAATTGTGAAATTCAAAGCATGAAATATCGACTTTGTGTTAATTTAGGGTGTGACAATATAGCGTTATAGGTGATGACCACAATATTTTAAATGAATAGGACTCTTATTATAACATGACACAAATACTCCAGCGCCAGTACCTGGTTGATCTCTCAAGTGGCAGTATTGCACCTTAACGCTGACACCTCAAACAAGAAAAAGACGCAATGCGCAGCTACTCCGAGAAGAACCATGTCGTCCGAGCAGGAGAGTGAGAGGCTCTGTCCACACCCGAAAAAAGTAAGCTTGCAGTATGGGAGTTTTTCGGCTTCAAAGAAAACAGCTCCTTAGACAGCCAAATCTGCAGAATGTGTCGGGCTACTGTCAGTGCGAAGGGGGGCAACGCCACCAACCTTTTTACCCACCTCCATGTCCATAACCCTGCGGATTACGCCATTTTACAGAGACGACGGGTCAGAGCATCTCCAATACTGCAGCTCTTGTGGGGTGTTCCCGGTCTGCAGTGGTAAGTATCTATCAAAAGTGGTTCAAGGAAGGAACAGTGGTGAACCGGCGACAGGGTCATGGGCAGCCAAGGCTCATTGATGCATGAGGGGAGCGAAGGCTGGGCCGTGTGGTCTGATCAAACAGACGAGCTACTGTAGCTCAAATTGCTCAAGAAGTTAATTCCGGTTCTGATGTAAAGGTGTCAGAATACACAGTGCATCGCTTTGCGTATGGGGCAGCATAGGGCCAATTTTGGCAGCAAAAGGGGACCAACACAATAATGTCATAATGTTATGCCTGATTGGATATTTATGAATAAAAAAAAACTTTCTAAATAAATATAAATACATTCATAAATGTAATTTTTTAGATGTATTTAATATTCAAGATTATAAATAAAAATTCAAAAAAACACATAATTTTTGTATGCTTTGATAAAAGTTTTAGTTATTTGTTGAGTGGCCACCTGATGTCCTGATGTAAAATAATTTCAATAAGGGCTGGACCAGAATGTTTGAATATTCAAATATTCGTTCGGTGGGTTGATATTCGATTTTCAAATTTGGTATTCGAATATTCGTTGTCGTTTTTTTCCCGCACATCTGGCATCCCCCTTTAAACGGTTCTCATTCGCGCGCGAATGTGTTTACACACGATATACAATACTCTTATTTTACAATTATCTTATAGCTTAGCCATTTTAATAGGATGGACAGTTGAATAGGAACCTAACTTTGTTATACTTGAATATATTTGCTTCTTCTTAGCCTAAGTGTTCCCTGCAACTGAGTATTCTCTGTCTAGAGTGCACAACTGCATGAGCTTACAGTTTATGCAAGAAGCGCATGCCTGATTTTTGAATTTTGAGTTAAGCTGCGTTGGTTTGACATTGTGGAAACTAGAATAATAGAAACAATGTTTTTACCCATTAGGGATGTGCTTGTGCACTGTGACGGCCGTGAACGAATGACAGTGCGGCCGTGTGCATTTTACTTTCGGTTTAGAATTAGTGCCAATTTGGGGGCAGGTTGCTTGAATGGTGGGTTCATTAGCCTATTATTCTTAATGAAAAACACAACAACAAAACAGTACAATTACAAACTCATTACAAGGCGTATTTACATTTCGCTTTGAAACCAAATCTTCCGCGATCATCTTGTCATTCAGTTCCCTTTCAGTCGGTCACTACGACGTACGTCGGTAATAACCGACGAATTGGGATCACTTCAGAGAGCCCCTATCAGCTTCGAGAACTTAAGAACAGGCCAATGAACAATTGGCGTGCGAGATTTGCATCTCGCGCTCCGCCCCGCGCCGCGGGTATAAACGGGAAGCGAGAGCACCGCACTGACGTCATTCACTTCGGAGCCGAACCGGCGTTTGAAGTTGCAGAGACTGCTTTCCTGTCTTTTCAGCGAAAGAGAATTCATCAGAACAGAGAAGAGGATCGTGTGCTGGTGTGACGGCGCTTTCCAGCGGGACCGCGAACTCAAGCTGCTAGAAGGAACAAACTGCTGTTATCACAGCAATCTGTTGGTATCGGTGGGCGTTCCTTTCTTTGAGTGCAAACACAGGCTGCACTATCCCCTGTGTGTTGCCGCGGTTTCCCTGGGTGCTTCAGCACTCTCTTAACCCTTTAAGACCTAAGGGTATTTTTACAATTAATTTTCCGCCTGGTGTTATTTACTAAAAAAGCTTGTAAAACATCAACCCTGTTGAGCACAGACAATTGACACACCTCTTTTTTTTCAAGAGAAGTTGCACTGTCAGTATTTTTGTGTTGCATTGATGTCACCTGAATGTAAAATAAGTTTAGGGGACCATAAAGACAAATGAAAACATAAAACGGAAATTGAATCACTCAAATATTTATTGAAAACACACACAAATAAATAAAAGCTAAGCATATTTCCTCTGGAAAACAGTTTGTTCAAGTCTTTGGAGTCCTGGAACTCAGGAATAAACATGATAACTTATACAGAACCAAAACTATTTACATTTTTCCAAAAAAAGTCCAGGCGCTTTTGGCCTCTTTGGATTTTGGATATTTACTGGTGCCAAGCCTCAAAACAGTTCCTATCAGGAACTTCTCCACAAACTTTCTTCTCAAACTTTTTCCTCAAACTTTCTCCACAAAACTGCAGCGCGTCTCTCTCTCTATCTCCTCAACACTAGCCGTGCGCCTCTCTCTCTCCACAATAACAGAGCTGTGGTAATGCGTAATGACGCACACCAACGTGGATGACGGATCAGCCTGTCATTGGTCAAACCCTCATCCAAAATGGCAGCTAGCATCGCGCTAGCGGCAAAAATGACGGAAAATGTATAAATTATGGACATCAAGTGGATATATCTTGGATGTAAGCGTTTTGATTTATTGCTGAACAACTCCAAAAAGATGCACATGTTCCAGGCTGGATAGAAAACCTTCTGTAAAGGCTACAAAGACACCAAAGACACCCCCGTGATGGCTAGCTCGTTAGCTTTCTGCTGGAAAAAACGGTAAGAAAATCGATAAAAGTTTCATGAAATAATATAGATATTTATCGGAGGTGCCGTGTGACGTCGTGGGCGATGCCGTCGGGCTCTGAGGGTTAAAAGAGCGTTTCCTCACAAAAAGAGCAACACGGGTGTGACACTGCGTCTTTTTCAAGACGTCATTCCACTCGTGCGTTTCTGGATGCGGTTGTTTCCTGTCCTGACGGCCACGATCCCTCTCGCATAAACATGTTGAGACTGTGTTCGTGGGTGATCCGTGTTCTCTCAGGGGAACGGGACCACGTCGACGCGCTGGTCATCTCGCCTTCCGCGTGAGGGTTTGAGTGTTCAGCGCGCCGTGTGCCGTCCAGCTGCCGAGTGACAGCGCGGGTTGCCACGGCAGCTCAGCGCGCGTCACTCGGCGGCTATGCATGTTGAGACTGTGTTTGTGGGTGGTCTATGCTCTCTAATGAGAGCATGGCCACGTCGGCGCGCTGTTCATCTTGCCTTTTTCATAAGGGCTTGAGTGTTCAGCGCGCCGTGTGCCGTCTCACGGCCACGCCCACTGTCTCACATGTCTGCCGGTAGCTTACAGATGGGATTGCTGGTCCTAAAAAATAAATAATTTAAAAAAAAAAAAAAAAAAGGACCTAGCGTTTCGTTTGGGGCTCTAGCAGAGGACAGATGTCAATCGCTGCATCGGAGAGAGGGCTGTTATGTGTTGAAAATGAAGATGATGCTGAGATTCCCACTATAATAGTGGGCGCTCGTGCTGAATCCGATTCATGCTCGACAGCCATGCTTTCCCGGGTGGCTGAGGCATAGTGCAACGCATAATTCGCCTTGCCTGCCTCTTGCCTTTCCCGGATGTGCGTTGGGAGGCTTTTGCATTATGGAACTATTGGTGGCAAAATATGGAACACCAATAGGGCCATAATCTGTATAAAGTTTTCCTCTCTCTCACTACCCTCATCGGTGGGGTGGCAGTGCCACTGGCAGGCCACCTCCGCCCTGCTTAGGGCATGAGGGTAGTTCTCAGCCGAGGTTGAGCTGCGCACAGCGCTGGCCCTTGGCTAGACGATGTCCAGAAACACCATTGACCCGGATTTGGTTCGGGACTGTTCTTCCCCCGGAGGAGGGCCGGGTAAAAACCATTAGTAATTCTGTTCCGCCACTGGGGTTAAAAACAGCCAGTGGTACCCAAATATATATATATATATATATATATATATAAAAAAAAAAAAAAAAAAGAGAAGAACAGTTCCAATATCTCTGGGTCTCAGGAGTTCAGGAATGGCAGCGTGTGACGCTACAAGCCTCGCCGCCCTCATTCCCCTCCCCACAAGAGGGCGAGAATGGCAGTGTGTGACGCTACAAGCCTCGCCACTCTCATTCCCCTCTTCTCAGCGGTGTGTGGACGACAGTGCGCGACGCTATGCCTCGCCGCTCTTGTTCCCCGCTGAGGAAGGAGGTGAGGCAGACCGTATGCAACGCCACAAAGCCTTGCCACGCTCAGCCCCTCCTTCATTTGGAGAGCGCGCTGGGCGGTGTACAACGCTCCCATGCCTTGTCAGCCTCTGGTGCCTCTCCAAATCGCCAGCAGGGGGTGCCGGCTGTGGGAACGCACTCAAGCGGCCTTCCCACACTCGCGCACCCCCTCAGCGGATGCAGGTCGTGTGTCAGACCCAGACCCCTACACGGACCACTCCCATGTCGTCCTGGGGTCCCTGCATTCCGCCTCGCTGCCCTGCTGCGGGTACGTCTGTGGTACCGATGACCCCGCTTGTTCGGTCTCTGGGGGCCTGGCTAGTGCTCCCCAGCCCGTCTCGCTGGGTCATCTGTACCATCAGACTCGGCTTGCGATTCAGTTCGCCCGGCGTCCGCCCAAGTTCGAGGGCGTTCACTTCACGTCTATTGCGTGGGTGGATGCCCCCGTGCTTCGGGCGGAGATCGCTGTCCTACTGGCGAAGGACGCGATAAAGCCGGTCCCTCCAGCCGATATGAAGTCCGGGTTCTACAGCCCGTACTTCATTGTACCCAAGGAAGGTGGCGGGTTACGACCGATCCTGGACCTGCGTTACCTGAACCGCTCCCTCCACAGGATGCCGTTCCGAATGTTAACCCAGAAACACATCTTCAGATGCATCCGTCCCCAGGATTGGTTTGCAGCGATCGACCTGAAGGACGTGTACTTTCATGTCTCGATTCTCCCTCGACACAGACCGTTTCTACGCTTTGCTTTCGACGGACAGGCATACCAGTACAAAGTCCTGCCCTTCGGGCTGTCCCTGTCGCCCCGTGTCTTCACGAAAGTCGCGGAGGCGGCCATTGCTCCCATGAGAGAGCGTGGTGTTCGCATCCTCAACTATCTCGACGACTGGCTGATTCTTGCCCAGTCACGGGAGCAGTTGTGCGAACACAAGGACATGGTGCTCCGGCACCTCAGCCAGTTGGGTCTTCGGGTCAACTGGGAGAAGAGCAAACTCTGTCCCGTACAGGGGATCTCTTTTCTTGGGATGGAGATCGACTCGGTCGCCATGACTGCGCGCCTCACAGAGGAGTGCGTCCAGTCGGTGCTGAGCTGCTTGAGTACGCTCAAACGCAGTACAGCGGTTCCACTGAAACATTTTCAGAGGCTCCTGGGGCATATGGCAGCAGCAGCCGCAGTAACGCCGCTAGGGCTGCTCCATATGAGACCGCTTCAGCACTGGCTACACGACCGAGTCCCGAGATGGGCGTGGCACAGCGGGTCCCTCCGTGTCCAAGTGACGCCGAGATGCCGCCAAACCCTCACCCCGTGGTCGGACCCTTCATTTCTACGGGCAGGAGTGCCTCTAGAACAAGTGTCCAGGCATCATGTTGTCTCCACGGATGCCTCACCCACGGGTTGGGGGGCCACGTACAACGGGCTTGCAGTATCGGGTCTGTGGACGGGGCCCCAACTGCAATGGCATATCAATTGCCTAGAGTTGCTGGCAGTTCGTCTTGCTCTCAGCCGCCTCAAAGGGTCGCTCAAAGACAAGCACGTTCTGGTCCGGACGGACAGCACGGCGGCCGTTGCGTACATCAACAAACAAGGTGGTCTACGCTCCCGCCGTTTGTCCCAACTCGCCCGCCATCTCCTCCTGTGGAGTCAGAAGCATCTGAGGTCCCTTCGTGCTATCCACATTCCGGGCCTGCTCAATCGTGTGGCCGACGAGCTGTCACGGTTGCCAGTGCTTCCCGGAGAGTGGCGACTCCACCCCCAGGTGGTCCAGCTGATTTGGAGTCGCTTTGGGGCCGCACAGATCGATCTGTTTGCCGCCCACGACACGACCCACTGCCAGTTGTTTTATTCCCTGTCCGAGGGGACCCTCGGCACGGATGCACTGGCACACAGCTGGCCCCGGGCTCTGCGCAAATATGCGTTTCCCCCAGTGAGCCTTCTTGCACAGACACTGTGCAAGGTCAGGGAGGACGAGGAGCATCTCCTCTTGGTAGCTCTGTACTGGCCCAACAGGACGTGGTTCCCGGAACTAGTGCTCCTCGCGACAGTACCTCCTTGGCCCATTCCTCTGAGGCAGGACCTTCTGTCTCAGAGACGGGGCACCCTATGGCACCCGCGTCCAGACCTCTGGAAACTCCATGTCTGGTCCCTGGACGGGACGCGGAGGTTCTAGGTGACCTACCGCAAGCGGTAGTCGACACCATCGCTTCCGCCAGAGCCCCCTCTACGAGACGGCTTTATGCGTTGAAGTGGAACCTGTTCGTCGACTGGTGCTCTTCTCGCCGAGAAGACCCCCGGAAGTGTTCGATCGGATCTGTGCTATCTTTTCTTCAAGACGGGTTGGAGCGAAGGCTGTCTCCCTCCACCCTCAAGGTATATGTTGCCGCCATCGCCGCAAGCCATGACCTCATTAATGGTGAGTCCTTAGGCAAGCATGATCTGATCGTCAGGTTCCTAAGGGGAGCGAGGAGACTAAATCCTCCTCGCCCTTCTTCTATACCCTCTTGGGACTTGACTCTGGTGCTGACCGCACTTCAGAGGGCGCCCTTCGAGCCTTTACAGTCAGTAGAGCTTAAGATCTTGTCTCTAAAGACAATACTCCTGATTGCATTGGCCTCAGTTAAGAGGGTAGGGGACCTGCAGGCATTTTCGGTCGACGAATCGTGCCTGGAATTCGGGCCGGGTGATTCTCAGGTGATCCTGAGACCCCGGCCTGGATATGTGCCCAAGGTTCCCACTACTCCCTTCCGGGACCAAGTGGTGAGCCTGCAAGCGCTGCCTTCGGAGGAGGCAGACCCAGCCCTAGCTTTGCTCTGTCCCGTCCGTGCTCTCCGGACTTACGTGGACAGAACGCAAAGCTTCAGGACCTCAGAGCAGCTCTTCGTCTGTTACGGAGGACAGCAGAAGGGAAAGGCTGTCTCCAAGCAGAGGATGGCCCACTGGATAGTGGATGCCATCGTCTTGACGTATGAATCCCAAGACGTGCCCTGCCCGCTCGGGGTTAGAGCTCACTCCACCTGGGGTGTAGCTTCTTCCTGGGCGCTGGCTCGTGGCGCCTCGCTGACAGACATTTGTAGAGCTGCGGGCTGGGCGACACCCAACACGTTCGCTAGGTTTTATAGCCTGCGTGTAGAGCCGGTGGCTTCTCGTGTGCTCGCTTCCCATAGTCAGCTTCACTGAAGTGCCCGTTCTAGTGTCGGCTTGCTGCGCCATTCCCTTCCCCTGGAACGGATACGTGCGCTTATTTTCTCCAGTCGAGTTCCCCAGGATAGGCGAACCCTGTTGAGTCCTCCGCACCCCTCGGCAGTCGGATGTTGCGGAGCGTCCGACGCCAGGTCTGGCACTCGTATGCATTGGTGGAACTTGTGTCAGGCTGGGTTCCGTATGTCGTGACCCCTACGGCGGTCCCATACGTGTATTTCCACGGTACAGCTCCCTACGGCGAGCTCGTGTCTTTCCCTTGGCAGAGTTCTCTGCCGTCTCAGTACGGTGTCGTCCCCCGCCTGCATTAGGCCGGGGCCTCCCCTGGGACTCCGTATGTTGTGCTGCCCACGGCCAGCCCATACGTGTTCTCCACATGGTAACTCCCTCCGGGCATGATGTGGCTCCCGCAGCGTCCTTCGGGCACGCTTTCCCAGCGTTATCCAATCAAGTCTGCTGAATGGGTCTTGCGGAACAGCAGTATGACTCTTCTAGCGTGAATCTTCCCGCCCGCTTCAGAACGGGGTCTGAGGGGCTCTCGCTGGGCGCTGGAAGTGGTAGTAACTGTGGCGTTTTCCATAGGGATCCCAATTCGTCGGTTATTACCGACGTACGTCGTAGTGACCGACTGAAAGGGAACGTCTCGGTTACGTATGGTAACCCTCGTTCCCTGAAGGAGGGAACGGAGACGTACGTCCCGTCGCCACAGTTCCTTCCATCACTGCTTGGCCGAGTCACTGGTTCGGCTCCTCAGTGAAAAACGTCAGTGCGGTGCTCTCGCTTCCCGTTTATACCCGCGGCGCGGGGCGGAGCGCGAGATGCAAATCTCGCACGCCAATTGTTCATTGGCCTGTTCTTAAGTTCTCGAAGCTGATAGGGGCTCTCTGAAGTGATCCCAATTCGTCGGTTATTACCGACGTACGTCTCCGTTCCCTCCTTCAGGGAACGAGGGTTACCATACGTAACCGAGACGTTTCTCACTCTCGTGATGAATGAAATCTGACTCCTTCTGCTGGTCTGTGCTGCGACTCTCCTTCGGCTTACCTACGCTGTATTAAGCAGACACGTTCAGTTTTTATTTGTAATGTCTGTTCTCTAACTGAACAAAATAATGTATTACTATAAAAATAATCAAAACGATGGTGGTGGGCAAGTGATTTAACCGGTGTTATGCCTGAACACTGGTAACACAACTATCGCAGCAAGCCTATTAGTCGTTATTATCAATGTAAATGAATCTACTGCGAAATAGGAGCTTGTTACTGGGAGGTAACAGACCTGTGTGTTTTGTATCACTAGTGCAGTGTCCGTTCTCGGAGCATATAAGCCCTGCCCAAGTGAGGCGCGCCACTTCTCGAGATTCCTGCCTTTATTAGAGAGAAGAATATGTTTAGCCCCCTCCCTCTGAAGCTTCGAATATTCAGTGTTAATTACTACCGAAGCTTCGACAAGTATTTTAGACAACAACTAAATAGAGAGTGAGAATACAGTTTGGTTTGGGATTTGTATGACTGTGTCGATACAGAAAGAAATATTTAATATATTTAATATATATTTAAAATAACATGTTTAGGTATTGAGGGCAATATGACTTCAAAAAAGATCTGCGAATGAAACAAAGGACAGAATCAAAACCACACACACACACACACACACAGGCTGACTGGTTTCAGAAGACTAATGAGCTCCACAGTGATTGAGGATGCATTTAGATCAGCTCATTTAGATGAGCATCAAATAAGCACCTCAACACAGGTGTCAGGAAAAAAAGAGAGATGGGACAGAGAGAGATGATGGAAATTAGAGTTGTATGTATTCTTCCCTATTCTTCACGCTTCCTCAGAAGAAAGTGTCCCGCACACCACACAACGATCAAACGTGCGCCACACACGGAGGTCGCAAAGCAACATCAAACAGCCTTTGCACAATGGCAGAGAGGAAGGGACTAATGGTTTCAGCATCTTTTATTTCAGATTGCATGCGTGTGTGCACGTAATGAAGGCTTGCGGTCAGGAATCAGGATATCCATGTGCGTGCAATACATACATTGTATTCTTTGAGCACCATCTTTGTCGGAAGTTACCACATCTAATGATGAAAGTATTAGGAGGTGAAACTTTCATTTTTCAAGAATTTTAAGAGTTTCAAATGTGTTTGTTTGCACAGCTGTCTCATCCCTACGTGAAGCAGAGATGGATGTGTTTCCATAGTGATCTGCATCTCCGCTCACTCCCCAGACGAATTTATAAAATGAGATCACACAAACACATGCACACACAAACACAACATCATTTTCACGGCTGTGGTGATAACCAAATGACAAACACATGCTAGCCAAGTAACATTCTATCAGCAGCTTGCACACCTACACGCAACATGGACTGCATTTAGACATGCGCTAACAAGGCCAAATCAGATGAACTGCACATCTTGCCTTCACATAATATCATTCCAAAACAACATTATCTGTACTGTAAATTGGAACAAGAACACTGCGGCTTGATTATGAAAAACTTTTTCCACAGACTCATCAACTGTTAAACATCCAAACAAACGGACAAAAAGAACATCCATCCAGCCATCCATTTTGAGTGTTTTAACCGACTACTGTATAATTAACCAATTATATATGTCAATCAATACGGAGGAGTCTCGAATGTTATTAAAAATGCAAATGCTCATTAAAGTAGGCTTTATATTCAAAACAGTTCAAATGCAAACAGCTCAGCATTTATCTCTGCTTTAAGTTACAGACATAAATATTATTTCATTTATAATTTAACCGTATTTTAATTCGTAAAATAATTAATAAATAGCTACAGCTTCCCCTACACTTTGTAAGCAAATTTTCAGCATTTTCTTGCCCACATGCCTCTGTTTAGCATTAACACAATCTTATGGCAGTTTTAGTGCTCAATAATGAGGAACATTGTTAGAGCTGACCTCGATTTTTACATGTACAGTATAGCTATCTTTTGAAGAAGCAGCACTTTCACTGCGTTTCTGCATAATTCACTGAGGGAAAGCTCACTTAGCCTGAAATCACATACTTCTGGGAAAAATGGACCAAATAGGTCCACTAGGATTACAGCAGAGACATACTTTAAAAATCATCTCCAGGGGCTACTGTACAACCCAAAAGTTTCTTTTAAGGTGCTTCTGTAACAGATGGACAAACTGTCCTTAAACACAAGTACTTATTTTAAAAGAAAGGGAGTGTAAAAACTACAGAGATGCACATAGCTCCGGTGTGTCTACTAGAGAACATAAGGAGGAAAAAACCCTGTTTGGGTCAAACAGATGGATTATCAGAGCAAGTGAATTGGGAGATTCTCTTCCTATGGTGTATCTGAAGAACACAGAGGGCATTATGGGTATTAAGGGGGCAGAAGGGCAATAAGCACTTCTTTTTGCCTCTCTTGTGAAGAGGGAAAGAGGCGAGTAGCACAGCAGCGAGTGAATCATGGATTGGCATTGCAACTCAGCCTGTTCCGTTCTAAAAATGTCTCTGGGTCAAACACACACACACAAATGCAAACACACACACACAAAGATTTACACACCTGTTGCCTAGCAACAAGAATGCTCTCTTGATCAAATGATGGGAGGGAAGTGAGAAGGATGGTAGAGTGGGAGATACAGATAGCAGTAGTCTCGGAAAGAGAGAGAGTCCCGTGCCACAGGCCCATAGGTGTGCTGTTTGGAGGGTTGCAAACTTGAGCAAAAGAAAATAATGGACAGTTTCTTTCTATGACAACCTTTATCTATGTACCACATATGCTTTTTGAGATGCATGTAAAGTGTTAGTGGCAGGTAACTGTCACTCTGTAGCACTTCATTTTTGTTTACAGTTTACAGACGCATGTGTACAAAAAATATCTATCAATCATAAAATGCATTGAGATCCAAACACTTTTGCCTACTTTTATCTGGATGATAGATCAGAAACTATACAACAAATACTTATCTGCCAGTATTACTGTTTTTTATGGATGGACTAGTAGTAAAATGCAGGCTGAGACAGATTAAGTCAAGTTATGGCCAATAATCACATATCAATTTAGCTACCTAGGCAAATTATGATCAAAAATTAGTTATGATCAAAATCTGGTCATCTGTTTTAGACCATAATCTGTCCGGTAATTGACAAGTTTGGCTTAACTATGCCCACACTCATAAAACGTTTTGAAAATGGATGAAAATGGCACCAAATGACTTGACCAAATAAATGTGCTACCATTTAAAAGTTTGGGGTCAGAAATATTGTTTTAAAAGAACTTAATACTTTTATATGCATTATATTGAGTGAGAATAAAATACATGTATAATGTTACAAAAGATTTCCGTTTCAAATAAATGTTCTTTAGACCTTTCTATTCTTTAAGAAATTTCAAATATTAAGCAGCACAACATTGATAATAATAAATGTTCTTTGACCAGCATTTTTGAAGGATCATGTGACACTGAGGACTGGAGTAATTATGTTGAACAATATTGAAATAGAAAAAACGTTTTTTACTGTAATGGTGAATATATTCACATTTCATTTGCAACTTGCAGAAAACATCTTGTTTCACATTCATAATTTGCTATTTGTTTTCCATTCCATTCTGTAATTTATAACACTGACACTAAATTGACACAAATGCCAAAGTGTTCTCAGCTGGAGCAGGAGCAAAACACTAAAACGATCCCACACTAAAGCATCCCATTTTGAGTTTAACACAGGATGATTCTGTATTATGTAGTATGGTTGGCAACCCTAGCTGACAGTCATATTGTCTTCAGAGTCCTAGTCTGAAATCAAAAAGACCATGTCTGCCTAAATACCCATCCAGTCCAAATGCGGCCCCAGTGACAAACAGGTCAGCATGATTCTGACACGTCCTCACATCACAGCACAGCACACACTCTAACTTCTATAACATATATGAGATAGGACTTCTGTGGTTTCAACCGGTCACAGCTGCACTTCTCCAGCTCGAGTCTCTATTATTGTCATTATCACAAGCAGCATCAGCTAAAAAACGATTTTTCTTCCTAAACATTGAGATCAAATCCAGTATGGGATGTGTTATTTACAAGATCCCGATGGTTTGGCTTAGACCCAGATTGATATTCGGATACAGAATGTGTCCAATAAGGCAAAGGGGTGAGAGGAAAATGGGATTTCAAAGCCATACAAATACAGATTGGACCCTCAAAGCAATTTGTCTCTAAGATGACGTGAAGGATATCAAAGAGAACAAGCTCTGCTGACAGAAAGAGAGAGAGGTGAAACAGAGGTCTTTGATAACAAAGCCTAGAACTGAATTATGGCTTCAAACGGTCTGTTTCAGGACCTTAATGCACGAGACGATAAACGAATTATGATGATGTACTGATAGTAAAGAGTGACATGATGGACTGTCAAATGAAAATGAGAGAAAAGTTGTGCCAGGATCGCCTAAAGAACAATCTGGTGCTAGACAGTGGTTTGTGAAGAAATAAACCTCGTCAGGATGATACAAAACCCCTTTAATTTGTTGAGGTCCTGATCACCATATTGGGATTTATTTTGCGAAATTGTGATAAATTATTATTAATTATTTAATTATTATTAATTGACTGCTAAGTAATTAAACAAACAAATGTACCTGAATTATCTGAAAATGTTTTGTCATGCGAGAAGAAAGACGGTGGAGAGATGTGTATGAGGTCGGTTGCCATTGACAATGGTCAAATGCACAATTTAGCGGTCATTAAAATATTTTACCAGTAAGAAACAAGTATTCCAGAAAACTCTATAATAACATCTTTCAAGTTTAATTATCAGTGCACATGGTGGTGGCATATGGCAATTAGCATGCACTTGTTTTCATAAGGCTAGGCATGGATCATGCTGGTATTTATATTCTTGTATCATTTGTGTGCCCAGAAAAGGAACACAACTTTAAGGAGAACAACAGAGGCATAATTATGAGCGCACTAATGCACATGGATAAACACACAATCCTGCAGCTCCTTCCCCGGTGTGCTGGTGTTCTTTTACACACAAAAGAGGCGACAAATTCATATCAGTTGTACCTGACAGTAAACCTACCATGTCTAAGCAGTGTTACTCGTTTACATGCAAAGAGGTTAGTCAATCATAGCAGAGGTCATTCATACCTCTTAAAGATACAGTAACAGGTCTTAAAGGTACAGTAGCAAAATAAAATCCTGTAACTATTTACTCATTCCAAACTCGCATGACTTGCTTTCTTCTACTGAATACAAAATGTGGCCACTCTTTTTCTCACAAAACATATGACTTGACTATGATTTTGTGTTCCACTGAGGAAATAATGTCATAGAAGTTTGGAACAACACAAGCATGATTACATTTTCATAAATTCTTCGTAAATTCTTAATAATATGTATTATTAATGATTAATAGTAATAATAAAATTGTGATCCCTAATAATACTAATAATGATTTATTATTAATTGTGGGGAAAAAGGCCAGACTGGAAGTAAAAATTGTCAAAGAAAGGGCACAAAAAATGCCACACAAAAGTAAATAACTAGTTTTTGGTGCAAGGAACCTTGACTAAAATTAGAAGCAGACCTAGAAAAAATACAATTAACATATTCATGATATGGCCTCTTTAATGTGTCTCAAAATGATTTCTTAATGGCAAACTTCTAGCTCACAACTCGCATGCTAATTTCAAATGCTCCGATGCTCTAGGTAAATGAGAAGACGGGTCATTTATAATTCTGTGGACTGAAATGGATTGAATCAAAAGTATTGGTAAAAAGACCACAGGCTCATGATCTCTCTCCTGCACATGAATCCATAGGTCTTGCTGATAGTTTTAACATGGACCCACAGACAGAACTGATCTGCCCCGTCCTAAATGCGGCTCAGCTGGTGGAATGCGTATTAGCAGAAGCCAATCCCTGTGAATAAACACTCTTCCTCTGGGTCTCAACCTGGATAAACGGTCACCTGAACACACACCTAGATAAGCTGGAGAGGAGGGAGGATGTGTGAAAGAGATTCTCTCTGCACTGTAAGTCTTTGTGTCACAGTATGGCATGACTGATGCCTTGATTTGGAGCTGGTATATCTGGAGCACTCCAGAGGCGCTGGCTACGAGAGGCATTTATTAGAAGCGCAGTGATTGTACCAAAGATAACAGCATCCGAGATTATACGGCTAATCGTGCTCTGACGGGAAGCAACACAAAGACAAGAGAGGAACCAAACTTCGTTTTTTCCCAATTACAGTCTGATGCCTTTCTACGCACCGCTGCTCACTGAAACAATGACAGTTTAGTCTGAGAAACTACAACAGCAGAAATTCATACACTTGTAGGGACAAGACAATGATGTGGGTACGAAATATTATTGTCTTGTTTTCCCGTAGAGAAAAAAACAACAAAAAACTAACCATCCTTATAATCAGATCAATTTGCTTGGTCAATAACATGATGCTATTTTTGTAATTTTTTTTCTATTCATTTATTCTAAAATACATTAAAATGCAATTCATGCATACAATACATTGGAATATTCTCTATGATTAGTAGGTTTTTAATTTCCATATTAAAACTCAGTTTGAAATTTGGGGGGACATAAAGCCAAAACATTACTTTTTATTGATCATTAAACTTTTCTAGGATTTTTTTTTTTTTTCTGGATACGCTTATTGTCATTGACCATAAAATATAATGGCTTGTTTTCAGAGATTATGCCTGTAATTAAGTTTATTTTTCTTACCCCATTGTCAAATTATGCATAAACTAACCATTTTTAGTCAGGTACATACATGACTTTGACAACAGGGTAAGAAAAATAAGCATAATTAAGGGCACAGCCTCTGAAAACAACTCTTAAAATACTGCACAATTTTGTTTCAAGTCAAGGATTTTTAGACTTTCTTTTAATTGGAAAAACAGTGTTATAAGAAAAAATAACTTGGCTGGTAATGCTAGTTGACTACTACAATTGATCTGATGAGGCGGATCAACCAGTGCAGTCTTGTAAACCAGTATCTAATGCGGGTCTTTTCAACAAGGAATTGGTCAAAAAGAAGAGCCAATACTTCTTACCTTTCTCCAGCATGGTGATGCCCATGGAGGGTTGCCCCAGTCCTGTCTTCCTCTCCCACTTGCCCTCATCAGGGTGAAATACTTCCACAGAGGCCAGTGGGCTCTGCTGCGCATCCATGCCTCCCATGATCATCAGCTGGTCTCCAACGGCCACGGCGGATGCCCCGGCCCGAGCGGTGGGGAGAGGGGGCAGCTCGCACCAGCGCTGGCTCTCCAAATCCAGCACCTCGGCAGAGTCCATAGGGAGGCCGTTCTCGCTGCAGCCCCCCAGCACATAGAGGCGCCCAGCCCAGAGCACGGGCGTGCAGTACACCCGCTGCGCGGCCATGGAGGGGAACACCTCCCAGTACAGAGACTTCACCGGGCTCAAAGCCATCTCTGGGATGGGCATGGCTCCAGGACGGCACGCCGGCAACAGAGCATGACACGGGCACGGATGGGGAGGGCAGAGGAATGCAAAAATCAAGGCAAATGCATCAACAAAGCACCAGGCTAGAGAGCAGGAGAGGCTGCAACTGTCAGTCTGCCAAAGACCTCAGTTCTAGCTCTCGCTCGCTCGGAGCCGGCAGGTGGGGTGAGAAGAGTGTTTCCTTCAGCGCTGTCTGTGAAGAACTAGCCCTCACACCCTCTGGATGATTTATTCATTTTTGTTGCAGCTCTTAAAAGGTGCATCAGGCCCTTTTAAGTCTTTCCCGTTGTCTTCCACAAGCTGTGCAGTTGTAAAAAATATGGAAAGAATGTGTAACTCTGACACAAAATAAAACTAATTTATCCACGTGGAACGTGTAGCCGGATCCTTTTCTGTAGTCCTGCCAAACATGTCAGTGTGACCCACATGCCTGGCGCTACGAGAAAGAGGAAAAGAAAGAGCAAGTGCAAGATAAAATGACAATATAAATCAAATTAGTTCAGTTTACTTGAATGACATGCATAATAGTTTGTCACTTTTTATTTATTAATGTACATTAAAGTACATTAAATGTATGCATACAATAACTTGAATACATCTTTTCTACAATGAGTAATTTCTATATTAAAATTAAGTTAGATTTTTTTTTTGGGGGGGGGGGGCATAAAGTAAAAAAACTGCTTAAGTATTATAATATTTGAAAAACGTATGTTTGTCAAATCAAAGTCATGTGTTAATGTGATAACATCAGAGAGAGGGAAATTTAATTCCCCTAATTCCCGCTAATCAAAGAGAAAATTCCCAGATTGTAGAAGGCCGATATGTGGTGGATATTATGGGCCAATCTGATCCGCTTATTTAAATAAACCATGTTATTCAATGGCCAGAGCATTGACATTTACTATTCACTATTTACTGCCAGAGGCTCAAGGGTTGACACGTGTGTGTGTGTGTGTGTGTGTGTGTGTGTGTGTGTGTGTGTGTGTGTGTGTGTGTGTGTGTGTGTGTGTGTGTGTGTGTGTGTGTGTGTGTGTGTGTGTGTGTGTGTGTGTGTGTGTGTGTGTGTGTGTGTGTGTGTGTGTGTGTGTGTGTGTGAAGGTGTTGGGCCACAAAGCAGCAGTCTGGCCCTCTCCAAAGGTCACTGTGTCTGCGGGGACCAACGGCCCTGGATGGTCACTGAACCAGGCTAATTTGGACTTGTGCATCATTAATTAAATTATTAGCTTCATTATGGTGGGATGTGTGAATGAATGGGATGTCAGCGCTGGAGAGAAAGAGAAGCACTGGAAAGGTTACAGACATTAAATGCAAAAAACTTACTAGGTACATGTGTGGGAGACAGCAGGACCTCTTGGGCATCTTTTAGATAATAGCATAGGTAAAGATGACAAACAAAAAGAAAGAAGATCTCTAAATGGCAGCAAATGTCCAGATGTAGAGACGTTTCTTCCGTGGTCTAAATCGATTTGGCTGTGTAATTAAGATGCTGTGGATGTTGAGCCCAAGCCGCATGCTACAACACACAGTGCGGGAGGGCTAACGACGGGAGGAGCCAAAGTGCTACTGCTGGGCGCTCAGACTGAGTACAATCAGTCCAGATCATATGACACCATCAGGCTCTTCTTTGGGTTTAGAAGTAAAGGAGCAGTTTTGTAAGTAAAATGAATCCTGTCGGTCAGCCTTTTATATACTTCCCTTGGCTTTTTGTCAGACTTTCCTCCATGTAGAGAGAAAAGACAGATGTCTCAGTCAGGAACATGGGAAAAATCCCAATTTTTTAAGGTCTAGTTCCCTTACTGTAGAGTGTATTCCACATAGAAGGAAGAGTCTCCTGGAAATAGTGGGAGATGATAATGTCACTGGGATACGCTGTCCAGTAGATCCACGGGATAAACATCAACTCCAGTCTGCGTTGCCTAAAAACACAGAGGAAGTAACCATTAGAAACTAAGTACTGGAAGCAAAAAAAATGAAGAGAAAAGGGCAGAGAGCCAAGAAGAAGAGAAACAGATGTTTATGTTATGTTCCTGGAAGAACTGCTATCTATAATTAGGCCGAGACATCATGTCTTGCATAAAGAGTCATATTGAAGCTAAAAATGCAGATGGCAACAAAACTAGAAGCATATAAGGCTGTGTTTTAGTGCTATAAAAATATCTTTGAACAATAAAAAAAAAACCTTTCATAATAAAAACACAGACTATGCCCCTTCCGCGCCGCGGGACCTCCAGACGCGCGTCAACGCGCCTTTCCATTGACTTAACATTGAAATCACTCGCGCCTGACGCTCAATTCGCGTTTGGTGTGAACGCAGCATAAGAATCTTTTTTCTCCCTATTGAGTGGACACACTTGTGCCATTATGTTATAAAAAACCTTTTTGGACCTGGCGGTAATGGTGTCCTAACCTACAAAATTGATTTTCTATGAAGTGTCTGCTCACAGGGAGAATTTTCTACACTCACGTCTCCACACTAACTTAAGGCTGCATTCAGACCCAGAGCCCTAAAAAGGCACGATTTGACAGAAACTAGTGCATTTTAAGGGTGCTGTATTCTACCGAAGAAGGTAAAAGCTGTTTTTCTACTTATTTTTTTCCGGTAACAATGTCAAGTGGCAACTATGAGACCCTGAGACAGGAACAGTCTTCATTTTTGTACATTTCTCAATTTCAGACAGTTAGAGGCTCTTGAATCCTCAGAGCACACAGCAAAACTGAAAGCACAGACAGCTGTTAAAGTTTATAAAAGCCCAAAAAGAAGACATAAGGATTTTTTTTTTGAAGCTTTAAAACTTCAGTAACCACATTTAATGCAATTAAATACAGTCAGAGGAATTAAAAAACAGATGCACAGTTATGCTGCAAAAAATATGTCACGTATAAAGTACAAAACACATCAAGTATAATGTGACAAAATAATTTTCCTAATGGGTATTTTTATCTTGTTTTCCATTAGAAATATCTAAACATCCTTAAAAGAAATGGTCAACATAACAATTTGTCAATGGAGTAAAGAATAAACTTTTGCAAATAAATGAGTCTTGTTTTGAGAAGGTTTATATATTTTCAAATGGATAAGACATAAAATACTAATTAAGACAAAGCAGATTGCAATAGGTCTATATACATTTATTTGACAAATGGCTGTCTTGTTGATAAATCCAAAGGATTAAAGCCTGCAAAGACAAGAGATTCATAGACGGCAGTGATTCATGCAGTAGAGACAACCTGTAGGGAATCCCATGGACGTATTTTAATTCATTAGGATGCTTGATTAATAGGATGAATTATAATTGCTAAGCAGGAAGAGTGTCAAACTGTAAGATGGAAACCCTGAACGACACAATACTGAAGGAAAAAGATGGATTGGCCTTGGGCACAGCTGACACTTGTCCAGAAACATACTGTTGGATGAATCAAGTATTCTGTACAAACAGTTCTTGGCTTCAGCAAAGGCCCCATGGCTGTTTAGTAAGACTTCTGGTTCTATCTGCACTGGAAAAGACGCAGAAGCATTATTCCCTCTTAAAGACAGGTTCAAGTCTGTGCCTGAGCTCCAGATAGCATTTAGAAGACAGATCAACCTTAATCCCACAACTTCACAACTGATCCAGGCTCAAAGAGCGCACTTTCTTCAGCTGTTCCCATTATCACTCCACAGTCTGAATTTTTCATGCATGTTATCGCTTACGTTCTGTCCAACACACGCAAAGAGCCCCATTCCCTTGTTTCCATTCTCCACCATCCACTCCTGCCTAATGTCAGCCTCTCTCTTCTCACTCCCATTGACAGATCCCCCGCATTTCTCAGGCGTTTAGCCTTTAGCACAAAAAAAATATTACTTCGGCATAAGAGTTTCCCAGGGATAGGGAGTTGAGCCAGTTGGGGCACTGGAAAACTTGCAGGGTGTGTTCAAATCAGCATCAAAGTAACACAAAACACTTAGACAGATGCTTAAAGGCATGATAATACTGTATACACCAGATTTCTTCTATAATGTGAGTTGCAAAGGCAGCATCTCAATCTACGACATGTTTGATGTAAGCATACTCATAGTTAAGCCAGATTATACAAAAATTATTTTAAATGCTTCCTTCCTTAGATACAATACTTAAACAAGCATTTAAATGATTTTCTTTTTGCTTTTCGGCTGTGAAAGAGGACCAAAAAATGAAGGAAACAGAAGCAGTCAGCAGGGGAGAACTACATCAACAGAGCATAAGGTAAAATAAACAAAGAAATTTTAAAGATGTAGCGGCCTGGGGATGCAAACAAAGAAAGACGCGGAGAATGGGTTTATATCGTGTGTGTGTGTGTGTGTGTGTTGTGTGTGTCACCGCAGCAAATATATTCCAGGATTCCCTTGGAGAATCAACTAATCAAAAAATTTACTGCCTCAACACTCAATGTCTCTACTAAAGGCAGGAAACAACATCATGTATACACATATACACATTACACACATGTTTGTTTTTCCATCTTGGTGATTTTAATTTGAACCGACTTTGACGACTTTTATTGCTTTTATACTGAGCTAATCATGGGCAAAATAATTCCCGATAACAATATATTGTGATATACTGTTATAACGAAATACATCGAATTCGCAATATTTCTAAATCTTGTCAAATTCATCAGAAGAAGAAGAAGACATTGCATACAAAAGGAACATTTATACTTAATGGCAACCAGTTTGAAATAACTTGATGTGGCTTCTTATCACAGAATGAGGCATAAATGATATTATTTTATAATATTCTTTACATGTTGATTGGCATTGCATTATAAATATGCATTATCCTTATGAAAACCTAAGATGGCTTGAAGAACACAGATACTGTCGCAATGGTGTGTTAAATATCTCCCATGTTTAATCAGCCAAAATGTCTCTATCTGCGTTTTATTCAGCTACAGCGTTTGGTGGATGTCTTTGTCCATATTAGGGATTTCCTGGAACGTCATAAGTTTTATTGCTCCTATAAGTCTCACTTGTGGACTTTCTGTGAGAAGTATGAATGAAACAAATTACATGTGAGAGTTAAGCGTTTCATAATGCTCACATTGCAACAACAACAACAACAACAAAAAAAACAAGTTAATCTAACATTTTCCATTTCAGGACTAGCAAAATAATTGCAACTTACTCTCTTTACAGTGGCCAAATCTGCAAGATAACAGGTTGGTGGTTTTGCCCCATTTCTGTGCTCGCTGTTGATCGGCAAGTCATTTTAAACAAGTCATTGAATATGTATAAACATTATGTACATATTCAATATTCAATGTATAAACAACTAATTTAGACAAAATCTGACCACTATAACCACATGCTCACCTGGTCCCCAAACACATTAAAGTGGCACAGAAAACGTTATACGTTATAGATGTGACAAACTCACATCTAAAGGCACAATTCTGACAACTTCTCCTTACAGCCTGAAAACCTATCATTATCTCTCAACTCCATTATGCACATCACTACAATAGTAAGCGATGATTATACAGGAAATTTATGCAACGGGAACACACTGTCTCACAAGACCAAAGAGGTTATTCTAATGCCTAGCCTGAGGGACCCTGCACACATTCATCTTACTGTCCCACCACAAAGAGAGAAAAAGATCTCTCTTCTACTTTATCTGATCCCTGACCCAACAATCTATTTCTTAAGAGATAAGAAAAACTAGTCCGGACAGCCAGAGGAAAAAGAAAATAACCCATCATAAAGTGAATTACAGACTGTACACAAGTTAGAAAGATGCTTTGGTTGGGTAATGTTTTGTATGTGTTTGTGTAATGTTTTAAAGCGATAGTTCACCTTTAAACATCATTATTTACCATATTTATATTTCTTCTTCTGCACAATACAAAATCCATGTTGTCCATGTTATGACCCTATGATTTGTGTTTTATTATATTTCTGTTGTTTTGTGAGTGTGTGTGCCTGTCTAAGAACGTCATCTGATTGGTTCCTGCAGGCTGATTGATGCTACAGTATGTCCTGATTGGTGCACAGTACTTTAAAAAGCATGTCATAACTTCCTATGGAGGGATCTTGTGTTCTGAGAAGAGAGAGTTTGTTGTATAGTGCAGAATTTGTGTGTGTTATGAGAGCTTGAATGTGTTAAGAGTATTAGAGACTGAGAATTCTGCTTGTGTTTGACTTGAACCCCTTTTCGGGTTTCAGACACTGATTTTTGGATTGCCCTTTCAATGTTTTATTTGCCAGGCTTTGTAAATAGATATATATTGTAAGTATTGAGGGTTTGGAAAAGTAAGGAGTCTGATGCCACTTTTGTTTATTGTAAATTGTTAGTTTTTGGTTAGGGAGTTAGGTTTGTATGTATATTGTATTTTATTTTAGGTTAGGGTTTATGAAAAGTTTTTAAAATAAGTTTTGTTTGTTATTTTGGCCCGATCAGCGCCTGAGTCCAAATTTAATTCATTGTTGTTCCAAATTCACTGCATTACATAGTCTTCATGTTGCACCCTTTTCACAAACAGGGAGTAACAGCCCTTACAATGACTGTCAATGGGGTCCAAAACACCACTGTACTTCATAGACTTCCATTACATGGACAACATGTTATTTTCAAAATATTTCCTTTTGTATTGCGCAAAAGTAGAAGAAAAAATCTGGAACAAAACGAGGGGTTTTTTTGGGTCGTGCACAGAAGTCCAGAGGCCAAGGTCAGGATTTTATGTTAAATACATTAGATTTTGATTGTTTTCCCACCAAACCCTATCATATACCCCCTGAACACTTGGGACACATGTTGCATGGCAACATTTTGTGATATTTTGCATCTTTTTTTAAAACTTGATGCTGGTCGCCACCAATGTCATTATATGGAGGAGTGTGTGCAGGATTTTTTAAAAATCCAAAAAAGAAAGATGGACATACGGTATTAGAACTTGATTTTAATTTTTGGCTGAACAATCCCTTTAAGGGTTTAAATCTGGATTATTAATAATAATACAATTCAGATAATAAGGGCTTGAATCTGGATTGAAACACACACACACACACACACACACACACACACACACACACACATAAAAGGATTCAAAAATAAATTGCATAAATGAAATGTTAAATGTCTGTGCAGCCATCCCTGTTAAACTTCTAAAGATTTGCAGAAAAGCAGTTTGCACAGTCTGTCAATGTCCAGGATTGCGTGCAAATGACCCATTTCACTTCCTTGCCTCTGCTTTCTTTTCTTTTTCACAGAGAGCTCAAGGAGACATGTCTTTTTAAACACTGACCTTTTGAAATATGCTGGAGTGCTGGGACTGAAGCTGGACATTGAGCTAGAGTGTCTTTAATTAAAAGAACTCTCAGAGTCTGTAACACTTTAAAAAAAAAACCTTCACAGGTTTAGATGTACCCTATAAATACCACAGTTGTGTCATTTAGAATTGAATTGAACTGAAAATGCCTTTTAAATTCCTGAGTTTGATTTGAGGTATGCAGAATTGTGGTCTGAACTGGAATAAGAGAAATAGAATAAAAACACTGTTAACTACCGTTAAAAAGATTCTGTAAGATTGTTTATAGCATGGATTAAGCAAGCATTCAATTGTATTACACAAATTACATTTCATTCACTTTTTAAACATTTGGGACAATATCCTTAGAAGCGATCTATTTCAACTGTTTGCCCATGTTTTTTGGACTAATAAAGTCATATGCTTTGTGAAATCAATGGAGTGGAGCTAATTCAATTCAAAATCACTCCATGAGTTGTGAAGGAGCCAATTGTTCAAGGTCCTTGCAAAGTTCTCTAGATTTAGCATCGCTGTTCTTCATGTACTTTAAATACTGATACCACAATGATGTTGACGGTGGCAAATACAAACACAGCTCCTTAGACAGAACCTAATGGGATCTGTTAACTTTAAAAAAAGACTGACTGAATTAATGTAGTTTTCTTGATTTCCAGTTTACATTCATTTAGCAGATGCTTTTATGCAAAGAGACTTACAAGTGAGAAACATCACAAACAATTAATCATGAACAATATTTGTAGTACACAATGCCAGATTTAACTAGATTATTTGCTTCTTCAACTAAGGCCAACATTTGAGTGAACGATTTGGAAGCGGAAGATTTAAAAGTGGAGGGCTTGTGCAATTTAGCTCTTAAAAAGTCTTAAAAAAAGGGCAAGCAAGGAGAAAAGGATTACCATTGTACTAATCTGCAGTCCAGTGAAATGATCAGGACCACTTGAGACAGAAATAAAGCCAGCTTCCTGTACAACACCTCATCTCCTCACTCCTCTCTAGAATCTTCCTCTCTTGCTCACACACACATATCCTCATTCCATAATCTTCCATGTGAATCACTTGTATTACTCTTTATAAGCAGAGACCTGTCACAGGTCCAGTGCCTAAATAAAATAAAGGTAACACTTTACAATAAGATTCCACAAGTGAACTAAATTTGTTACCATGAACTAACAATGAAAACGCATTTATTAATCTCAGCTTATCTTAATTTTGCATTATTAAAAATCAAACATTCTGCCTGTTAACATTTATTTAACAAATCTCTTCTTACATGAACTAACAATGAACTGAACAGTTGTATTTTTATTAACTAACATTAACACATTATAAATACTTTACCAAATATTACAGATTGTTAGTAAATGCATTAACTAACGATAATGGGAAACAAAGTGGCTTTGTTGAAAATTCTTTATTTTGTTACTTTGACGTTTTCTTCTACAACATAAATTACACACGCCAAACTGTCTTATATTTACTTATAAGAAACATACATTTTCAAAAGTAAACAACCACTTACAAGTGTGTGTTTTCGTTATGGATGTGTGTAATTTACGTTGCAGAACAAAAAGTATTGTCATGTTTACCACAGGCTTTATTTTACTCATAAATTAAAAAATCCCATAGGAAAATCTTGAGGGAACCAGTGGCAAATTAGTCTTCCAGGGTTTTAACCTCATCCCTGCACCACTCTATTTTTGCAAGTGGGATGGAAAGTTATTTTGGTTAAAGATTATGAGGGAACATGTGCATGGATAAATAATTTATATTAAGTACTGGAATTCCATAGAAAACAAGAATTTTCCATTTTTATTTTGAGGTTTCTTAGGCTCATTTACTCATGATGAAGCGCAAGTACTGTACGAGCTGTACTGCACATCTTAGCTTTTAAGTTCACTATTCACCAACAAATGTGAAGTTACCAACAACAAAATATCTGTGTGCATGACCTGAAAAACATTGTTATAGTATATACTGATCTTGTTGTAGAACATTTATAAATGCTATTTTATAGAATATAAAGATACTGTGGTCCTTTCTTCTTTCTGCATGCAAATGAAAGTCACTGTTTCCAACCTTTCGCCAAACAGTCTGTGTGTGGATAGGTGTGTGAGTGGGTGGTGTGAAATTCAAAGCATATTAATGTAAGCATGTTCTCTGGATAGCTATTAACAAGTCTATAATTAATGTTGTAAACTCAGTAGGATACAGGTGCTGTGAAGGGGAACCATGGGCCGCTGGCTAAGTGAGTGTACTGAGAGGCCATCCATCTCTTGTGACCGTATCATTTCTCTGTTGGAAGAGCACTCCACAGGAAGTCGGGCCCTTTCTTACATTTAGGAATTAGAATCACTACAGGCCATTATTAGCTATCACATAGTTCCCTCTGGGTTATGTATTTGAGGAGATCTGAGGCTAACCTTTGGAATATTTATAAGCAAATAGAGGGAAAGACAAACGAGAATATAATAGTAAATCTATGCACAATCGTTTTTTTTTTCTTTTTTCAAACACAAGGATTTTGACTTAATACGCCACTATAATGTCTCTGAATGTGGCATCACCTCAGATGTTTGACAGCACAGTGTGGGGCTGAAATAATGCAGATTGTGATGGGCCAACCTGCTCAATGAAAATCAAATGACTAGATTAGGCAGTTAATTGCCCAGCGTTCGGACATGGATTGGCATCCATGTAACAATTACACTGTGAACTGATGGTGCTTTGAGGATTGATAACGCTTTGCTAATTTACATTTAGTCATTCTTTTCTTTAAACGATTGTTGCACAGGCTGCAGTTTCTAGATATGACTTTCTGCTTTCTGTGAATCAGCCTTCGAGAATCTCTCTTCATGGTGCTTGGGTTAAAGGGTTTACCAGTTCTCTGATTCTGGGAACTTTTGTGATATTTAGCAGAATTGGTGTCAGGTCACATTGAATAGGGGGTGAAGAGGCAAAAACTACAGAGAGCCATAAAAGACGGCATTTATTGGGAGCACACACAGAACTCATTACACTGCTCATTAATTACCAGATGACAAAGCAGCCACTTGCATATCAGCCTGTGGTGCAAATGGGAAAAAGTGCATGTTCATTTTTCTAATGATTATGCAAATGATCGCCATGCAGACGAAGGTTATCACGTCCGCACGCAAGGCAGTAATTACCATCTCCAGGGATAAGCACGAGACGAAATCATTAAGCAGAAGAGTTTCGTGTGATGCAGCAATGCATTTAAAACATCACCTTAACAATCAAACAGAACTAAGTGGTCAAACTAAAAAGTTTGCCATTTAGAAATGAATAGAAATTTAAAGGTACGCTGAAAAAAAAACAGTATCTTAGCATATTGATATCCTCCCCTTAGTAGTTGTAACACTTTAAAGTTTGTTAAACTGACGTCTTGACGTTGTGTAAACTGCCTTCCTTAGGCTGAGTGTTACACAGTAAGTTTTACCTGTTCCTAGTCCAGGGGTATCCCAACTCTGTCCTGAAGGGCCACTGTCCTGCAGAGTTTATAGCTCCAACTTGCCTCAACACATCTGCCTGGAAGTTTCTAACAGTTTCTAACAAGGGTACACTGTTCACTATTTGTGGATACCATAGAAATGAATGTGAAGTGCCCTAAACTGAATAATACCCGTCGCGCAATTGTCTGTGACTTCTCTTATGAAACAGCATTTTTTTTCCGGTGTAAACTCTAAATATAGATCAATCCAAAACCAATGTTTAAGAGTAAACATTAGCCGATGGGCTGACGATTCATTAAATGATAAGCCGTTTCCTCACAAAAGTGGTTTATTCAGCGTAGTGAAGCCTCCTCTATTGATATCCAAAAACGGCCTTGTCTCCTTCCCTATGTATCACAGTATAAACAGGCATTATGCTTAAGGCTGCAGGGTTGCCTTCAAGTGGCTTTGGGTGCGTCTCATTCAGTTCCCTAGCTCCCGAGCTCCTGAATCAGTATATTTGGTGTACACAAATTCAGGCACTGGTAAGGACAGTAAAGGACGCTGCTGGCTCACTACACATTGGGACACTGATGACTCTATTTCCGGCGACGTGACAATGTCCTCATTGTGCAACATCATTACTGGTATTTATGAACAACAGCAGAACTGACATCTTTCTGACATTACTTGTAATGTTATTTAAAGTACATTATGATAAATACTTTGCTTGTTACATATATGTACAACATTTCAGCCTTAAATAAATTATAAATGTAAGCTAGATTGTGTTCATTACCTGTCTAACGATGTATGTTTATGCTGAAATATAATAAAATAATGTTTTTAAAAACATTGCGTATCGTTCTCGGTCATTAACTCATTATGTTTAGTGAGTTGGTTCACGTGATTTGAGTTTCGCGCTTCGGAATTTCCGTTAAGGGAGCATAGTGAGCATCGATACACCCTGGGTTTGTGGGACTTTTTAGGGAGCGAACATTTCAGTGCACTGGAAGGATTCTGCGATTGAGACAGCCCTTAAAATGGCCGACTCCCTGATCCATGCACTGACTACTGAATAGGGAGCTGATTGAGATGCACCCTTTGTTTCTAGTATGCCTGCAAGACCTTGATTAGCTGCTTCAGGTGTGTTTAATTGGGGTTGGAGCTAAACTCTGCAGGACAGTGGCCCTCCCGGAGCAGGATTGGACACCCCTGTTAGCCAGTACCAGACCCCAGCTGAGGCAACATAGGCCGCGTCCGAAATCGTATTATCTCTTGAGTAGGTTATTATTTTACCATTCACAAATCCTCTCCTGTGGCCTCACGTGACCATCGTATGCACACTTCAGAATGTGGGACTTTTTTTGCCTACTCTTTTATGAGTACTGTGAAATCGGACATACTCGTCACATACTGTTTTTTACCTACTATATAGCAGGGAAGTATGCGACTTCGGATGCAGCCTTATACTTGCTTAAAGCAGTTTACAAGGTGAGTACGAGGCACAGCCCCCACAAACAGCTCCATTCTCAAAGACAATTGTCCATTCCCTCTCATCTCACTAAAAAATTGTATTTACTTTTTAAATACTTGTTGCATTGTGAACAATTCATCAGTGCATGTTATTCCAAAAGACAAAATGTGTTCTCATAATCTTTAATCAAATGTAAAAACGTGCTTCTGTTGCTTCGCCATTCATTGTTTTAAACAATAGCCAAATACTATTTATTAGCCACTGTTTTTGCATCCATTCTGATATGAAAAACACATCGCCCAATCAAATTCCAATGGTTGAAATCAAATACCAACCTATTTTTGTCTCATTCAAAAATATTCACTCCGAAATACATTACAAAAATAAAAAGGGTTGTCAAATCACATTGACTTCAAAGCAAATTACACATCTCCAGACCCTAAACCTTCATTAAATCTATGACTTTTAATAAAACTGCTAATATTGTTGGCTCCTGATATATATATATTTTTCTCATTGATAAGTCACTTAAAGGGAGACTACTCCCAAAAATAAAAATCTGTCATCATTTACTCACGCTCATCTTGTTCCAAACCTGTATGACTGTCTTCTGAGGAACGCAAAATAAGACATTTTTAAGAATGTTGGTAACCAGACAATTTTGGACACCATTGACTTCCAGTGTATGGACAAAAATATCTTGAAATATCTTCTTTTATGTTCTACAGAACAAACAGGTTTGGCACGAGTATATAAAAAGTAAATGACAGATTTGTTCATTATTTTTAGATTAACTATCCCTCTGCTTGGCTGAATAAATAAATATTGTTAATCTAAAAAAAAAAAAAAAACTTTGTTCAGGTGAAGGCTGTGGAAAGCCTACATCTGAAGACAGGTTACACAAACCATGCGCATAAAAAGATAAAGACTACAACAAAGGGTTTCATTACTGTGAGCTTGTAAAATGTTTTTGTTGAAACATTCATTTAAAATTGTAAATGCTGTTTTAGATGAAAGAGGACAGCCATGCAACAGGTGATTAAATTAAGCGTGGTTATTATTGCTGTACTGTAGCCTAGTGTGACAATAAAGCTCTTGTTATTATTGGGTTTGTTTAATTAAGCGAATAATAAAGTTAGATGCCTCTCACTAAACAACCATTCTTTTAACAAATCCTTGAGATAGGTAGCAGTTCAGCTTCATAACAGTTGGGGGTTGTGCAGTGCTGACCTAATGCGGAACAGCATCTCCAAAACACACTGCACAGACAGCCTTACCCAGTCGTGAACTCAAAAATATGCATTTATATAAAATAGTACGTACTACATCGACCAAATATCCTGAAAGCAAGATTAAATCATAAAGATACCAAACATTTAAAAGCATCCGCGTTCCTAAACACGGCTGTAAGGTTTTTTATTTGATACGCTTTTCATACGACGGTAAAATGTTTTATAGAAAATAAAATATAATTTAATTTTGTCTTAATACCGAAATACAGATTAGTCTATAGGTGGATGTTCAAAAACAGGCACAAACAGCACCATGTGCCTCGAGTAGGCTAATATGCAAAATGACACGACAAAACTTTCAAAAAATAACCTTCTCGTGCGTATAAAATTACCTTCTTGTTTTATCCTGCTGGAGCGAATCTCCACAAGTCCGTGAATAAGAGTGAGCTTCTTCAAAGTTCAATCAGATTTTCATCTCAGCGAGCATCACATACCGGAGACAGTAGCGTTATGCCAGCGGTTAGTTTGTGTTTCGGACAGATGCTTCTCGCACGAGTATCTCCATTGGCTCAGCATCACTTACTTCGCCCTCCCCGAATGCTCACACGCGCTGTCTGCATCGTGCATCCCCTAGTTACTTTGACAGAGAACTACAAAGTGAACACTTGGGATGAAAACAAACAAGTGTATATTTACTTTACAGCCTTTTAATGTAACTTCAAAGTATTCAATTGGTAGACTGCTCAAGACAAGAAATATAGGCTAGCTTATTCTCTGTTAATATTTGCAATGACAGAAAATTGCTTGTTACTAAAATTATAATCATTGATAAACTAATAGCCTAATAATTCATTCATACTTTGTCTCAAATGTATGTTCAGTTACGATTGCGCTCATCGTCACAATGTCAGTTAAAATCTGTGTTCTCGTCATACAGAAGAAAAGAAAGAAACGCGTGATGTACACTTTCGAAATGAAGAATTAGTGATCCTGTTGAGATCCTCCCTCGATCCCTCCTGTGCCTCGCATGCTCCGACTATTATAACAAATGACTTGGGTTATGGGGGTGCTGTGAATGACAGCATACTAATGAATTGCAACGGTGTAAGCTTTCATTTTGTAACACTACTGCCACCTTTCGGTATTTAGTAAAATTGTCTCGTATCAGCAACACTGTGATTAGTTGTCACACCTTTTATTCCAGTGAATATTTCTCAAGAAATTAAGTTTCTGTCTAGCAAAAAGGCCCTTATTTTAAAAGGCCACCGTTATGTGTAGCCGAGGCCTGTATAAATAGCATCAGAACTATATATATATATATATATATATATATATATATATATATATATATATATATATATATATATATATATATATATATATATATATATATATATATATATATATATATATATATATATATATATATATATATATATATATATATATATATATATATATATATATATATAATCAGGCATAACATTATGACCTGACTTGAAGTGAATAACACTGATAATCTCTTCATCACGGCACCTGTTAGTGGGTGGCCTATAATTAGGCAGCAAGTGAACATTTTGTCCTCAAAGTTGATGTGTTAGAAGCAGGAACAATGGGCAAGCGAGTTTGGCAAGGGCCAAATTGTGATGGCTAGACGACTGGGCCAGAGCATCTCCAAAACTGCAGCTCTTGTGGGGTGTTCCCGGTCTGCAGTGGTAAGTATCTATCAAAAGTGGTTCGAGAAAGGAACAGTGGTAAACCGGAAACAGGGTCAAGGCTCATTGATGTACGTGGGGAGCGAAGACTGGCCCGATCAAACAGACGATCTACTGTAGCTCGAATTGCTCAAGAAGTTGATGCTGGTTCTGATATAAAGGTGTCAGAATACACAATGCACCACAGTTTGTTGCGTATGGGGCTGCATAGCCGCAGACCACAGGTTGCCCATGCTGACCCCTGTCCGCCGCTGAAAGTGGCAACAGTGGGCATGTGAGCATCAGAACTGGATGGCCAGGTGCGTGTGCGTGGCTTAGGACGCATTATGGGGAGAAGGCAAGCTGGCGGAGGCAGTGTGATGCTTTGAGCAATGTTCTACTGGGAAACCTTGGGTCCTGCCATCCATGTGGATGTTACTTTGACACGTACCACCTACCTAAGCATTGTTGCAGACCATGTACACCCTTTCATGGAAACGGTATTCCCAGGTGGCTGTGGCCTCTTTCAGCAGGATAATGTGCCCTGAAACAAAGCAAAAATGGTTCAGGAATGGTTTGAGGAGCACAACGAGTTTGAGGTGTTTACTTGGCCTCCAAATTCCCAATATCTCAATCCATTCGAGCATCTTTGGGATGTGCTGAACAAACATGTCCGATCCATGGAGGCCCCACCTCGCAACGTACAGGACTTAAAGGAACTGCTGCTATCATCTTGATGCCAGATACCACAGCACTCCTTCAGGGGTCTAGTGGAGTCCATGCCTCGACGGGTCAGGGCTGTTTTGGCAGCTAAAGGGGGCCTAACACAATATTATAATGTTATGCCTGATTGGTGTGTATATAGTCATGTAAAAAAGAAAGGACACTGTATAGAATTTTATGATTTTACAGATCAGAACATAATGAAAATCTTTATGGTTGTTTGCAGGTCTTAAAATTAGGTAAAAACAACCTCAAATGAACAACAACAAATTACATATTACATTGGGTCATTAAGACCATTTATTTAACAAAAATAAAGCCAAAATGGAAAAGCCATATGTGGCAAACTAAGTACACCCTATGATTCATTCGCTTGTTGAACCATTTTTAGCAGCAGTAAGTTGAAGGAATTGTTTTCTGTATGACAGTATTAGTCTCATCATTCTGGAGGAATTTTTGGCCCGCTCTTCTTTTCAACGTTGCTTTGGTTCATTAGGGTTTGTGAGCACATGTTTATGCACAGCTCCTGCCGCAACATTTCAGTCGGGTTGAGGTCTGGATTTGACTGGACGTCTGTCCAAAGGACATTGTTTCAAAAGTCTTAAGGTTTGTTCAGATGCAATTTTGCAAACCTAAGCTGTGCTGCTGTGTTCTTTTTAGAGAGAAGAAGTTTTCTCCTGGCAACCATTCCAAACATGCCATACTGTTCCAGTCTTTTTCTAATTGTACTGCCATGAGCTTTAACATTTAATATGTTAACTGAGGCCTGTAGAGTCTGAGGTGTAGTTCTTGCATTTGGGTGTTTTGTGATTTCTCTGAGAATTCCACGGTCTGACCTTGGGGTGAATTTGCTGGGACGTCCACTCCTGGGAAGATGGCCAACTTGAATGTTTTCCACTTGTGAATAATCTTCCTTACTGTAGAATGATGGACTCCAAATTGTTTGGAAATGGCCGTACAACCATCCCAGATTGATGGTAGCAACAATTGCTTCTCTAAGATAATTTCTGATGATCAGTTAATCAACATTTGATTAGCAGCGCTGATACTTAACCTCTTCATTTTTATGGAAGTAGTAAGGGTGTTTGTCACCCATGGCTTTTCCATTTTTGCCTAGTTTTGATCAAATAAATAATGACACAGTGTAATATGCCATGTGTTGTTGTTCATCTGAGGTTGTATTTACCTAATTTTAAGACCTGCCAAGGAACAGACAATTTTTTTTATGATGTCCTGATACATATTATCATATAATTCAATAGGGATTTCTTTCTCGTGACTGAGATTATATATATATATATATATATATATATATATATATATATATATATATATATATATAAATTATTATTATTTTTTATTTTTTTTCTTACAAATAATCAGCTGTAACCACAAGTGAAGCATGACACAATTAAGGGCAAAGCAGATAAATTAGTCATGGGTCTGTCTCCTTGGAAATTGAGCTATAATGTAACCTTTGCATTATTTTCGAGTCATTAGGCAAGAAAACAATACTCCTAGCTGTGCTGTGGCCCAAGAGCAAGTTGTACAACACTTTAAATGTAGGCTAATTATTCACCAGCACCTCATTTAGCCTGTAATGAAAAATCTCTGACTACCACAAAGATAATTAATGAGTAAAAACACATATTGGGGTAAGGAGTTAAAATGGAAATGTGCATTGGTAAAACAAAGCAAAAATAGAAGAAGAAGAAGAAAACAGGCTGCTAAAGTATTTGATCCATATACATGAGATAAAAGACATTTCAGATGAATAGAGTGAATAGTGTTGCCCTGTTAATTGTTTGTTCAAGCAATAACAAGTCTTATTGTTACAAAATATTGAATGCAATGAATAGGCCTCCAGTCAATCTGAAGAACAGCTGAGTCTTGCACACTAACAAAGACAGAGATCCACATGAACAAACAGACAGACAACACACACTCAGACTATTCAGTGTAACTAATTATGTCTCTCCTCACTGCATCCATGGTGAACTCGTTCAATTGATCTCATTTTCACATTCTCCTGAGGAGGAATTACTGCCCGTTGTCTCCAATCGATCACCTCTGCAGAGTCTCTGTGTGAGTTTACTGCTGAAGACAGGAGGCCAGCATGCAGGAGGAAATGAATGCTTGAGTCAAACTCCTCAACCACTGCACTGACAGGCCAACACAAAGAAGGAAGAAACAAACAAAAAGGGGCATTTTGTCACACTAAATGGGGCATGATGTCAGAAAGAAAAAACAATAGAGTCCAAAAAAGAAATCAGCATTTCATAACATGTTATAGATAGTCCAGAGGTCTTCAACCCTGTTTCTGGAGGCCCACTGTCCTGCAGAGTTCAGCTCCAACCCTAATCAAACACACCTGAAGCTGCTAATCAAGCTCTTCAGGTTTGCTTGACAATCAAAAGCAGCGTCTGAATTCGATTACTCTCTTGAGGTTGCTACTTATTTCGAATAAGTAATTACTTCACGACCGCTTTAAAAATTATCTATATAGTAGCCTATAAATGTGTGTATGAATGTAATCTAGACATACTACATTCACCATGTTGTCATTATCATGTGACCTATACCAGCATACGTCGCTTCACTGTCGTTCATAAATCCTCTTTCGTGGCACACTTCAAAGAAGTAGGTCATCCGGGTACTTTTTACCTACTCTTTTAGTAGTGAATTTTTATTAGTGAATTCGGACATACTTCTAGTCACATATTCTCATATTGTTTTTCGCCTACTTTATAGGGAAGTATGCGATTTTGGATGCAGCCACACTGAAGCAGATTCTATAAACTTTGCAGGGCAGTGGGCCTCCAGGAGCAGGGTCAGCTAGGTATAGGTCAGCTATTCAGTGGCTTCTAAACAATTACAAAACAAAAACAAAATAATGAAAAGTCAAAATCAACCACTGTTGTAGTGTCCCATTCAGCATACGTTCACTGGACTAAAATCATGCCATTTGTCACGTATGCAAGTGCCTCCACCTCCTGGTTGTTTATATGAATAACCTATTTGATGATTGCAACGTCTATGAAATTAATGTTTTCTATGATATATACATTTTCTAATATATTAAATAATAATAATACAAATTATTACATTAACTAATGGAAAAGTAGTTTAGATAAATACCACTGTAAAACGTTTGGACACAGGGTGCAAAAAGACCTCGACAGTACACTTTCTAAAAATAAATAAAACAAACCTGACTCTTCTCACCCTGACGTCCTGCTAGAACGCGCGCTTAAACAAATCACATGTTCCAACTCCATCGGACTTTCCAAAAGGTGGGAAATTATTATGTGATTGAAATTTAATTTTAGAAATGTTTTCATCAAAAACTGGCAAACGTTTTTCACAAAGAGAGACTCCGATTTGAAAGGTCAGTTGAATATAGGCCTACACATAAGAGTTTATTAAATGGTGTGTCGTCACAGAAAATGTATAAGTTCAGTTAATTTCCCACACATTCAGCATTTTGTGTGCCCACATCATGTGAGTGTAGAGTAGATATACTGTGCAAAGCTGTTTTCAGTCATTTTCTGGAATACTGTACGACTTATCAGTGTTTGGTCTTGTGTGGGGGAGTACGCTGTGCTTCTGTCAATGTGACTGCTGCCAGCATCTATGCCATGCATCAGTGTTTCTGAAGAGATGCCACCCTAACAGAATGCCACTCTATAAAAACAAACATCCTAATTCTATTTCACAGCTTTTGATTCGTCACATGCTGTGACTGATTAACTTGCCTTGACTCCAAGATCTATTATATTCCAAAACATTATGCTTGGATGGGCCTCATTTTCCACCTACCTACTAAAACATGGACATATAAATTGAAGGTGGATATCATTATAGAATTATTTTTCAAAAGAGATAAAGAGGTTTGCCCATAAAGTTATAAAGATATTCCAAATCATTTAGATGAAATATCAATACTACAATTCAGATGTACAAGATGATGACTGTGGGAGACACTCTGCTAAAGGCTTCTGGAGAAGCACAAACAAACCAAGACCAATGCATTGTGACAGCAGTCAGCTCCCTCAGGACCACCATGACCAAGACAACCGACAACAGCTGCCAAACACCGCCTGGCAGCGGAGATGAGGGGGAGTCAAAGCTGACTGGTACCTCGTGCTATTCCAACAAATTCTCTCTCATCCAAGTCCAAATGTTCTGATGATTTTCATGAAATGTAAGACGATAAAAACACACAGCATCCGAAATCCTGTTAAGAGATGTGCTGTATGGGGGCGGGGGTTGAAACGGAAAAAGATGAATCCAGAGGGGATTAAAGGAACTAAACAATAGGAGAGAGAAAGAGACAGAGTGAGACGTAGAAAGAAAGATTTAAAAAAAAAAGAGGGAGCCGTTTCAGGAATAATCACAACGTGAGAGGGAGAGACATGAGGCGGTGCTCTGAATAGGAAGCAGAGGGAAGGATGGGAAGAGATTAGTGCTGCGCTCTGTGGGCTCATCACTTAATGAAAGGGCACTCTGCAAACAACAAGGGTGCTCAGCCTCGGGAGAACTGGGAAAGGTGCGAGTTTCGTTTTAGGGATATATAAAACTTACTGGAATACGCGTTGGAGTTTCTGGATATTTTCAGATCAGGATAATCGGTTCAAACAACTTCTAATTATGGATTGTGACATCAAAGTAAGAACAGAGGAACCAGATTCTATGTGACTTTTCTGGTAGGCTTTCCTGTGTATGTTGTGCTAAAAGAATACTTTAACCTAATGTAAAACATACATTTTAATTATATATAGTATTTTTTTTTTTTATTCTTAGGGCATTCCTTGCCCTAGATTTTGTCCATCTGCTCTTATATTACAGAGGAAATTAGATGCCCATATGTGAAATACAGGAGGACATGACAAATGTAAAACTAGGATTTAAGAGCAAAGGGCTTCCTGTGTTGAGTGTTTCTCCAACTGTGCCAGCACTGTTCCTGATGTAATCCTTTCAGCGTGCAACTAAAAGAAAATGACCTCTACATCTTACATGGTTTTGATCTCGCTCTTGGTTCGGATCTCAGGCGCTAGTTGTCCTCAGGGCTGCCTGTGCACCTCCGACATACTGAACTGTGGCTCTTTAGGTCTGGATAGATTTCCCAACCAGCTTCCATTCACGTCTTCTGTCTTGGACCTTAGTCATAACAGACTAACATGGCTGGCAGCCGGCAGCTTCTACGGGGTCCCAAGGCTGCACACTTTGCATTTGTCCCATAACCGCATCTCCTTGCTTAGTCCAGGAGCTTTCCATAACATCAGCAGTCTACGATACCTGGACCTCTCTTCCAACAAATTGCAGGTGGTGGGAAAGTATCACTTCCAGAACCTGCCAGCGTTGGAGGTGTTGTTGCTGTACAACAACCGTCTTTCTCGCGTGGAGAGCAACACGCTGATGGGGCTCAGCAGTCTCCGAAAGGTTTACTTCAGCCTCAACCAGATCACAGACTTCCCGTTCTTCTCAGTTCGCAAGCAAAGCCACCCCAACCTGGTTATGCTGGACCTCTCCTCAAACCGTCTGTTTCGTTTGCCCATGGATGACCTTGTGCTGTTGCCTGTTGCAGTACAAAAAGGCCTGTTTCTGCATAATAACAGTCTGGAGTGTGATTGCTCTGTGTACCGCATGTTTTGGCACTGGGAGCAGAAGGGATACGCAAGCGTGAAAGACTACAAGGATGACTACAAGTGTCTGATGTACGGTGAACCTCAAATCTCAATAAATTTTCTGCGCTTTTCTCACCTCTTTGAGAACTGTACAATTGAGAAGATGATATCCCTGATATCCCCAAAGGCTGATAAAGTTGTTTACGAGGGTGAACATGTGAAACTGGACTGCACTGGAACACTGAACGGAGAAGACCTGTCCTACAGCTGGATCATTCCTCATCAAGAGAACATCTCTCAGCTGATCCAGAACGGAACTCTACGTCTCAATCAAGATGGTAGCTTGGATATTCTTGCTGCCCAGTCCATAGATTCAGGGGTCTACCAGTGCACTGCTGTGGATAATACGAGGATGATAAACGAATCACGAGAAGTCAACCTAACTGTGATAGCCCAGCGATCCTCGGAGGAGCCGTTCAACACAGGCTACACCACTCTTTTGGGGTGTGTTGTGACCCTTGTCCTGATATTGATATATCTGTATTTAACCCCATGTCGCTGTGGTTGCTGCAAACCTCCTCCCCCCTCTCCAGCCATCTCAACCTTTGGGGAAGACCGCTGCACTCTGACCTCTATCTTTGCAGCTCCTTCGACTGATCGACTCAAGGGCAAGTCTCACTCCGACAGGCACGTAGTGTTCCTTGAGCCACTCGAGGCAGGGAAAAACAGCCATCCGAAAGCTGCATTTGTTGTTGAACAGCCTGCAATTGAATGGGACACAGAAAACTTTACCATTATTAGAGAAAGAAATTACTCAGAGTAGCACATTTGTGACTTCAAAATCCTACCGGATTGCTTAAGCCTGTTTGAATCATAGGTACAAGCATCACAAATTAATCTGTCATCATTCCCTAATAAATTATTTTGATCCTCAGATTAAGAGGGTGTCTCCTGTCTCACCGTATGAAGTGATCTATTTGTTCATGCTGAATGCTTGGGGCTGCACTACTAGTGAATGTGCTGTAAATCCAAAGCGGTGAATTTTATATTTTAGAGATCCAAAAAGCTCAAAAGTCACTGTGATGAACAAAAGACATTACAGTCGCAATGTTTGGTGGCCAGCATTGCAGTTATTTGCACAGAACAAAAACTATCTGAGCTTTGATTTTGTCAGTTACACATCTATCAGCTGGGAATATCTTCATGTATAGTTTCTCAGAAAGGTAAAGTCCCTTTGAAGGTAGTCAAAAACATCTAGGTGCTGTAGATATTATACTATAAGCAGACAGTGATTTAAAGAGAGGACATTTCAGTAATCTAAATCCTCAACAGAAGGCCATCTAGATCTATTTAAGACTACGGTTTAATCTCTGCAGTTGTGTCATTACCATTAGATATATCTAATCCTTCATGTCAAGAAAACATGAACGTTTTGGTGCGGAACCATGACGGAATGCGAAAATAAATGTTCTGCTTGCTCGCACCTAGCAGTTGTGAAAAGCAAATAACAAGATAAATGAAGAAGCAGCAGCGAAATCAATGTAGTGATGTCTGTTTATGTGTAATATTCATTTCTGCACTTTGCATTAAGCAAATTGCTCTTTCATTACAGAGATGTGCTGTGGGAGAGGATTAACGCCCCTGCCAGAATTTTCCCTCCCACACCATGCACAGTATGCAAACTAAAAGCAAAATATGAAAATGAAAAAGCACCAAGGTACAGAGTTAATCCATGCAGCCCATTTCCAGATGTGATCAGATTTATCTGTGGCAACCCACTTCCACATACGTAATACGACGACACATGTCCCCTGGTTGTTTGTCCACTGTTGTGCAGTTCACAAAGCCCTGCCAAATGCAATGCTACCAGATGTTTAAATAAAAAACATCTCTTTATGTCTGCAACATGTACATCCTATAATGCCAAAACATTAATTAGACTTACCAAACGGATCTGATCTTGTCATCAAACTCATCTCATTTTATGTTGTTAACATCAAGTCTCCCTGTCTATTGAACAGAGGAACAACGGAAAAACCGTTTGTAACAGCAACTTTTCTTTATATAACAGTGACTGCCCCATTACAGCCATGTGTTTGTACTAGTGTTGTTTTGAGAGATGACTATATTAAATGAGAGATGAGATGACCAGGGGTCAGATTTTAGCAGATTACTCTTTGGGGCAAAACTAGGTACAATTTTTCAGCCTTCTCTTAATCCTTTAAGCTTTCTTTTTTTTCCATTCTGCTGCTGGTATGATTTGGTCTAATCTTTCTTTCTAACCTATACTGAACTCAGGTGGTGATAAATGTAACCAAACGACAGATCTCTCATACCTCTCAGCCACACCTGACATCCACTTGGGTTGAAATGTAGAAATAGCAAAAATCTTGCACATTGTTTTTAGAGAGTCAGCTGTTTATCTGGTAAATAGTAACATTTGTGAAATGCCCTGAGGTATTTTCAACAGAATTTCAGTTAATTATATTCATGTTTGTCATGTACAATGGGCAAATTCAGAGTCAGTTTTGAAATCAAGATGCATAATCTGCTTTATATATTTAAACACATTAATTCATTGATTTTTGACAAGAAACAAACCATTTAGAAAACTGCATCAGACCGGCAGAATCAATTAAGAAATTATGCCCTCTTCTGGCCAGCTGTAAAACCATTAGGTCGAATGTTGCCGATGCACACATATGAAACAGCTTTGGCATTGATTATCCTCATTGGAAAAGAAAATCTGGAACCATTTTTTATATAACATCATAAATAACTATGTACATGTACAATGATTTCAACCATTCCCAACTGTGAGTTAATACTGAACACAATATCACAATGTTTGATACAACCTTGTTTTAATAGAACATCTGTACAACCAAGAATGTAAAAAAAAACAAAAAACAGCTAAAATGAAGAACGACTCACTTTCTCTCTTTAAAAAAATATTGTTTGCATTTTGCTCCTTGTTCACAAACCATTTTTTGAAAATCCGAACGAAAAGTATTGACAAAAATGAAACATTGAAAGGCAATTACATTTCTTGGCAATATAAATATAGTGGTATGAACAAGGTTTCTCAAACATCTTGTTTAGGAAGAGCATTACTGAAAACAGTGAAAATCTGGCCACCGTCTGAGTCACCAATCTCATTTATACAAAACCAGATTTCTTAATTTTTTTCCTTTTTTATTTCAGATGATATTTTGATGTGCTCTTAAATGGTAAATATGTACATTCCTAATGCCAGTAGTCTATGAGGGAGCTTGGCATCCCTATGGCATTTAGTTGTAGGTGTAGTCCGAATAGTAGTCTGATCGACCACCCCCTCCCCTCCCAGGGGGATAGCCCCAGTTACAGGACGGGCCCCCTCTGATGTGACCCCGGCCAGGTCTAGATCTCATGGGATGCGGTGGTACTCCTCGACCCCTGAAGCCACCACGCATCATATCAGGGGGTCCCCCCCTAGGATTGTACATGCTATTGTTGTGTCCGCCTCGGCACAAGGCTCCCAGTGTGGCTCCAGGGATGGGTAAGAGTCCTCTGTTTGAAGTGCCACCCCTGGTGGGAGGGGCTTGACTGCCGCCCAGACTCTCAGAGGAAGAGTTCACTGGAGTTCTGCTGCCTTGGCCACATGAAGTCGAACCTCCCAGTGTACTTCCTTTATCTCTACCGCCCTCCTGCTGGCCCACTTTAGAGGTGGCTGAAGCAGGGACATCTTCCTCTTGTCCACGAGAGGTTCCACTCTCAGAATCTCCCATCCACGATCCATCTGCAGGTTTAGCAGCCTCAGTTTGGGCGGAAGGTAGAGCGCTGTATCCTGCCCCACTCTGTCCAGCCGTGTATCCTTGCTGGGCTCCCGGTGTAGGAACCCAGCTGTAAAGTGGTGGAACAGGGGGAATTGGCGTGAGGGCTGGAAAAAGCGTAGCATCTGGGTAGGAGGGAAAAGTTGTGTGACGAGAGGACGAGGAAGCAGTCTCTACACCCATTTTAGCAGTTTGAGAGCCTCCCTGCTGATTAGCAGTGTTTGCAGTTGCTGCCCCAGGCAGTCCCACACTGTCAGGAACGGGACCAGGTGGCTGAAGAGAGGAGGCTGACTCTGGAGTAGGAGGCACCTCCACCGAGCTAATCGGCAGCTGCGGGAGGGAAAGGGGAAGGGCAATGGGTAAAGTAGAGGTGTTTGTTAGAGGTTGAGTCCCAGGAGGAGCGGCAGTTTGACTGTACTCTGATCCCCTGGAGGCCACGCTGACAGGAGATGAATATGCCGAGGACATGTGGTATGCAGGAGAACCAGAGTAAGGGCTCCACTGTGCTGAGCTGGGACACAGGTAGCTCTGGTGGGGGTTCACGCCGAAACTGGCCAGGGTGTCCTCTCCTTCAGGCCTAGGTGTACTATCCTGAGTGGCAGCTTTATATTGAGCAATGGCAGACTTCAAAGCTGCATAATCAGTCAAGTAAGAGCCCTGGGTAGGGTAGGTGGTAGGGTTTGGATGCACAAGTGGATCGACAATGGGGTCCAAAGAGGGTTGGTCAGGAAGGGGAGGACGAAATCCATCAGTCTGAGGCGGAGGGGGTTGAGGTGCCTGCGGTTCCGACAGGTCATTTTCAGTCTGAATGGGAGTCTCGGTGATAACCAACATGTCATCTTCAGAGTCAATAGACATGTCCTCCTCATCTCGAACTGCATCAGGCTCCACTGAACAGTCAAAGAGAAGATACGGTGTCAACATTGAAATCTACAATTTCTTTGTGAATTTTGTAGTAAAGTAGTAAAGGACTGTGTAGTCTTTACCTGGATCAGGTAGTGCAGCCAATGCTACTTCTTCTGGGACACTGATCAAACTCTGGAAGTTGTTCATGATGTCGTTCATACCTGCAATGATGACTCCACTGCCGGAGAACTGTGAGAACCTGTCGTCATGCTTTTCTGAATGTGAACAGAGCACCGATTGATTAAGAAACATTACAGATGACCCCACATAACCCCATCATAAATACCAGCCTAACTAGACCTGTTGCGCATACCTGTGAGGAAGATGAGGTGCCGTAGCTGTGTGTGTTGAGCTTGCAGCTTTACCAAACAGTCCAAATCAGGAGCCTGCCTAGATGGAGTATCACACTCGTGATAAGGCAGAAACTCCACCAGGTGTTTCTTCTGGTAAGTCGTCAGCAGGTTCAAAAGATTCAGGGCCCTTGTGTTTAACCTGTGAAAGGAAAGATGTGTGAGATATTGGAGACTAGGAGTCTGTCAGGAATGGTGAATTAGACTAATCATTCTGTCTCTAACCTGCTGAGCTCTTTAAGCTTCTTCTGAGTCTTACAGTGCACCTTCCACTTCCAAGGTGAGCCCTGTTCCTCCAGGAACTTAAGAAATGCCTTTAGCTTCTCTGTAAACACAAATGTCAGTTATTGAAGTCTTGACGTAATGAAAGTAGAAACAGATTTTTTTTCTTCCATATTGTGACATATCAGTGGAATGAATTATCAAAATGTATTTGATAGAGGCCGTTCTGAATGTGAGCTTGCAATCATTTGGAATAAAGGGGCAGACTAATGATTGGAGAAGTACGTCACCAGAGAAATCTGTCATTTCAACGGGAAGATCGGGTTATGTTTTGAATAAAAAGTATGGAGGTTAAATGCTGACTTTAAATGAAAAGATACACCAATTTTTGCATTCACAATTTAAGATATGAAGCGCGCACAGTACATTTTTGGACAAATTGTTTCAACATGGAGGATTTTGTAAGCCCGTCTACATTCAGCTCTTACCTAGTGTTATATTGTCAGGGTTAAGAATGAGCTCATCCGACACAATAAGACCTCCAGACACGAAGAGCTCATTGTAAGTGCGATTCTTCACATCATCCAGACTGTCCACTCCAGCAAAGTAAACCGTAGGCAATTTCTTTAGAGACACCAACGCTGGGATCTAAATGTGTTATAGAGGGAACCAGGTCTCAAAATAGATACTTTATGCAACAAATTAACTAAGAAACAGAAGTTTACAATGGCGAGTTATTAGTTACCTTATGTACATGAGCTGCGATATCCTCATTCTGAATAATGATCATAAACTTTTGCTGACTTTTAATCTCTAGGTAATTCTGAGGGTTGCAATCGATGTTTCCAAGACTTCTTAAATACCCCTGTAAAATCAAACAAAGGAGGTTAAAGATTTTTAAAAGGTTGTTCAAAATATTAAACCACACTGAATATTCTGACATTTTATACTTTCAGACCTTGATCTCAGTGCAGAGTTCACTCTCCTCATCTCCTCTCTGAATGTAAAACTTTACTGCATTCTTCTGCATAATCTCCATCAGTGTGCACAACACATCTGGCTTGAGTTGCCCGATAACGCTGCCCCCCACAGCGCTTGAGGTTCCTGCAAGAGTAGGCTCTGAGGGCATCTCTGGGACTGAAGTGATTCGAGGATGACTGGCACTTCCTGCTGATGGAGAACACATAGGACTTCCCACAACATCTGAACCCTTGGGGTCAACTGATTTTTCTGCTGAAAACAGGTGGACCTCTTTGACGGTGCCAAGGCGATGCTTGACTGAAGAAGAAGGTTTAAGGGTAGCGTGTGGCTTGGTCGACAAAGCCTTAGCCTTAGGCACTGGAGATGATGTTTTAGTGCGAGGATGAGCAGAAGGTGAGGGCAGCGTGGGTTGGGCAGGAGCTGGCATGACAGAAGGGGGTGGAGCAGGTGGCAAGTGGGCGGGCACTGGGGCAACAGCAGGTGGTGACACAACAGCCACGGGTTCTAAAGACGCACTGGGAGAACGGATCATACGGTCCATCTTTTCACAGAGACTGTTAACGTAGCCCTGCACAGGCAGCGAGGAGACATATTTGGATACAAAAGGTGAGAATGAGCTCGACCGTTTGGCCTGATCTTCACGTCGCGGCAACGGAGTTGATGGGGTGTAGGCTAAATGTTGGTCCTCCATCATTTTCTGGATCCCTGTGCAGAGGTTCTGGAACTCGCTGTCAAGGATAGTGTCTACTACTTTGCCCGTAGTGTGTACTTGCTTCTCCCCTCCAGCAACAAAAGGTTCACAAACACCCTCTAAAGCTAAAAACAGAACGTATTTATTAGTTTTTTCCATTCATTATTTTACTTTAATAAATTCAATTTATGAATAAAAATTGTTTTGCACTATACAAGATTTGACTTTTTAAATCTTGGCATTTTTAAATCAATAACTGTTATACGAATGTAATATAGTAACTATAATGACTAAAACAGAAGAAGCACCAAAACAGCATATCAAAATGATTTCAGAAGGATCATGTGACACTGAAGACTAAAGTAATGGCTCCGGAATATTCAGCTTTGCCATCCTATGAATATATTTTATTATATAATTAACAAGAAGTTATTTTAAAATTGTAATATTTCACAATAAAAAAAATGTTTTACAATATTTTTTAAGGAAAAAACTAAACGTAACTGAAGACTTCTTTCAAAAATGTTTTTTTTTTTTTTAAATATAACCCCAAACTTTTGAACAGTAGAGTATATTAAGAACAAGTCTGTCGCAAACATGCAGTTGAGGACGAACCTGTGGCGGACGCTGTCCAGAGATGGTGGCTCTGATGTGAGGCTTCTGCTGGACGGGAGGGCTGTTGCTCCAGCCTGGGAGAGGGACTGTACACATCCACACTGCTCCTGCTGCAGGCTATCTGCTCCTACACACGCATATTAAAGGTTAATTAAAACAGAAATTGAGCGTGGCTTTAGATATCATAAGGAACAGTCCACACCTCCAAATAATCCAGGTTAACCTGCTCCTCATCAGCACGCCTGCCACGCAGGTCAAGATCACAGTGGGCGGCTGAGTCAGTGGGCTCGTATCCCTCTACTTCTTTGGGGAGCATGGCAGGCTGGCTGCTGGCAGTGTCAGAGTTCTGGGCCATCCTGTTGAGCGTGCTGAGAAAGAGTTTGAGCAAAGCATGCGTGTCTCGGAGGGTGGCACTCTGAGTTACTTGCTCCCGCAGGTCCGTGTCACACAGCCCCATGCTGTCCATCACCACTAGGAGAAAGAGAAACCAGCTGTCAACAAGGAGCTCATGTCTCTAAGGAACTGCAGTCATACTCTATTGAGCTGGAGCAAAATTTTATTTTTCATTTTTTATTTTGAGATGACAAAACCCAGACATGCTCCTGACAGGTTTCATGGGATTCACCTTTTAGTGCTGGTGTAATTGGAAACAAAAACATGAAAGAAATGCACACATACAGAAAAAACACACTTCATGAAGCAACTGTCATAAAGTAACTAAAATTTGTTGCAGGCAAATTCTCGCAAATATTATCACTTTTAATAAGGTCCTCAGCAGTTACTCTTAGGGTTGGGCGGATGCATCAGCCTCAATCTTCTCTCTCGGCGTCTCTGGACCTCTTTCGTGCAAGTAGATAGAGCACCTTGTCTCTAATTAGGCTCACTGCACTTCTTTCAGACATGTGACGCTTCACATGACCCGTTGAATACCCCCTTTACTTAAATAACAGCACTAAATAAGACAAATGTGTTTTTTTAAAGAGCATTTTCATATGGATTTCTAGAAACAGAGTTTTTCTAAAGCCGCATTATCCTTTTTCCTTCATAATCATTTGAGATTTTATATATAAAGCCTTCACTTTAACACATTACAAAAAAATAAATGTTAGAAATGTAATCTTGCATAATCGTTATTAAAAAGAAAAAAAGAACCCTGTAAAGTGAAGGGGCAGGATTCACCATCCCTCTTCTTGTATTTTATAAATGAAATGGAAATCATAGTTTTCATGTTTTGTTTCTGACAAAAACTCAGCCTTGAAGGTAAAAGATATTGCCTATGTTTTATCTAATTGTTCCTGCAGGGGATGTTTATTATTTTTTAGAGACATGTGACCTTGCCAAAGGAATAGTATCCAGGAGAGTTCAACAGCAGCCAAGATGAGTCCTTCCGGAATTCATGTGACCCTTGCAAAACTTTCTTACTTATATTGGATAAAGCGTGTCAAAGATATAATGACCTCATTTGCGTAAAGAACAGAATGCTATGTTTGGATGCTGCTAGAATGATCTGTACTGTTAACATATCAGAACCTGTAGGAATGACGTCCACTGATTAACTGTAAGTACTACTGTTTCTGTATCCTAAGTTAGTTTGAGGCTGGATCCTCATACTCATTTTCTACAGCCTTTGGAAGTGTGGAGAACTTTGTCTTCAGTAAACTCACAGTCAACTGATTGAACTTCAACTTTGACTCCTGTTCTTCATTGAGCATTTTGGTCTTTTTATGTGGTCTAACTGCAGTTCCCCTACAATGGTATCCAACCTCCATGCTGTTCCCTCCTCTACATTATTTCAGCAGAGACTTACCTCTCCCCGGCTCTCCATTCAGTAGACCTGTCCTAAGGTACTTGCTCACACCTCCAGGACCTTCCCTCTCCAGCCTCCTCTTCAGGCCAGCGGCGTCCCACTCCTCCTCTCTTTCTGGCCCACTCCCCTCCTCCTTGCTCAAAGTCCGTTTATGTAACTGAATCAACTTTAACAATTTCTCCATCTTGTCTTTGTCATACTCACTCTGTGGCCTCTGAGCACCACCGTTAGACTGAGAAACCCCAACTGTACTGCTGCTTGACGCCTGTCTATCCGACCCTCCCCAGTCTGAGACAGGACTGTACTCTTCTGCACCTGCTGGGGGAGATGCTGCCTCCTGTCTGCTTTCCATAAGACCCTGCTGCAGCGCCTCCACAGGCAGCTGGAACTGTCCCGGACCACATATGTAAGAGTTCAGTGCCAAATCCATATTCTTAGGACGAGGCGGCGGGTGTTGGTTGGTCCGATCATCCAGACTGTGCCGGTACTCTACGATGTGAAAGGGCCGGATAGCACCTTGCTCCTTCTGGTTGAGGTAGTCCAGCGCCTGACGTTTCAGTCCCACCGCGAGCTCTTTGGGTGGATTGGCACGCAGCTTGTAGAGACCATGATGCAGGGCGGGTACACAATTATCTAGTTGCTGGCAGATTGGGTCTTTAGGCTCTAGTGGAGGATCCTCATCTACTCCAGAGTTCTTCAAAACTTCACAATAAAAGAACAAAAGCCATTAGAAGGACTGCAAGGTGATGCATACACACTTAAAATGCAAACAAACCTCAAGAAACTACCAAAAAAAGAGAGACACTTACTCAGTTTAGAGATCATTCTTTGCTCTTGAAAAACAAAAAGCGCCTGCAAAACCCTGTCATTTCTTCCTCGTCGCTCTTTAAAGAAACAAGAAAAAATATCCTCCATTATTTCATGCCAGTGTCAATGCAGTGTACAAGGTTAAAGGCTATGCATATACCTACCAGTGGTAGCGAACAACTGAGAGGATGAAAGGAGGAAGAGAAATCCTTTGTCTATCAATGGCTTCACCAAAACCTAGAGTGAAGAGATATAGTATAAAATGACTATAATAAAACATCAGCAGTTTGACACAGATTCTATCAACAGACTGATGAAACCGTGTAGAGGGGAGAGGGTGGGCGGTAATGGTTAGAGTAAAGCTGCGGACATTAATTCAATCAAAGTGTAAAGTGGGCTGTGAATGAGCTCACCATTCTTTCTCTCTCAAGCCGGTGCAGAAGTCCCGAGAGACTGTTTTCCTGTTTATTCTTCCCCATGACCTCATACAGGCTGCAGTACATCCCACACTTCAACACTGCAAAATACCACAAGACATTATCATGTCAATACTGACATATTAAATGTTTTCCCATGTATTGGGCTGAAAAGCATCACTGGTACTCATCCTACCCTCTCGTGATCCACTGTACGCCTCCCACGTTAGCAGAACAGGCGGGATCTTTCTCTTCACTTGATCAAGATGCATAGCCATATTGACGTCAAGCTTGTCTGGTCTGAAGAAGAAGGAAAAAAACAGCAATTTAAAACCAATGCACAAAACATCAGTTCAATATAATTGGTCAAAAGAAAGAAGACTCACAGTTTAAGTGGAAGGTGAGCGAGACTTGAAGACCGGATGTACACCTGATAGACCTCCTCTCCTTTATTCACCAGCGAACCACTCCAAACTGTATATCTTCGTCGAACTAAAGCATCAAATTAAGTAATAACAATACAGCAAGTTAGATAATATGCCTCATCATCTAATCATTGTATTAGGCTGCTATAAAGAGAAATACAAATCATACCTCTTTGCCCTTCATATAACATGCTGTTTAATCTGCTAAAAGAGATAATAAATTGTTAAAAATAAATCAAAACAGAGTGTAATAAACTTTCTACACACATCACCAGTTATTCCATTCATACCTGTGTGTGGCTGTGGCCGACTCTTTGCCTTTGTATTGAAAAGACACAATCGCATATGGCAACACATGTCTAGGCCTTGACCGTAGCTCCTCAAATGCAAATTCATAGTAGTATTGCTGGAATAAAACAGAAGGAAATGAGATGCATAACAGGTCATCTATCTGAACAGCCATTACAAAACAAAAGACCATATTGAAAAACTCACTCACCTGAGTGTGCTCAAAGGCCCTATACGACAATAATGAGGTCACTTTGCTGGCATTTTTGTACACATGGCTGTCATATTTAAGGGCCGGCTCAAGATTATTTTTCGGCATGTTCTCAAATATTGTCTTCACTTTACCCTGCAGAAAAAGACAAAAGGTCACAGTTGTTTTTGAAACCACAGTGAAGTTTGTCGTTTTTATTTTTGAAAGAGACTGTCACATTTGATGCTTGGCATGTGTAAATGTTGGACCCCGTCAATGACTTACCTTCATGACTTTAAATATTATTATGTCTCCAGCAGCACCCACTTCAAATGGATTCATTTGTAACAAATCTGAGTATTTTGAGAGGTAAACCCCTAAAAATAGAAAAAAGTTGGAGTTAATCAAGGATAGGAGAGTTACTTGGGGAGACATTCCTGTGACCCATAAAAAGCCCTGGGGTAATCCCAAGAAATTTGTTAGCAATGCATGTGGAATGCAGAGTCTATGTTTGCTCAAATTAAATATTTACAGAAACTATTTCATTTCACCAGTTAAGGCGAACCTATTCGCATTTACAAGACTTACAAAATTGGGTTTGTGAATGTCTCTAAACACACAGCAGCTGTTTCACTAAACCATACAAAGATCATGTCTCAGAAATTTGCCTCAAATCCCTGACAAGAAAGAAAATGAACATAATGTTACTTCTAAAACCTCAAACACGCTCTGAAAATAGAAAGAGGTAATAGGGGTGACCAATATATAGAACAGATGTTACTTAAAACCAAAAATGAGCGTCTGTAGCAAGTTTGGTTTATTAACATTTATTTGACCCAGTGATAACAAGAAAGTATGAAGCAGTGGTCTTTTTGGCCCCGACCAATTCAACTACCCCAAACCACAAGATCAAGTGACCACAGAAATACAAAATCCTCCCAGGACTCCTGTCGCAAGCAAAGGATTACATCTAAACAGACTCACTGGAAGCACAACACTCACCTTTGAGAGGGTTTCCCAGATTGTTGACCCGCGAATGTCCCACAGTAAGACCCTTTTCGCAGATCAATTGAGCCTGGTAAAGAAAATCAGATATTCCTTTGGTTGGTCATACTTTTAACCAAGACTTATCGCTAAATGATGCTCTTTAAAACCCTTTCAAAGTAATATTTCTCACATTTACATGTTATGCCATATATCCTCAAAAGTTCTAAGTACTGCCAATATTATAATTATTGTAGTAATTATGTTGTAAATGCATTATAAACACTTTACAATTTAGTAACTTAACAGGAACGACAAAACGAGAATATTACGAGTACGAGAGTAATACGAGTTCTGTTTAGGATATGTAGTAGTACAAAATTCTGAGGTCAAGCTCAGACTGCACAAAAGTCTTAGTGTTAATATTACGATTAAAACAACACTCACAGACATCATGCCACGTTAAACAAAACTAACACAACCTCACCTTATTCCTCTCAGGTAGCAGAAAAGCATAGGATTCTGCGAGTTCTGCCTCTGTCCTACTATTCTGCTTAAGTTCCCTTTTCTTCTCGATGAACTGTGAAGACAAAAAAAAGTCTAATTATTCCATATCAGTATTTGATTCACTGAAAACTGCCCCCAAGTGGCCTGACCAGTATTTCAATCATCTAGTCTTTTACTATTGCAAGCAGCGCTCACCTCTTTCTCCAAGAGTTCATTGTGAACGAGAGAAGCTTTGGTGTAGGTGAAAGTCCCACGGGAGGTGGCGTCCAGGTAGAACGAGGACAGAAGCTTCACAACTTCCTCAAACTCTCTGGAATCTGGAGACAAATGCTGAAGGAGACCTGGAGGACAGCACACATTAAAGACATTAGATCAGAACATCAATACATTCAATAAAATAAACTGGCAAGTAAAATATAGAAGCTGTATAGTGTCTTTTGATTATTTTTTTCTCAACAGGAGTGCATAATAAAGAGTTGCGCATCACCTGACAAGACAATGTGATGCATCTTGCAGTTCAATGCAAAACAAGATAGATCAAAACTAGTGAAATTGGGTTTTAATAGGCGACGGTTAAAGTATGTTGATACTAAATAGCGCTGCCAGACAAGACACAATAATAATAAAAAAATAAAAAAGCATAATCAATAAGTAAAATATCGAATATTTTGTTGCTTTCGTTAATCGATGCCCATAACCTCATAATGGCCAAACGAAACAGCTTGGTCGATTCACTTATCAAAACATTTACGAAGCGACATTAACCGGGGTTAAAATGTATTTAAAATGGCTAATCTTCTTTAGAATAATTATTTAGACAGTTTTTGCCGTATAAAACAGAAGATAAAGCGCCTACAAAAAAAAACCTTGCACTATACCAACAAGTTTCGCTTGTTTTTCTGTTGGCAAGATATCATATCTTTAATTGTTTCGCGCTATAAGGAAATAGTACGGAATGAATGAGGTGTCCAAATAAGGCTGGTTGTTCAGGACTGACAGGTGTTTCAAACGGCGTGCAGAAATGCAGTGGTCAACGGAATCACACTGGTGCCATTGATGAGGAGGGGAAGAAGTGTGTCATGTGGTGCGGCAGTACTGTACGGTGTAGGAGGAGGAGTGTGCTCAGTGGAGCCCAATAGCAAAGCAATGACACCGGCCTCGTTGAGGTTTACAACCGTGAGACGAAAATGCACGTCTTTGATATTTGCGTTGAATGCCTCGAAGGAATCGAAACCTCACGTGCTGCTGCGCGAGTTGCATTAGAGCGCCTTAACGTTACGTACCTGCAGCTCCGAGCAATGCACTCGCACAAAATCAATTTAGTAACTAGTGCAAACCTTTCAGGCCGATCACGTGGTTCGTTATATAGATCCCCCGTTTATATATCAATACAGGTCTATTAATTTCACCCCAAGCGCCAAAGAGCGCGCTTTTAGCGAACTTGAAAGCTGCGAAACAGAAACAGTGCATTTCGGGAATGGCAGTAGTAGTGGTAGTAATGGGGCACACAACCTTTCCGCTCCTTGATTTTCCTCGGAATCTGAAAATTCCTTCTTGGCAGCTCCTCGGTCGACCTCGGTAGTGTCGAAGGCGAACCGCCGCAATTTTTCAGGTCCGAAAGCCCTGCCCTCCGCCGCTCAGAAGCATCTTGTTCAGACATTTGCTCGTCTTCACATTCAGCTTGATCGCCATTTTGCTTGGATGTGGCCGTGCTAGAGGCTGACAACAATTGTTTCTTGCTGTCGCCATCCTCCAGTGTTAGGCCGCCGGCCTTGCTGCTCTCCTTGTCGATTTTTCTCTCCTGGCTGAAATTGCAAGCCATTTTTCGGACCTGCGGTCACCTAATCAGCTGGCGATGAAGTTGGTTTCAATGCCGCTTCTCGGAGTAATTCCCCTTCTCAACCAGCCTCCGCCATTATGCCTGTGACGTATACCTTCCCCACCACTGCAAAACTCTGGCGTCACTCTGTTTACATTCACGTAGCCTGACGCCCCCCAGTGGCGCTACTGTGAACTGCGCAGCGTCTGGACGTCTCTGGCGCACGGGGAGCAGCTTCACAGATGGCCAGAACGTTTACACGAGGAGCCAAGAACGAATCGTCGAGCTGTCTGACAAGAAACTCTTTGGGAAAGTCACTGCGTATATTTGTGCAATTCCTCCCTCCCAGAAACATTACATTTATGCAATATAATCACGTGACATGGATTCAGAAGATGGAGGCGTAGGCTATTACATAATTAATTTAATTCTAACATACAGGAGCCTACTATAGTGAAAATGCTTCTATTTAGTATATTTCTAATAGGCCTACAAATATATCCATTACAATATCATTGACATAATTTGAGAGAAAATGGAAATTGTAAAAATCTTAGTATTAAAGTTCGATCTTCTTTGACTTTGAGGACAGCGGCACTCCAGCTGCATGGCCTCCACAAATTTGTGAGAAACATAATGCATGATTTGACAGAACATCTGACAGCTGTACAAAAAGTCACATGACCAGTTTCACAAATGTGCTTATTTGATTATTCACCTCGAAATATAGTAAAATTATATATTTGTTTCAAGTTTTAAATGAGCCAAAATCCTAAACCATGTCTTTCCAAATTTAAATTACATTTTGAATCAAAGATTTTCAATGTGACCCCACAGTATTTTAAACAAACTTTTTTCAATAAAAAGTAAAAAACAACATATCCATAAAGTGTTGTTATCAGCTTCTCATGTACTGATTTATCCAGTTTTACTCCTATTCTGTCATACTTCCTCTACTGTAAATATCATACTCTTTGAAGCGAATATAGTCTTTGAGACTGGCAGGCAGAGGCAGGAAACTGATAAAAACTGGAGCCCTCAGACGCAAGCGACCCAAACAATCACGAATCTTCAGTCTGCAGAGATGCTTCAGGCTTCGAGTGTTTTCTGATGAAAGCAGAAAACATACATTAATATATTTTGAAGTGCTGCGTTTCAATCTATTTATCTAATCACTTATGACAAGTATAGCACAGTGCATTTGAGAACTATACATCAGGGGCCAGTTGCATAAACATAAAGCCAATACTGTGTCTTAATTACTAGAAGTTAGTGTAATCACTCTACTTTTCGGTATCAAATTAGACCAATGTACATTTTTATGTAACTGACTTATGAAAAAGTTATGAAGTCTTAATCCTCACCTGTCCCTCGCACTCGGTAACCAATCAGTCCCTCGTAAGTCAAAATGACATAAAGCCCTAAAATGATACTTTGCGTGGGGCATGACCAGAAAGCTTATGTCAATAAAAAAAAAAGCTTTATTTTTATTTACTAGATTTTATCGGTAATATAATTTAACTTCACATTCATTCAATTATATTATATTATTAAATTATTAAATTCAAAATAACTCAACATTTCTAAGGGGGTCAAATTGGGGGACTGATTTGTTACTTTTTTTTTATTTCAACCACATAAACTCCTCTCATCCAGACAATTTTTTTGTGTGTATTCGTGGCTCAAGTGCAACAAAAGTCCTAGGGTCTTGTAAAAATTGAGTGTTCATTGGAGTGGTCCATTTCATTAATTTCGGGTCAAAATGACTAGAGGGACGGAAAAAATGAAGACTAACTTGTAAGACTATTAGCAGTTTATGCAGCCAGCCCTTCTGAGAAATTCATGTTAAAGGTTTTCTGAATCTCAATCGCAAGATGTGACAGGAGACTCACCTTGAATCTTACATATTTCTGGCCACTGTTTTTGCTCAACCAGAACAGTCTTCAGTTTGGAGCAGAGAGTCACATGATCAACATAATCCAACATGATTCTCACTACTTGGGCTGAGATGTGCTTGAGCCAGTACACTGTGATCACCTCACAGAACTGCACAAAAATAAGTTTAGATTTATAAAGGGATCACCCAAGAATGAAACTTCTGTCATCATTTACTCATCCTCATGATGTTACAAATATGTATGACATTCTTCCTTCACAAAAGAAGAGTCTCATTCTTTTTTCTGTTTTGTTTGTTTGTTTTTGTGGATAAAATGAGTCAGTGGGGTATAATTTTATTTGGACCCTACATTCTTCATAATATCTTCTTTTGTGTTTTGCAGAAGAACGAAAGTTACACTCTAAACATGTGAGGTTGGTAAGATTTTTTTATATTTTTGAAAAAAAGTCTCTTATGCTCACCAAGGCTGCATTTATTTTGATAAAAAATACATTTAAAAAACAGTAATATTTTTTGTGAAATACAGTATTATTTAAAGTTTATATATATATATATATATATATATATATATATATATATATATATATATATATATATATATATATATATATATATATATATATATATATATATATATATATATATATATATATATATATATATATATATATATATATATATATATATATATATATATTCCTGTGATGCAAAGCTGAATTTTCAGCATCATTACTCCAGTCTTCAGTGTCACATGATCCTTCAGAAATCATTCTAATATGATGATTTGCTGCTCAAGATTTCATATTATTATCAATGTTGAAAACAGTTGAGCTGCTTAATAGCTTTGTGGAAACTGATAAGTTTTTTTTCTTCTTCAGGATTCTTTGATGCAATAGATGAAAATTATAAATATCTTTTCTGTCGCTTTTGATAAATTGAATGCGTTCTTTCTGAATAAAAGTATTACTTTTTTTTATAAAAAAAAAAGACTGACCCCAAACTTTTGAACAGTAGTGTTTGAAATGACGTGAAGGTGAGCAAATGATCACAGATTTGTAATTTTTTGGTCGATAAAAAACAACATCAGATCATATTCCTTGATACAGACACATCAACTGGTCTTACCACCACGTCTTTGATGACAGAGGCGCTCCAGCCCTCATAATCCACAGGCACATGTGAGGCCTGTCCGTACGGACAGTCAAAGCAGCGTTGCACATCATAGCCATTATTGAGTAGCATGCGCAGCATCACCTCATCCTTTAGTGCGTACTGAAGGGCGGAAGGGAAGTGGGTGGTGTTGACACGGGAGTAGTAGTTTACGTTAGCACCGTAGCGTAGCAGAGTGTTGATGAGCTCGTAGTTGCCCAGTCGCATGGCTACCTGCAGGCAGTTGACTGGGTCTTGATTGGGCATGGCTCCGGCCTCCAGAAGCAGCCTAGCTGACTGGACGTCATTATTCGATACAGTGAAGAACAGCGCTGACCTGCGCTCGTCCTCATAGTTCCTGCGCACTCTGGGGTGTAACATGAAGTTAGGGTCAAACCCAGAGCTCAGGAGCAGATCCAGGCACTGCGAGTGACCGCCTGCCGCGGCAGAGTGTAAAGGGCTCATGCCGCTCTCTTTGATCACCTCTTTCTTAGTCACTGGGATCAGCTGCTCCAGCGCTCTATGAAAGACACAAACAGATTTTTCTGTGACTTCTGGTTGGATCAAGGGTAAGCACTATGTTGATTAACCCATCAGTGAGTTACTCACAGTAGATGCCCGCGGTAGGCTACACGGTGGATGGGCAGATGGCCTGTGTCGGTGGGCACGTTGGGATCAGCTCCATACTCCAGCAGCAGTGAAATGATATCAGGGTTTCCAGAAGCCGCAGCATCGAATAAAACTGAGGCTGAACCTGGAAAATGAGGCTTGGACCACACACTGGCCCCTGAACATGAGCGGATTAAATATTATTAGAAGTGGTCAATGTCCAGCAGACAGACAGATAGCAGTAAAAAAACACTAACTGAATCAAGTCAGATAGGCTACTGAATTTCTAGCCACAGACACATTTCAAAATCACCTTTCTGAAGTAGAACCTCCACAACGTTAAAATGTCCAGCTTGAGCCGCAAGTCCTAAAGAAGTATGTTCACAGACATCAATGGCATCTGGGTCAGCGCCAGATTGTAGGAGCAGGTATACAAAGTTGTCCAAGCCAAGCACGGAAGCTTCATGCAGGGCGGTTCTTTGAAGACTTCCTTTTTGGTCCACTGTGGCATTGTAGCGTAGCAGCAGCAGAGCCAGGTCATACTGGTCATTCTTTACAGCTGGAAAAAAGTTAATTTATGTATTTAGTAGTACTTGTGTCAAATGCAGTCTATCATCTCTAATAAAGGATGCAATGATGTTAAAATTCAGGCTTATACCAATAACTGTTTTCATGTTGTATACTTAAAAAAAAAAAAAAAAAACTAGTTTCATAACAGTTTTCGACACTACTTTGTCTAAATACATTTAAAATAAAACGGTAACACTTTACAATAAGGTTCATTAGCTAAGATTAGTTAACTACATTTGTTAACATGAACTAATAACGAACTGCACTTATTTATCTTTGTTAATGTTAATTTCAACATTTACTAATCCATTATTAAAATCTTGTTAACATTAGTTACTAACATGAACAAACCATGAACAGCTGTATTTTTATTAACTAATGTTAACAAAGATGAACTAATGCTGAACAGATGTGTTGTTCATGGTTAGTTCATGCTAAATAATGCATTAACCCTTAAAGACCTAGAACATTTTTTGGGGGTGCCTGACTTGCCTCTACTTTTCTTAGTTTTTCTCACCCATTCTAATAGTTAGCATCAAGTGCCATATATCATTTTAAACAATTTTAAACCATTTTAACCTGACGTTTCCATCTAGCTCATTTGAAATCCCAATTTTACATGTATTTAGTCTGAGAATGGATAAAATTAATATAATTTTAAGAAAAAAGGCAGCAAAAATGAGGTGTTTTTACTGTGAACTCAAACAGAACTTCATGAAGTTTGGATTTTTTTCTTTAGAAAGTTAGACTTGGTTGTTTTAGACTCCCAGATTAAATTTTGTCTACATGTAACAATCCCTCAGCAAGTTATAGCCATTTATTATAATATTATTCTAGGTGTTTTTGAGTGAAAACAGGTGTATTTAATTTACTGACAATGTAACCTTATTGTAAAGTGTTACCAATAAAACACTAAAAATCAATCATGATTTTAAAATCAAATTCATCAGTGGTTATCAACCTTTCCAAGGTCCTCAATTGTCCCCAACGACATTCAAAGGATTAATGATCAGGATTTAAAAAAAAAAATTTTTACTCACAATTTCTACCCAATGAAATGTTGTAGAGCCTGGCATAACTGTATATTCATTATAAAAATGCCTACCATGTTTTAAGATATTATTCATTAACATTACTTTTTTCACGTCTATTAATCACACTTAAAAGAAATAAAAATTAAGTTAGTTAAATAATGACAATCATTTTGATTTAAATTACATTTTAATTTAATTTAATTTAATTTGAGTCATCTTGATGCCCTAAGTTTGCTGAAGCCCTCTAGTGGGCCACGGCCCCCTGATTGAGAACTTCTGCTTTAAGTGAAGTGATCACACAACATTATGCTACAATATGAAAAATGTATATGTGGAGTCAAGAGAGAGAGAGAGAGAGAGAGAGATTTACTAAAGATTACATTTTAATAGTGTTATTAAATTAGTGTTTTTTAAGTATTCACTTTAAGTGAGCATTAGATGACAGCATAGGTCATCTAAATGTAAAAATATAGGAAATGGGTATGCAGAACTTAATTAATACAAATAATTAAAAAAATATCTAATATTCCAGTATATTGTGTGGCTTAAACTGTATATTGTGCATCCCTGGCCTTGTCTTGGTGCTAAACTTACTTAATACTAAAGGAATACACTGAACTGCAGAATGTCATTTATCATTTATCCGTATAACATGAATCAAAACAACAATGCGACTTAAATCTCTGCCTTGTGGTTCTAATCTTAAATGTGTGCTTACAGTAAACAGTTCGCTATAAATAGCACTGTGTTCCACACCTGCAACCAATGCGGAGTCATCATCCTCGTTTTTGCAGTCAGGGTCACAGCCGTTCTGCAGCAGGAATGTGGCATTCTCTCTGAGGCCGTGGAAAACAGCGAGAAACAACGGAGTCTCCCCTCTAAGAGTACGGCACTGGCCTGACCCCTGAGGAGAAGCTGAATGAGGAAGCCTCATTAAGAAATAATTCAACATGGTTTTGGGGGGTTAGTGAGGTAACTATAGATATATCTCATGGACCTGCATAAGTGATCTCCAGAATGCTCCTCTTGTGTTGCACCGCTGCCTCATGCAATGGGATCCAGCCCTTGTTGTCTGCGTTAGACAGAGCCTCTTTACGCTGCACCAGGACCCTCAAAGCATCCTCATTACCTGGAATGAACGGAAGACGTCACAACTTCTACAGAGGAACACTGAAAATGCTCATGAAAATTTTTGGAGGATTTAGCTCTTACCAGCTTGTATAGCAGTGAAAATTTCCTCATGGTCAATGAGGTCTAATGGATCACTGCTGAGGCACATCAAAACAAAATGTTCGATCATGAGACACACACTATTAGTGCATTAAAATGGTGGGATTTACCTGTACCTGGTAGATGAATCAGCATGTTTGCTGCACTCCAATAGACTCTGTTCAATCATGTACTGAGTGGCCTCATCTTCATCCTCATCCCAGTCATCCTCCGCAGCATCATACACCTCCTCCATCTTTCAGTAATTTACTAATTTGGCAACCAAAACCAGAAAATGGCCTTACAATGTTAATTTTTTTTTTGTTTATCAGTATACACTCACCTAAAGGATTATTAGGAACACCTGTTCAATTTCTCACTAATGCAATTATCTAATCAACCAATCACATGGCAGTTGCTTCAATACATTTAGGGGTGTGGTCCTGGTCGAGACAATCTCCTGAACTCCAAACTGAATGTCAGAATGGGAAAGAAAGGTGATTTAAGCAATTTTGAGCGTGGCATGGTTGTTGGTGCCAGACGGGCCGATCTGAGTCTTTCACTATCTGCTCAGTTACTGGGATTTTCACGCACAACCATTTCTAGGGTTTACAAAGAATGGTGTGAAAAGGGAAAAACATCCAGTATGCGGCAGTCCTGTGGGCGAAAATGCCTTGTTGATGCTAGAGGTCAGAGGAGAATGGGCCGACTGATTCAAGCTGATAGAAGAGCAACTTTGACTGAAATAACCACTCGTTACAACCAAGGTATGCAGCAAAGCATTTGTGAAGCCACAACACACACAACCTTGAGGCGGATGGGCTACAACAGCAGAAGACCCCACCGGGTACCACTCATCTCCACTACAAATAGGAAAAAGAGGCTACAATTTGCACAAGCTCACCAAAATTGGACAGTTGAATACTGGAAAAATGTTGCCTGGTCTGATGTGTCTCGATTTCTGTTCAGACATTCAGATGGTAGAGTCAGAATTTGGCGTAAACAGAATGAGAACATGGATCCACAATGCCTTGTTACCACTGTGCAGGCTGGTGGTGGTGGTGGTGTAATGGTGTGGGGGATGTTTTCTTGGCACACTTTAGGCCCCTTAGTGCCAATTGGGCATCGTTTTAATGCCAAGGCCTACCTGAGCATTGTTTCTGACCATGTCCATCCCTTTATGACCACCATGTACCCATCCTCTGATGGCTACTTCCAGCAGGATAATGCACCATGTCCAAAGCTCAAATCATTTGACAATGAGTTCACTGTGCTAAAATGACCCCCACAGTCACCAGATCTCAACCCAATAGAGCATCTTTGGGATGTGGTGGAACGGGAGCTTCATGCCCTGGATGTGCATCCCACAAATCTCCATCAACTGCAAGATGCTATCCTATCAATATGGGCCAACATTTCTAAAGAATGCTTTCAGCATCTTGTTGAATCAATGCCACGTAGAATTAAGGCAGTTCTGAAGGCGAAAGGGGGTCAAACACAGTATTAGTATGGTGTTCCTAATAATTCTTTAGGTGAGTGTATTATTCACCATTTATACCCAGAAGGGTAAATTTGCCACCACAATAAACGGACGGGTCTTATATAGGAAAACATTGTATATTATGTAAATTACAACTAGCATCCTGCTAGCTTGACTCTATTCAATGTTAAGCACATTTTTTACAAGAGACCATTGTACATGCAATGCGAGCATTGGTTTACAATAGCCGGAGCTGAAAATATCTGCTCTAGTTTCAACTGATCTGGCTTGAATTACAAAAGGATGTAACCGGCACTCGAAACTCTGTGGTTGTTGCTTTAAAATGTAAAATTCATATTTAAAATGAATGTAAAGGAATAGTAAGAGCCTGATAACTAGCTGCTTTGGAACTTCATTTGTTAAATGACTGTCTAATATTACTTTGAGAATGTTTTGTAAACATGCAACACATCCCATGCAATCTATTTATGTAGCTAGAGTTTTCCAGGAGGAATAATCAGTTTACATATGCTCAATTCAAAGGCAAATGTTCATTCTACCTTGAGGCAACAGGAAATGTTGAAAACAGTCGTGGCAGTTGTATCTGTACTGTGTTTTTGGTCGCTTTACACTCTATTTATATCCCTGCATGGTTAAAAATATTCGCTCATGGGGCCTGGGCCAACCAACCAACACCTGGCTTTGACCCACTGCAGTCAGTCTTGCAATTCTACCCTACCAAACAGCTGACCTGAGAGTTAATGTTCTTAGGAACATATGCAATAGGCCACGCTTTATCTTGTATTCCGTTGCCTATTTTAATTGAACCTTCACCACACAGCTTGAAATTCACAGTGGACAGAAGGCATATACTCTCAGACAAACAGGAAGCTGTGCATTGATTAATAAAGCAAAACCCACCAGAGACGCACATTAACACTGATGTATGAATTATTAAATCACAACAGAATTTCGTTTTACAATATTCCTTTGTACTTAAAAGCAAGAATATAATATATTCACACTCTGATCCACCCTATTCCATTCAATCCTAAAGTTTAATGTACAGTAATGTAGGCCAGTTTGTCGGAAAGCAAACAAATATGTCCTTTTAAGCACTAAGCTACATTTGCTAAGAACTTAATAACACACTGAAATATATAACAATCTCTCCCTGAGTTGAAAATATTTTAGTATATTAATATAGACTGTATCATGGAGAAATGTTTTATGTTTACCGAATTGTTTCTACAAAATATAAGCATTTAAGTTTAGCATTTTTTACAATTATGCATAATATAATATATCCTAATAATTTGTCCTTGTGGAAGTTGCATTTATTCGAAGTATTATTTTAATGCATTTAATCCATAATGTTTTCAGTTATGGACAGTATAGAAGATTACAACAAATATATAATATTACTGGACTTTCAGTGTTCTTTAGATCTTATTAAAATTCTATACTGAAAAATTATTTTACCTGCCTCGTTCTCATGGAATAAAAGATCAATGTAGATATTCTAGAAGTACTTGAAAACCACAATGACATGGTAAGAGCACAATCCTATCGAATTATGACGGTGTTTGTTAAAAAATATTTAAAATCAATTGCTGAGATAATCATTTATTTAATGGACACAGTGGAAAATCATAAAAGCCGTGTGTGAGAACAGTAAATAAAGTGTTGGTTCAGAAGTCAAAGGGGTTTGGAATCAATCATCTAGTTGACAAAGCAAAGCCACGCCTCTCTTGATCCAGTGCTGAGGACGCTTGCTTGTTTTGAGCATCATGCTGATGACGAAGTTGGTTGAATGGCCAGTGGTGGACAGCGTACCTTTACGCTCACTGGTCTTGTACAGGGGACACACATAGATGCTGTGGGGGTTTTCCATGCCCTTCTTGTCTGCTAAAGACAAATTGAGAAAGGTTGCTGAGCAAAGTAACAACAAAAGCATGAGGTGATAGATATAGACGTATTTAATAATTATCACATAACATTTATTATCTTACTTGGTTTGATCCAGATAATAGGGACTGCATCAAATAAAACTTTTGGATACTGTTCGGCCAACACTCCACTGCAAGGAAAAACATATTTCATTAAAATATAGTTCAAAAAGGATTATTTCCAGCATCTTGCCTCTCATCTCTTGCCTTTTTCTATCCCACCGAGCGCCATCCAGGAAAAGGCCATGAATGTAGACTCCATCTTCAGGAGATGAGTCGGAGGTGTCGAATGGCAGAACCTGAAGCAATAAAGAACAAAATGTAGCTCTCAAATAGTCTCTTTCTGATGAATGTACTCTAAAACTGTTGCAGCAGAGGATACCTCATAATTAAAGCCAAGCATGTCAATAGGGATGGAGTACTTCCTGGCGTAGTTCTGCAAGGCTCCTGTTATGAAAGCCTGAGTGAAGAAAAACCCAGACAACCAGAACACATGGGGCTTCTGGGTGTCATACCACTCCTGGAAAACAATAAGACACATTAACAAAGAGAAATAATATTTTTAAAGTTAAATTTACTTGATTTGACAAAAAAAATACAATAAATATTGAAACATTATTACAATTTAAAACAACTATTTTCTATTTTGAATACATTTCAAAATGTAATTTATTCCTGTGATAACATAGTTGAATTTTCAGCATCATTACTCCAGTCTTCAGTGTCATTTTTTCAATTTCTTTAAAAAAATTTCAGCTCAATTTTTTTTTTCACTTGTCCCCCTCAATCGCAAAACACCATCAGGGTAACACACATGACTAAAATAATGCAATAAACATTAACTAAATAACATAAAATGTAACACAAAAACACACTAATGTACATTACTGATAACAAAAATCAGAAGAAACTAAATTATTTCTAAAAATATAATATGTGATGTATAACGCAAGGATTTCTGGGAATGCCGTTTGTTACTGTTTTGTTTTTTCCCCCGTAAATTATCTAGTAATTCATTGTTTTTACTTGCAGAAAAAATACATTTGACAGTATTTGACAGTAAAATTAAATGGAATGTGATGTTAAACCCTTTACAGGTAACTTACAAACCAATTAACATGTTACAAACATTTTTTACAGTGTAATTTCAAGTTACACTTTATTTTAAGGTGTCTGTTACAATGTAATTATACATTTAAGTACTGAGTAATATTAAGTAACTACGTGTACTTAGGATTAGGGTTTGGTTTTAGTTTAGGGTTAGTTTCATGTAATCATTCATAATTTATAGTTATAGTAACTACATGTAACATATGTAAAAATGACACTGTAAAATAAAGTTTTACCCAATTTTCACAAGTTGTCTGATACCTTTGGCCTCTGTGAGGAGTTGTCTGTGTGTGGTCACTGACCTGCAGAAATTTGAGTCTGGCTAGGAAGTCGGTGACATAGCTGCCCAATGGCTTGAGACTGGGATAGGAGCATTTGGCCCACTTTTCTGGCACTTTCCCCACCAGCAGACTGCCAGCTATAGCCTCTAGCTCTGCATCCATCACCACCAGCCCCTTAATGGCCTTTATCAGGTTCTGCAGACTCACACGTATAGTACTGCTCAAACTGAGAGAAGAAAGTACACAGAAATGATTGAATAAACGTCTTCAAATATGAATTGTTTCTATAGACATTTTGGATCCAAAATGAGCTCTGAGGACTCACTTGTTATACCGCTGCATCTCCTGCACAAGCACCGTATTCATGCTCTCTTCATAACACACAGGGAATTTGACAAGGGCAGACTCAATGTCAAAATTACCTGGAAGCTGCATGACCGAAATCAGAACGTCAATAAATCGCTGGCACATTTGCAAATAACTTTTTAACCCAATAACTATTTCTAATCCTAAGAATGATGAGTTACTTTAGACAGGATGTCATTAGCAATGTCCAGTAGAGTGGTATCCCCGCCAGAGCCGCCCCCTCCCTTTGAGCCACCACCCTGGGTCAGGATGAGGGAATCAAATAGTAGTTTTGTCTGTTGAAGGTCTTTGGAGATGTCCACATTCTCGTGCATGCCAAACACCTCGGGATGCTGGGTAGAAGGCAGGTTCTGTGGAGCATATGCAATATTATCATTGCTTCATGAGAGTTTGAATATAGTCCGAGGTCAGCAGCTATCATAACAAAGTCGTACCTTGATAAACTCCACATAGTCTTCATATATGGACTTCGGAGGTGCATGATAATTGCCACTGGGGGAGAAGGAGTACCGTGGGTGGTCAATAATGTCTTTGTTGTAGAAGTCAGCGAGGATTGTCATGAGGAGGCGACGGTCCCAGTCATCTGTTACACGTCCTCCATAGTTACACTCTCCAGTCAGATACGTGATGGCCTCAAAGGGAACCTCCTGGTACTCATTCACAAAGAGCTGAAGAACAGAAAGTAAATTATACCTTTTAACAATCTTTGTTCAACAGATTTCAACTGTTATATTAAGGTCACATTAAACTGTCTAGGATACTTTTTCATGCCTTCATTTTTGTATAGATTTCATTATTATACTGGTAATACTTTTTTTGATGGTCCCCTTTAGACATTATGTTGACTATAAGTAACGTTGAATCTACATGTCAGCTAACTCTCATTAGAATATTAGAAGAGTATTAGTAGACTGTCTACTTAATATCTGCTAACACTTTATTTTGATGCTCCCCAAAAGACATTCTACTGACTATAAGTAGCTTTACATTCTACCAACCCTAGCCCTAACGGTCTACTAATAAATACTAATTGAAATAAAGTGTATCATTATTTTATTACAAAATATTTTTACATTTTTGAACACTATGATAATATGAACAATGAGTTAAATAAGCATACACCATTACAATATATATTGTGTGGAAAAATAGTTTGGGGCCAGTAAGATTTTTTCTTTAAAATAAATAAATATCTTTTTTCAGAAACAACTAATTAAATTGATCAAAAGTGACAGTAAAGACATTTATAATACTTCATTTGGCTGTTCTTCTGTGTCATGGTTTCCACAAAAAAATATTAAGCATCTAATCAGCATATTAGGAATGATTTTCTGAAGGATCATATGACACTGAAGACTGGAATAATGATGCTGAAAATTCAGCATTGCATCAAAGGAATACATTTAATATTTTAAATAATTTTAAAATATTAATAATAAATGCAGCCTTGTGTGAGGATAACACAACTCTTAAAAAACATTTTATAAAATCTTAATGGCCCAAAACTTTTGAACGGTACATAACTTAAATATAATTTGAATAATAATATAAATTTCCACAATACCAAACAAAAAGTGACCCTAAATTTAGTACCCTTGGTGTACATTAAGAGCTTGAAATGTAATATGGGACATATTATTTAAATGAATTCAGGACAAATAAAATGCTTGTTATGAAATTAGACAATAGAAAGATAAACGAGTCTGGAATTTTATTAATCTAAAATTAATAAAGTACATTTTCATTTCCAGCAGAGTGCTATTAAACACAATAAATAATGTGGTGACACTGTGGTGAGAATTCAGGTGCTTTACCTGCAGCTGTCTAATACTAATGCGCAGATCTGACTCGTTAAATCCATAAGGAATGTTCCATCCCAATGGCCCAAACTTTTTCCTCTCCTGGACAAGAGCATGGAAGAAGCAAACCCCGTACAAGAGCTTCTCCCAGACCTACACAACAGCAGTCAGTAATAAAATTATCTTACAGAATATCCAAAACATGAGGGAGATTCACCATAAGACCACAAACAGTTACTGTACTCACTGGCTCTTTATTAGGACAGGCTGCAAAAAACTCAGGGTCAGAGATGGGGTCAGAAATATACGACTGCAACAGATTTAACCTCAAGCCAGTTGGAGGCTCATTGGTCATCTTCACTCCATTCTGCAAGATGGTCACTGGAAACTAACAGAGCAAACAGATTATATCCTTCATACAGGACATACTGGAACATAAAGAACTGATTATACAATAATTATAGTTCAAAGTAAAGTGTCTACTCAGAAGTGTACAGTATGTGTACCATGGGTGATGGGTAGCTGGTGAGCCAAAGACGGAAGTTTGAATGGCATGAGTCCGGGGAGAGGTCCTCACAGATCTTCTCCAGAGTGGACATCCAGGACACGGCCAGGTGGCAGTTCTGCAAGCACACCCAGGTGCCCTCCTTCATGGCCGAGCGGATCATCTTCACTGCTATGGGACCCTGGCCTTGTCCCAGAGAGATGGATTTAAATTGGGAACCACCCATGTTCTTATCATTGGCAAATTTCAGCAGACCTAAGGAAAAGGCAAAAAAGTGTTTCAATGTAGTATTTGACAAGTTTAACACGAAACTGATATTATACACCCCCACCAGGGTTTGCCAAACCTACTTAATTTTAAGAAAACTAATTATGAATTTACTTACAGACGTAATCAAATAATATGTGCTATAAACACAAAGATGTCTTTTCCATCTTCTATATTCTAGATATACATTCACACATATCCTGCATTCAGTCTGCACTATTTACTAATTGTCAACTACATTTGTGTCAGATGGATGTCTTTGTTTTTCAATGACTCTTGCTTTTTCCTTAGTGGAAAATTAAGCATACTCTAAATGAGAGAAATATATTGTCCTATTTAAGCTGGAGTGATTCAAAAAACTCACTAGCCATAGGATCTGCTCCAGGAGAGAGAATGAACACCAGTGGAATGGTGCAGTTGGAGTCACAGTAGCTCTTACTGAGGTCAAACGGAGGTGGTTCAACAAATCTCTTTCCCAATTTGTCAGTCACAAATTTGCTGATTGCTGGCTCAATCTTTGAGGAAAGGATAAAGTCAAATTAAAATAGCTATACCTATGATAAGAACATGTCAATTTTAAACTCAATGAGAACTCACTTTATCAGGCCTAAGGCATCGGTAAATGATCATTTTTTGAAGTCCGTTGAGTTTATCACACCAGGGCTTGGGCAAAGCTGTGTTGTATGGCTCCTTATTGTCATAAATGGGCAGGAAGCTCTCAGGACTCTTAATGAAGCTCTCCCTATATTCAGCCAAAGAATGTGTCATATTATCAGCTGCACAAAACTTGATATAACATGCAAATGTAAAGGCCAATTCACACCGCAGTTTGTTGGGTTTTGTCGGATCAGTGTGTTACCCCAGTCGGCCTCTGTTGGCGTTGGTCAGGGTTTGTTGTCACCCGACTGAACATGTTCAATCAGCGTTTATTGGTGTCTGCTGGGGCAGTGCGAACATGACAGTTTTTTCATAAAATTCTAATCCAACTGCCAACTTGTTTGTTGGTGTTTGTTGGCGTTTGTCTGTGGGGTGTGAATTGGCCTTAACATTTCAGTCATTTCAGATGGCATGGCAGAGACTTCATACTTGAGGCCCTGAAGGGCAGGAAGATCACTGGCCCGGCAGATCTCATCCCAGCTCTTGTCAGGCAGCCAGTTTGGATCAGGGTTGGAGACGTTGTTCTGAAGGCCAACACCCCCAGTAAGCAGGAACATAAATTCAGAGTACTCAATCTCTTTCTTAGCCCTTAGAAAGATCAAGTTTATTGCACAGATTAAATCAACACCATATTGTAACATGACAATGTTGTATTCAGGACTGTATCAAAGCTTGATTTGTTTGAACTTTGAACTTACAGCAGTAAGTTAGAACAGAGTAGGAAAGAGAAGAGAAGTTTGTCCTTCTCGAAGAGAGAACGGCACACGTTGCAGTACAGGTTATAGGTGAAATGATCAGTCAGGTATCGGAGTCTCTTCTCTAGATTCTTAGATTTGTTGCTGTAGAATACATATGCACAATAAGTGTGATGCAAAGAAAACTGCATAATTTGTAAACTCATGTGTAGTTATTCCCCACCTGTCATGTATGGAGTTGACATAGAGGTTGACAAACCAGTTGAGTGAGTATTGATACATGGGGTCGATGTTGGCCAGGTCTGCGATACTGAAGAAGAGGATGGAGGAGTGCTTAGCGATGGCTCTGTAGCCCTCCCTCGACTCAGCTATTTCAATCTCAGTTTTCTCTGCGATCTGAAAGTTCACAGCAAAGCACAGAGGTTAAACTAGAAATTATCACGGTATTAATAAAGGGATTTCTTCTAAACCTGCTCTTTGATGCACTACACCTGCTGTTTCTTAGTAATCTCATTAGACATTATCTTGGAAGCATCCAAGATCTGGATGGCACTCTCGTCTTCCAGGATGTTCCCCTCTGAGGATTGCAGAGTCTCCAGGATTTGGTCCTCAATCTCCTTAAGCTGCTTCTTATTGGCTGCAGACTGAAGGATCAGGGCATTTCTCTCCTCCTCTAATTCAGGTCTGAGGGAAAAAACAGAAGTGAAATATCATACAGGGACATTAATTCTGAATCATATTTCTCAGGGAATCAAAAGAATAAAACCAGAAACTATGCTCTGCTTTACGAAATGTAATCATATTTTTAGTACCATTAAAGGGCGGGTCTAATGCTATTTCATGCATTCTAACTTATTTACACTGGTCAAGAGTTGGATTCTCATATTAAACATAATTTCAAAAAACGAGTTGGATGCATTACGGAGTATTTCATTGCCATATGCACTCCTTCAGGAAAGTTTTTTTTTTCGAGTATGGCGCTGTATGATGGCATTAAGGGCGGAATTGCTTGTATGGGCACTTCTCCCGGATGCGCATATCAACCAGAGCGAGAGCAAGAGCGCACCCATTAACAAGCTTTGTTCGGGTTACAGAAGCCGTCGACAGCGCTGTAATTTTGTTATTAGACCACAAAATCAACAATGTCACTAAATAAGTGTGTTTTTGGTTGTGACGGAAAGATAACCTTATTCAGCTTCCCAAATAACCCAGCGTTAAGGAAACAGTGGATGCAGTTTGTTTTTCCGGAGAAGCAATAGAGTTCTGCAAGTGTGTTTGTTAGTTCCTGGTCATGAGTCGAAACCGCAGATGGTAAGTGAAACTGCATCAAATGTCTGTGTTTTGTCGGCAATCGGCACATAAGTGCATATAATGTAAACAATGTATACTGTATAATGTATACGAACGTATAGTGAATCGAAAGTTATCCAGGGATAATGTTATGATGTATCTTGTGTGTGTGTGTGTGTGTGTGTGACTCTTTAGCTCTGGCCACTGTACGCCTGCACAAGCTCGGTTGGTTTCGGAAAGAATCGGTAAAGCATATCCGTCTTGTATAAATATGATAAAACTAAACTAGACTCTTCGGAGATATGAAGGATGCAATACTACTCTATAGTACTCAAGATTAACATGAGATTGGCAGAAACTGTGTGTGTTTTGTACCCTTTCAGATCTGTTTTATTATTTTCATGACAATTATCACATTACCATAAAGCATCTGGAGATTTTTTTCGTGATTGCCATTATTCTCAATGATTTTCTTTACACAGAATCTGACACAAGCGCTTCCATGAAATATAGCTACATTCTATAAAAATAAGATCATGCATTATTTTTGCATTACAGTACTTAGAAAAAAGGGGAAAATTTTCATTTGTAATGAAAATAATGCCTAAAATAAATCAATAAATGTATTTATTGATTTATTTAGTATGCATGAATAAATTAATAAATAAATATGTATTTATGATTCATTACATTCTGGCTGTATGATTAATTAAATACTGGCTGGTTTTTGCTACTTATTAACAGTTATGCATATTTGTATACATGTAAGAATTTTTATAACTAACTAATAATTGAATTAATAACCTCTCTTTTGCTACCACAATGCCAAGCAGCTGGTCTTCAAGGCCCTCTGGTGTAATCATAAAGTTCAGCAGGCAAACTTTGGTAGCTAGTTCAGGCAGGTAATGAGGGTTCCTCAGCTTTGTAGTGATGTAAAAGCGGAAGTCAGTCGAGTACTCAATCACACTCTCGCCCAATCTGATACAGTCCACACCCCCTACAAAAACAAAGCAGGAACTCACTTTTATTTCTAATCCCTCTTTTAGAGTCAAGTATCAACAAAAAAAACCCAAATCAAATAAATTATTGTTTTAGGTTTAAGGAAGATACCTTGTTTGAAAACTTGTTTGAGCAGCAGCGGCTCTAAGGAGGGGTCAAGCTCCTCTCCTACATTCTCCAGCAGCAGTGGAGTACCAAACTGGATGCAGTTCTCAAGTGTTCTCATGTAGTCGGCATCAGTTAGCTTAATCACATTCAAGTTATGCTCCCTTTCTGAGTTTTTCACCCATTTGTTGGCTTGGCCCTGTGGATCTATCATTAACGGCCTGGCAATGACAAAACTTGGTTGACATTTTGGTTCTGAAATCTGATGAAAAGATTTGTCATCTTTAACAAACACAAATTTTGAAAGGTTTTGGCTTTGTTGAGTCATACCATCTTCTGGAGTTGCTCACTATAACGCCATTGTCAATGGAGAAGATGTCGGTGGGCAGGCCAGCGATATTCCAGGCCCTGATCTTGATTGGATCTCCAAGCGTTTTACTTAGAGAGAAGTCATCAGAGGATGGGATCTTCTTTGACTGAGTGGACCAGGAATAGGAATATAAATTACACTGAATGTTCATTTTGCAAACAAGACCAGTTTTCACAGAGAGGAGCAGTGCTGTACCTTGCAGAGCTTGGCCCACATTTTAGTACAGTCATTGCGGAAGCTGGCAGTGAAAGCTCCCAGGTAAGCAATAACACCAGCAGATATCAGCACATCACCTGTCAAGTTATCATACGTGCATTGAAGATCATTGGCTGCTTTCAACCACCTGTGTAGAGATACAGGAACACATACTCGGTTGGCCTGAATATAGGAATTAACTGTTTTCTTAGTTTTATAAGATTGGTCATGGATGATTGAAACCTTGATTTTTCTCCTCCTAAACCTCCAATAAGTTTCTCGGCTCTCTCCAGCTTGCGAGCACAGAGGTCCACCTGGAACTCCAGCTGAGCTTTCTCTTCAGTCTTTTCCTCCAAAGTCTTCTGCAGTGAGGCCAGACGATCCTCCACTTCCTTTAGCTCCGCCCTCTTCTGGTTCAGCAGGGCCATGGTGGTGGCCAGAGATTCCTGAGCTACAATAAGGTTAGCTTTCTTAGGTCCCACCACCTGAAAGAGAAAATAATTATGATTTTGACACATAGTATAAAACAATAAAGAAAAATATTTTAAATTAATAAAATTAATGTAATAATTGAATATAAAATATTTTACAATATAGAATACATAAATAAATGTGTGGGTATAAATATAAATTGATATAAAATAATACTGAGAGTAAGCTAGACAAATTTTATAAATAAATAAATAAATAAAAACACAAAATATCTGATTTGAGAAGATATTGAAGAAAATATGTGATGTAGAAGAAAACTCTACACGGTGTGAGATACATAAAAGGTTTTGCCACTCCACCTTTGCCACTCTGTCATAAACTTCCATTGCAGTGATCCATTTGCAAAGCCCCTCAGCAGCAGATGAGGCCTTTGCAACTTTGATGGGGTCAAAGTCGGGGTTGGTCATGTACTCACTACGGATTTTAAGCATCACTTGGACCTATCACAAAACAACATCAATAAAATACATCAGCCACAGTGTTACAAAACAACATTCACACCCTACAATACAATAAACACTTACAGGTATGTTGTCTTTGTCATATTCCTTCAGGTCTTTGAGGAAATTCATGTCCCCAAGCAGCTTCTTGCTTGGACCCCAGTAGTCAAGAATCTATTAGAACAGACACCATGCTGTCGGTAAACATAAAAACAAACAGAGCTCTTAGCATGTGACCTGACTAGACTTGCGTTTGACCTTCTGTCCGGTTCCTGCAGGATCATTGATCTTCTCTGGCTTGATGTCCTTCATTACACACACTGCTGCCATCACCAGCTTGACTCCTGATGGAGGGTTCTTCATTGCTTTTACAATGGTCACATCAGCCGGCTGAAATCACAAATCAACCCACATCTTACATAATAATCTAGCATTTTATAAATCACAATTTCCAACTTTTAATCATACATGAATTATTACAGGTCTTTATTGATATTTTTTAAACATTCTGAGAAGGGTTTCATCTAAACCCCCATCCCAAAGTATGACATTTCTGCAATTCTGCATTCAGCATGGACGGCTTACACATACAGACTTAAATGTAAAATTTTTATCCGTTTTGTAAAACGGAAAAATGAAACATCAGAACAAGATTAAAATGTGAAATTTGTGAAAATGTGCATACTAAATTGTGATTGGTATTCATTATTGCATTAATTTGCATACTTAATTGTGACAGGTATTGTCTTCCTTGCATGCCTTTAAACATTTAAAGCTGCCTTCACACAGCACAGTTACTCTACAGGCATCTGAATATGCCTACTTCTCTACTATATAGTATGTGAAAAGCAGTATATAAAATATATAGTTGACCTTGAGTGTGTCCAGGGCAGACAGCGCAGCCTCCAGTGCAGGGATGGCCTCAGCCAAGTCACTCTCACACTCATTCTTCAAAGCCTGGGCTTCGTTCGCTTTTAGAGTAGCCGTTTCTTCATCCACACGGACAAGCTTGCTCTTTGCCTCAACCTCGACTGACTCAACCTCTATAACCTGCAGATGAAAAACATGTAGCTAACATATGTAGGACCACAATAGGAATAACAGAAACACTGTAAATCTATACATCGGCAGTACAACATAAACACACAATTATTTGCTTTAAACACAGATACTGTATGATAGACGTTAGGTTTCTTACTTTCATTATATTGGTGTTGTCAATCTTAGCTTGCTCAAGTTTAGGCTGCAAGTCCACCAGCTCCTTCTTCATTTCACCCACCTAAACCAGCATAGATGCATTCAAATCACTGCCTTATTGACCATAATTAAAAAGCTATGAGGTTATAAAAAGATCAATTTTAGCATTATATACACCAATGTATGGAATGAAAAGATACAATTACCTGCTACTTTCTTCTTTACATTATTCTTAGCACATTACCTGAGACTCTGCAAAAGCTAATTTGTCCAGTCCATTTGTATATCTGTTTTTAGCACTCATAACAGTGTCTCGTTTTTGAGTGAGAAGAAGTCTGAAGGCAGCTATTAGCTCCAGGTAGGAAGTTGGAGTCACATAGTTATGGCGACCCAGCTCTGACAAAAACCTGCAAACATGAAACAATTTTACTCTTGCCTGAAAGAATATTTGTGATAACTTTACTGTTCAACATTGCAAAGTGCCTGTGTTCTACAAGCCACAAGTTAAAGAAATGACCCATCTTCAGTGGTTTTTGGAGGAACTACCTCTTTAACGGAGCATATTAGCTTAGATATACGCATCATACCTGTGAGACAGATCAATAGCAGATGTATGGAAGGTCTTGCAGATTGGCACGACTTCCTGTCGCTCAAGATCACTCAGCTCCAATGTCTCCAAAAACTTATTGGCCACTCGCTCCAAAGCCTCTTCAGGCCATGGCTGGGGAGATCAAAAGCTTTAAATTCACTTTCAGAGAAGGTTTATATTCAAAATGACCATAATTACTAAAACGCTTAACCATCTCTTCTCTGGCCTTGCCAACCTCACCTGAAACCAATCTATGGTGCAGCAGTTAATGAGGGAAGGGAACTGTCTGAGGCGGTTTCGGAAGGCATCTCCTATTGGGCTGAAGGCCACTACTACATGTAGGTTCTCTCTGCAGCGAGTCACAAAATAAGCAAACAGAGCCAGAGGGCTGAAATCCACATTTTTATTCCCAGCCTGAGCAATGGGCCGTACAGCCTGTAGGGGACACAGAGAAGAACCCACAGAAATAAAAATAAATTATTTTCTTACAATACAATACAAAACACACATGAATAAAGAGTTTTAGCATTTATTTAGTCAGTATCTTACCTCCAATATTTCTTGCTTTTCATCCACAGCAAAAATATTTGGTACCTCTCCTGTGTTTAAAATGCTGTCCACATCTTCTAAAAAGGCCTCATCCTTTATCTGAGCATCAGTGAGCAGGAACACCATTTTCTGGCCCTTTACTCCAGCATTCTTCATCAGGCGCTAAACAATACAAAATGTGCCTTCTAATATAATTTTAACACAGCTCTTTTCCATTTAACAAAAATTCTAAGTGACCCAGGGCTGTTAAGTTACATAAATATTGTAATATACACTTGGAATATTGCACACAAGTAGTATTTCTTACTTTTATGGTGCTTTAATGGTGTTTTTGTGCTTTTTTAGAGCTTGACAGCCCCTGGTCACAACACATAGTAGTGGCATGGAAATAGCTACATGAAGATTCATTAAAAAACTTTTGTGCTCCATGGAAATAATAACAGCATACAGGTTCGAAATGACTTGATGGTGAATAATTTAACTATATAATACCTTGAGATCATCTCTCCATTCATTCATGCCATAGCTTTTGGAGATCTCAGGCTGGAACAAAGTCATATTAGCCATAAAAGTGGCGAGCCTGGTGATGGACTGACGGCCGCTGCCTCCAACTCCAACCAACAGAGCATTTCCCCCAGGCTGTTTTAACACACGGCTGATCCTGGACAGGTGCTCCAGAACGTAACTACACAAAACAAGGGAGACAATCAATCAACACTGTCAGACTTTTGATCTCTTAGATAGTTCTTCTTATTGGAGAATCACAGTGACATTTTGCGCTTTCGAAAAGTTACCGGAATATGACCAAGTTCATGCGGTTCTTGTGGGTTTGGTTGTACTCGTCCAGACAGGCTTCTACCACCTCACCAAAACGCTCAATGGAGGGAACCTCTGCATACAGCCTCTCACTTTCATCCACATCAGGGGTCATATAATCACCAAATAGCAAGTTACGCATGTTCTCATCACAAAGCTAGGAAAAAAAAACATACAAAAAACAAATAATCTTTGGTTTTACAGGGTGAGACGTTCCTTCATATTCACCACATTCATCAATTTCAAGATATTATATACTAAATTATAGTTATGGCTACAGAATGAGAAAGCCTTGGATGTTTTTTATACGTACATTGCTACCATCCTTAAGATGTTCGAAGACTGTTTCAAAGTTCTCCTTGAAATGCTGCTTCACAATATTGCTTAGGAGTGTGAAGAGCCAGGCTCGGTCCTGGTCGTCTACCAGGCGATCATAGAAAACGCGGTACACTTCGTGTACAAAAAGCCGGATCATTGTTCGCTTGTTTGCAAGTGATTCCTTCTTCAGTAGCAGGCAGCCCTGCACCACTCTTGAGAAATCTCTTAGGTTGAAAGTGTAATGAGACTTAGCTGGAGTGGGAAGGAGATTTTCAATGGCCTTTTTATAAACCTATTTCCCACAGAACACAGAATTAGACCATATAGAATAAAAGAGACTAAAAACAAAAAATGAAAATATATACTGTTCAAAAGTTAAGGGTGAGAAAGCTTTTACTAGTTAAAGAAATGAATCATGTTATTAAGCAAGGATGCATTTTTACATTTTTACAAAACATTTCTATCTCAAATAAATACTGAACTTTCTATTAAATAAAAAAATCCTGGGAAAAAATGCATCATGGATCATATTCCACAAAAATATTAAGCAACACAGCCGTTTTCAACATCGATAATAATAAGGAATGTTTCTTGAACACCAAATCAGCATATTAAAACGATTTCTAAAGGATCATGTGACACTGAAAACTAGAGTAATGGCTGTTGAAAATTCAGCTTTGCATCACTGGAATAAATTACATTTTAAAACATCAAAATAGAAAAATTATTTTAAATAAATATTACACAATTTTAGTGTTTTTACTGAATAATTGATTAAATAAATGCAGCCGTGGTCATCATATGAGACTTCATTCAAAAATGTAAATATCTTAGCAACCCCAAACTTTTGAACAGTATACGTATTAAAAGCCTTTTTACCCCATGACTCACCTCAAGTGTTGCAGTGACTATCTGATTGCCAATCGTGAAACAGTCAGTTGGGAAATCATTGATCCGGAGGTAAAAGGCCACAACATTAGAGAAAATGCGCACCATGGTCTCATCGCTGAATGAATTGATGCTGCAGATGTTAAAATGGCGAAGGAAACGAGGAGTCACTGCATTCCTGCCACCACCAGGGGGGCCCATCGCAGATATCAGTTGTATGTCCATAAGTGTGATCTTTGAAGTGTCCTTGAGATCATACCTACAACATAAGGACTTGATTATAACAGCAAAGGACATCAAAGAATCAAAAGGACTAGGACAGACAATACTGATTTATAGTGTACTGTAGGCTATAAGTGTAGTGTAGTGTAGTTTACCAGTTCCCATGGTCAAAATACTGACGAAGCAGCTCAATTGGAGGTTGTGCACCAAACACCTCTTTTGCTGGCATATTCATGTCATCCACAAAAATGATGCATTTCTTTCCCATGGGAGGTCCATACACTCCCTTTCGCCTTTTGTCTAGTCTGGACATAATAATGTTCTAGAGGATAGAAAGAGAGTTTGTGTTTTGGAAAAATACCACTGATAGATTAAGTGGATTCATTGTAATATATTGAAAATATGGTGACTGTGAAGTGGTTACCTGGGTCTGACTGGCACTGGTGCGAGCTGAGAAGTTGATAAAGAAGGGAAGGAAAAGGTCTTTGTCGAGATTGTTCATTAATTTTTCTTTCACATAAACAGACTTTCCAGTGCCAGTAGGGCCGACGAGCAAAAGAGGCCTAAGTTCAATGGAAAAATAAGATGAGTTTGGGTGAAGACAATAATATAAAATCTATAGCTTAACTAGCCCATGATTTACTCACCCTCAAGCCATCCTAGGTGTAAATGACATTCTTCTTTCAGACGAATACAATCGGAGTTATATTAAAAAAATGTCCTGGCTAATCCAAGCATTATAATGGCAGTAAATGGCCCAAAATTGGAAGCACAAAAAAAGTGTACCAATCCATTATAAAGTAATCCACACTGTTCATCGGGGTTAATAAAGGCCTTTTAAGGCAAATCGATGGGTTTTTGTAAGAAAAATATCCATGTTTAACACGTTATAATAAATGTATACGTTAGGCTATAGTGTAAGCATTTTGAACTGCGAGAGGTGTTACACTTTCACCGTAAACTGAATACAGAAGGCGGTTCGCCGTAAGCTAGATATTTTACTCATAAGTTTTAAATATGGATTTAAAATTTTTCTTACACAAACTTCACTTTCAAAGGCCTTCATTATCCCCCTGGAGATGTATGGATTACTTTATATTTATCCGTCTGAAAGAAGAACGTCATATACACCTAGGATGGCTTGAGTAAATTATGGGATATTTAAAATTTTTGGGTGAACTATCCCTTTTAAGGCTAAAAATATTTGGTCTAATTGGTACTAAATTATTAATATATATACAAATAATGTAACTCTAATCTAAATTAAAATGTTTCTGTTAATAAAAAAAGTTTCAAAAGCTTTGTCATAATTACAAAAAATCAACAGCTTTGTCATAATTAAAGCAAAAATATCTTACCCTATATTTGGGTGTGGTGGTGGGGGGGGGGGGGGGGGGGGTAATTGGTTGAGAAGCACTGGTCTAATATTTGTCAAGACATTAAAAAAGAATACTTACATCCCATATCGAATGCAGAGATCCATTAGATAAGTGTATCGTACAGTGTCAATTGTGGGGACAATGATATCCTGTACTTTGGTATTCTTGTCCCCTAATGGTACATTTCTGATCGACTCATTCCAGTGTACCCAACGTCCTTTTCCTTTGAACTTAATTTGAAGGGGGGGGAAAAGAGACTGGAGTAATACGTCTCAAAATCTCATACTACTAAACTTCTATGTACCAACCTCATAATAGTAGTCATAGACAAGACCTTTCTCGTCAAAGGGACATTCCCATCTTGACACAGTAGCAGGTATGGGGTAGTCTTCTGCATTTCCTGAGATAATTTTCCTCAGAAACTGATCAAATCGACTGCAACTGTCAGTATCACAGCAACCACCGACAGACCACACCAGGGCAAAGGTAAAAGCTGCCTACATAGGCCAAAATTCATGCTTACATTAAACTGTGTTCTGACAAGTTGTATATTATACCTTTTAAATTAATAATTACCATGATCCATGAGCGTATGTTTTTGTTCCCTGGGTCTTCATTTAAAGGTCCAGTCAGAAGCATCTCAAAGAGTCGTGCGAGAGACACAACAGTATTACTGTTGCTAGTGGGAATGACCTCCTGGAATATGAAACTTAATGTAACTCAATGAGCTCATACTGATTTGTTGACAACATCTAAGATCAAAATAATCTAACATGGTTATTTTATATGAAATTCATAGCATAAAGCAATTACCCGGCATTGTTTGCGTAACAAAACAAGTGCCGGAGGAAGTAACCACTCAAAGAGTTGCTGCAGTAGTGTGGAATTGTCTTGTGACTGAAGTGGGTCAGGAAGTGTTCTCATCCAAGATAGTACCAGAGGAGACCAGCCTAGCTGAGACGGCTCCATGTAGATCATTCCACAGCGACTCACTGTGGCTGGCTATTTCAGAAATCAAAAATTGTTAGCATGCTATAGATCATGAAAACTGTAGTGGATTTGAATATGCTGTATAACTGGACAGTGCTGAGGTTCAATATTAAATATTGTGACTTACAGAGGCTTGCGACAAATCCATAGCCTCAAAAATCAGACTCATCTGATTGGACATCTGAATAATCTCCCCACTCATGAGGCATAGCTAAAACAAAAGAGAATAGAGAATATATTTGATATAATATATTATATAATATTTTATTTTTTATATTATATATTTTATATGATTATATAATATAATTGCCTTCTTGTTGTCATCCAGCACAGTGTTCATGCTTTCAATCCACAGGGTGTCTATGGGGCCATCGAACACCACCCATTTCCTGTCTGGGGTCTCACTGGAGGCAAATTCTCGAAAAGTGTTTGCCACAATCCCATCAGTCCACTAATAAAACAGAAAGGAACAGGTGAAAAAAATGCACAAATAAACAAACGGTTATTTTTTATAATCTGTCTGATGTAGAATTCAAACTCTCACCTCATGGGACACAGGATCGAACTGACCAAACAGTTGACCCATCGTAATAGATTTAGGATTGACAGTTTGGTACACAACTTTTTCTTCTTCATTATAGCCCAACTCATTCATCAGGGTCAAAGTATCAGCAAGAACATGAAGTACTTTGGTTTTTCCAGCAAATGGTTCTCCGACAAGCATAAACCTATGGAATATTTTAAGAGAATATTTTATTATTTGTTTCAACCTTTCCATTGGATAAAAATCATCTTGTTTGATAGAAAAAAAAAGAAAATTTAATAATATAACACCTAGAACAAAGTAGATCACCATGCAAATGTAGAAGAATGATTACTCTATTATAATATTACTATTATTAATATTAGTATTAAATAAAATTTAAAGGGTTAGTTCACCCAAAAATGAAAATTAGCCCATGATTTACTCACCCTCAAGTCTTCCTAGGAATCATCTATGACATTCTTCTTTCAGACGAATACAATCAGAGTTATATAAAAAAATGCAAATGCTTCCAAGCTTTATAATGGCAGTGAATGGTGGGCAGTCCAAAATATGAAGACCAAAAAATTGTATCCATCCATCATAAAAGTAATCCACACGGCTCCGGGGGGTTAATAAAGACCTTCTGAAGCAAATCGATGGGTTTTTGTATGAAAAAAAATCCATATTTAACATGTTGTAAAATATCTAGCTTCCGGCAGACCACCTTCCGTACTCAACTTACAAAGAAAGTGTAGCGGTAGCGCCTCACGCAGTTCTACGTCCGACGCCATCGTCGCGCCAGTTACGCTTTTTCCGTAAGTTGAATACAGAAGACGGTCCACTGGAAGCTAGATTTTTACGTAATAACGTGTTAAATATGGATATTTTCCTAACAAAAACCCATCGATTGGCTTCAGAAGGCCTTTATTAAGCCCCGGAGCCGTGTGGAGCAGTTATATGATGGATATACATTTTTTTGGGCTTCAAATTTTGAGCTGCCCTTCACTGCCATTATAAAGCTTGGAAGAGCCAGGATATATTTTAATATAACTCTGATTGTATTCGTCTAAAAGAAGAATGTCATATACACCTAGGATGGCTTGAGGGTGAGTAAATCATGGGGGAAATTTCATTTTTGGATGAACTATCCCATTAATATTACACTTCCTTTTTTTTTGTTTGGCATACAGCTTAAAAAAAATATATATATATTTTTTTTTTTACATATATTTTACATCACCTGTATTTTTGATAAGGAAATACCCACTTACCCATGACGAACTATCATCATCTCATAAGTTTGAATCATTTTGTCCAGGAAAGCCTTGACAGGTTGCACATTGTGCTTTTTGCAGCACTTTTCAGCACATTCCAGGAACAACTAGTGCACATGAACAAAGATGTAATTAAAATCTCTTATTTCTCATTAGCAATCTAAATGAGAAACTAAACAAACAAGAAAAAGCATACTTTATAATCTGCCACAGGCAGAGAAATTCCTGGGAACAGGTCACTGGTGATTCCATTGAAAAGAGGGATATCATGGGAGAGAAACTTAGGCTCATTGACATCCTTGATGGACCGGAGAAGCTAGCAACAGAATGAGGATAACGTATCAGATTTCAGCCAACTTAGGGTATAAGATACTATGCTAACTATTCTTTTATTTAATTTACTTACAAGCATATCCTCGTTTTCATCTGGAAATTTGAGTTTGAGGTTGCCAGCAGCCACCAGCACTGCTTTAACAGCTCTCATGCCATAGTCATAGTGAAACTGAGAAGACAGCTGCTCAGAGCACAGCCTGTAGGTCATCACAATCTTCACTGAGAGAGGCTTAGCATTGAGGAAGCCATATGAGTATAAGGAGATCTCAGCGATCAGTGCATAGTTGGGCACCATCATGGCCACTGTTCTAAACAAGACCTGATTAAAATGAAAAAAGAACAGTATAGTTAAAGCCACATCGGACAGCCTGATGTTAAAGTCCTCATGAAATCAAAATCAATCTGATTTACTTTGTTAGTACACATTACACGTCTTAGGGTGAACAATTAATGCGTGCAAGTTAATACACAGAAAAAAATGGTTTGCCGTGGTAATCTTTAATCAAAATCTGAAAAGTAACTTCTGGTCTGGAATGGTGTTCCCTTTCCGATGACGGCAGTTTGACGGCTTGGGTTTGAATATCCTTAACCACTCCCCTCCAACCATTAGTCTGCTATGAGCGAGAGATGGAGAGGAGGAGCGCTGAAATAAAACCCTGCCCTCTATTCAATATTCCATTTCACTTGGAAATACGTCACAGCACTGAAATAAAATCAGTTGCAACTTCCGGTTCACTGGGACTTTAATGAAACAAGTTACACATAATACGGGAAAAAAAAAACACCTTCAGGTTATCAGGAAGTTCAGATCGGCCAGCGTATCCAGGGTTCATGGTGATGGCGACAAAACAGTTGGGGTTGAGACGTAACTCTGTGCCCTCAAAGTCAAAATATTCAAGCTTCATTTCGATGGCCCTCTGAATACACAGGATCTGCTGAGCCACCACCGACAGCACCTCCAACTCAATCCGGTTAAATTCGTCAAAGCATGCCCAGGCACCAGTAGACGCCAATCCCTTGAAGAACTAGGAAATATAGTCAGGCAATTGATGACTTAATATAAGAGTTTTCATGTTATTCCCAGAGCCCATTGAGTACATTATAGATAAACTGGTGAACATAGCCTAATGAAATTAAAATGTGTAAGAGATAAACATGCTGAAGTTTCTGAACTATAACCAGATACGAGTCCTTGATGTCCAGAACACCAGCTTTATGTTTGAAATGTAAAAACTGTCACCTTCCCCATGGCTAGGTAGTCAAGGCCATCTGAGCAGTTAAACACCACACATTGAACAGCAAGGGCTTTGGCCAGATCTTTGGTGGTTTCAGTTTTGCCTGTGCCTGCAGGTCCCTCAGGAGCTCCACCCAAATTCAAGAAAAATGCTCCAATCTTTGAAAGAGCACAATAAACCAGATATCAAAAATAATTATGCCTCAAGCTAATCACAAAAATGATAAAAACATTTAGCTAGCCTGATTAGCGTCAATTTGATTATTGTTTCAGATTGAATACATTGTCACAGCTGAGTATTTTCTGTATTCTCATTATAGAATAATAAATTAGCCATTTAATATACCAAAGTTCGGTAGCATCTGTCTGTAAGTGGTGTGATGACCAAGCGAGGAGAGTTTCCAAGGTATTCATAAGCATACTTGACATCACAGTTTATAATGCGGACACGAACATTGTCATTAGCCCAATAGTAACGTAGCTGGGCAAGCCACTGGAAATCTGTCTCACTTGAAACACCTGAAATAGATATTGAAAAAACAAAAAAGTACAACACATTAACCACAAATTTAAATAATTATGTCACACATTAAAGATCACTTTTCAAAATGTTTTTACAAGATTGCAGAATGATTGCTTTATAAACTACATAATATCAGAGCGATAAACAAGAGAACCTTTCTCTATCATCTCCATGATAACATCCCTGGCATGAACATCTATGGTCACTAGGGCTCCAAGAGTGGTGCGTGTCTGCTTGGGCAGCTTCCCCCTCACCAGCTCTACGATATCGTTCAACTGATTCTGCAGCTGATCATAGTAGTTCTTCAGACCCTATGAAATCATCAACATCTTAGACAAATAGCAAAATAAGCACAAAATTCAATGGTCCACTGATATTCAGAGTGATTTCCTTACATTAGCTCCACTCCTGATGGCCTCATGTACCTCCAGTGTCCAGTACATCTGAGAAGTACAGAGGACCACCTGTCCAGGCCACTCACGTACCCACTGACTCCTTTTAGTGTTTGGATATGCCTGAACACAGTAATCACAGAAACATGGTGCAAAAAATATAATAAAGATATACATTTTAAACAAAAAGTGCAAATAGGAACATGGGTTTTTACCAGCCTGGAGTGATTAATCACATCCCTGATGCTTCTCAGCATTATGTCTTCCACCTGCAACAGCCACTTTTCCACAGCTCCTCGAGCTTCAGAGGTAGAGATCCTCTCGATGAGCTCCACGCGCTCCCCCTCACTGCTGTACATGGCCTGGATGTCCAGGTTGGGCAGGAAGTCCAGTTTGGCGATGCCTTCAAAGCATTTCTTTAAGTGAGGCTGCACTCGCATGGGATCTTTGGTTTCTGAGAGAATCTCCAGCATCTCATCATTTGAAAGAAAAAAGAATCTACAGAGTGTAAAAGGATTATTCATAAATATGGAGGTTATATGACAAACATAAATGAAAATGAGAAATGATGCCTTGGTAAATGAATTAAATAAATAAGAGAAAGTTGAAATACTAAAATAAAAATTAAAACAAATTAAATATAAATTAAATAAGAGAAATTGCTAAAATAACACAGCAATTGTGTAGTATCACAAATGGAACTGCAAAAATAATGACTATTTCCAAACATGTTTCCTAAAGAAAACTCCTGTCTACCATTGGTCAAAAAAAGCCAGTGTTGCTGTGCTGAGATTGTCAGATTACACCTTTCTCTAAGATCTACTTATGAATGTCTTATTTTAACATTTACAAAATTCCATACTTTAGCTTGAAACATGCAACTTTTTAAATATACTACCGTGGAAAAAACAATCTTTTCTTTTCAAGGTATGCATTCAGGCCCTTCATAATGTTCTCAAGGAGGTTGTAGGACTCTTGCAGTCTTTCGAACAAGCCAGGAAGTGAAGTTGCAGGTAGAATCTGTGCAAACGGGAGGATTATTTGTATTTTATTTCTTTCAAAAATAAAAAAAACGATGAATGAGGTTCATGCTAGCCCATGAGCAAAATTATTTCTAAACCTCCAATTTTTTTAAATAATTTTATTTTGTTTAATCACCTTTGGGTCCTTCACACAATGTGTCATAACCTCCTTCCAGTGTTTGTTTACGATCTGGAAGAGACGGCCCTCCTCTGGCATCTGCTTCATTATATCCTCTGAGCTGAAGATGGGCTCCAGGTATAGCCACTGATGTTGTACCTTCAGCCACTCATCTATAGTGTCTTGGATACGGATCAAACGCTCCTCCCAGACCTGGTTTGAATCAGTAAAAATCTAAATTAGTCTTTCTAAATAAACTCAGTATCCCTTGACCACGATAAAGAAAACTGACAGACCGGAAATGAGCTCATAATATGTTTTTTACTTGAATATCTGTCTGAATATTCTTTATGCAGAAAACTTAACCAATTGCTAAGAACATTAGACTTAGACTTCCTTTATTGATCCCTGATGGGAAATTGCTAAAATAACACTGCAATTGTGTAGTATCACTAAATGGAACTGCAAAAATAATGACCATTTCCAAATTTGTTTCCTGAACGAAACTCCTGTCTACCATTGGTCAAGAAAACGATAGCCCCACCCCAAACTCACATAATTGGTTAAGCCGGTGTTGCGGTGCCAGCCACTTGTCAGAATGATAAAAACAAATAGCACTTACATTTTTCAGTAAATTTCTAGTTATGAATGTTTTTTTTTTTTTAATTAAAAAAAATTACATAATGTAATGTGAATCAATAAAAATGTGGTAGTCTTTATATAGACACAAAAAATGCACATTAAGCTCCAGGTGAGTGGAAAAGTTTTTATTAGATTCATTCCGTTTTTGTTTTTAATATAAATTTTTTTAATGATTTGAAATACCCACAAGCTCACCTTAATTTCTGTCTCGAAAGGCTTGATGAAAGGAGAGCCTCTCATGGTTTGGGTTTTCACTATCTGGTCATCTAGCATGGTTTGAATCTCATCCACAGAGGAGAGAATGGAAACGCCAGAGTCCCTGTATGGATGATAATGAAATGACACCGTATCCCAAACCTCCACCATATTCTGCATGGCTCTCTCCAGAGCGAATTCCTGAAAGTGAACAGTTTCAGTTTAGTCTCTTTACGGCATATAACTGCACCAAATCATCTTGGGTGGATTCACAGTGTTATTACTTTGCTGGCTCCTGCACTGATGCTTTCAAAAGATTCCAGGTACGGGGTGAGGTTCTGTTTGAGGATTTTGCGCAGAGTGCTGCCAGAATCAGGGATCAAGTCTTGGCCCGCAACTTCTGACATTTGCTCCCAGTGTCGGGGTCTGATGCCGGGGTTACACAGGATAGACACCATTGGAATGTACTCCTAAGAATATAAAACATATAAATTCTGTCATTAATCTTCCGTCATGTAATTCCATGAGGGTGAGTAAATGATTGTTCATTTTTGGATGAACCAATCCTTTTATCTGTAGGGAGGAAACACTACCTTGAACTCTTTGACCTGCTCTATAACACTTGAACAGATGTCAATAGTGGCACTTTCCCGTTTGATTTCCTCTTCATCTTTGGGCTTCCTCTTTTGTCCTGCTTTTTTCTCCTTTTCTTGCTCAGCCTTCTTTTGTTTCTGCTGGAAGAACTTCAGCATCTTGTATATTTCTCTGGTGTACTCCTCAACCTCCAGCTCTATACTCTCACCATTCAAATCCAAGAAAGACCCGTCCATCCATCTACACTCAGATGACAAGACAAGATAGCATCCATAAAAGATAACATAAATCAAGTTTTTGGAGTCTGAAAATAGTGGCAATAAAGTGATGCATTTCATAATTATGGACCAGAGGAACATCAATCCACAAACCTCTTTCTTGTGCGTTGCCATTTCAGAACCAAGTTGAAGAGCTTTTGATAGGGCTCAATAGTTTCCTTGATCACGTCAACCTCTGGGTACAAGGTTTGGTCCCATTTGTAAAGGGCTTCTTCTTTGTTGATAAAGACAATTAATTCCTCAATGTCCTGGATCCTTTTCTGCACTTGTCTCACATCAGAAGCATACTGGAAACGAGAGAAAGTATTGCAATACTATCTTTCAGAAGTCCAATAATCATGATCAAAGATCAAAGAAATAGTTTAGCCAAAAAAGTTTTGTAATAATTTTCTTGCCTTCATGTCATACCAACTATGTATTTACTTTCTTTCATGAAATACAGCAGGAGATCTTAAACACAATGTCCAAGCTTTTGTTCTCCATTCAATAAAATTGATGCAAAAAAGAAAAAAACAGAAGCATGGATGTTCTGCCTGACAGATATCCATTTGTGTTCCAAGGAATATGGGGTCAAAATGAAGTGACTGACACAATGTTCATTTTGGGTGAACTATTCCTTTAACTGGATTTAAGTTTGTAATATACCTGTTGAATCATATCGACTTCAGAGCACTCTGCAAATTCCTCCATCCTGCGGCCTACTTTCTCTACTTCCAGCAGCAGTTTCTCTCTTCGACCCACAAGTTCCTGCTGACCCTTTTGCTTGGCTTCTTCCATCACCTACAAAAATGTGTGTAAGTCCTTCTAACTGAAAACCTACAGTTTCTATACTTGATATTCATTCAAATCCATCCCTGGACATTTATTAAAAATATCACCTCATCACTTTGATCGAAAATCGGGTAAATGTTTTGTGGCCAGAGCATTACTGTGGCGTTCAGTTCAAGGTGCTCTGCATCAAATATATGAACATCCATCAAATAATTCATCCTGTGTTGTATTTCCTGGAAAAAGTATTTGAAAAAGCAACCATTTTAATAGTTATCCATACTAAGAACATGTAAAAGTAAATAGTTCTGAGGTACCCACCATTATCTTATTGTTGAGCTCCTCTGTTTCCTTGGTTTTCACCTGATTAATGTAAGTAATCATTTCTATCATGTCCTCTGTTGTTTCAGGGACTTTCAAAGCCCTGTCCCGAATGGCCTCAAACTCTTTACAAATCCTGAAAAACAAAACAAATATATATTATATATTTAAAGAGAAAATTATTGTTCACCTTAAAATTGTTACACAGGTTTTGAAGACATAAAGGTGAATAAATGATGATGTTCATTTTGTTTAATAAATGACACGTTCGTTTTAAGGTGAACTACTGCTAACACATCGGCAAAACACTGATCTTACTGAAGACTGCTTTGATGGTGTGAGCTGACGAGCTTCCCCACAAAGATTTCGGAAAGGGTTTTCACTTTCTTTGCAAGACCTTGTTTGAGCTCCTCACAGTCCAGTTGCACCATGTCAAAATGGATCAAAGAGGGAAGACCAGATATCTCTTGCGACAGGGCCCGAAACCTTTCCACTTCCTGACATGCAGCCATTTAAAATGTAAGAATACAGACATGTAGTGTAAACAGATTAAACACAAAACAATAAAAACAAACACCTTAGTATATAATTAAAAACATATTACCATTCAAAGATTTGTGGTCGGTAAGATTTGCTTTTTCTTTTGAACAAAATGAATAAGACTTAGTATATATGACATTGTTACATTTCAAATAAATTCAATACAGTTTCCACAAAAATATATATCAGTAAAACTGTTTTCAACATTAATAATAATAAGAAAGGTTTCTTGAGCACAAATCAGCATATTAGAATAATTCCTGAAGGATCATGTGACGCCGGAGACTGGAATAATGATGCTGAAAATTCAGCTTTATCATCACAGGAATAAATAAAACATTTTAAATATATTCCAATAGAAAGGTTATTTTAATAATGATATTTAAAATTTTTACTGTATTTTTGATCAAATAAATACAGCATGAGACTTATTTCAAAAACAAAACTATAAAAAAAAATCTTACTGACCCAAAACTTTTGAACAGTAGTGTACATAATGTATTGAAATAAATATGAGCAGACCTTGGTGTACTCATCGTAAGAATGCTCTTCTTCCATTAATTTTTCCACTTCAGACTGTGCCACCCCATTGACTATCCAGTCATAGCTGTCAACTAAATAATATCAATGATAAAACATACAAAAATAATTCAGCAGGGAATAGTAGAGTCATGAAGTACATTGCTAACATCTATGTGGTTTTAGCACATTGCTATGCGGTTGCTAAGGTGTTGCTAGGGTGTTTCGGGTTTTGGTTACTCACCATAGCTCTGGAAGTGTTTGGCAGGTCCATCCAGGTTTATCCGTACAGCATTCCTAAGAGTGGTCTCTGCCCACATCTGAACATGATCTGAGAGCTTGGCATCCACTACAGAAACATTGCCCTCTGCTAGCCATGACTGGATCGTCTGCACATTCTGTGGGACGGGCCGGACTTAATATCGAACATAGATCGGTCCGTTTTTTTTCATATAGACAGAATAATTATGTGAAACACAACTGCACAACATTATGTTTCCTAACCTGCATGGTATTGCTGATCAGGTTTGCAATTTCAAGCACAGCCTGCTCTAGATCATGAAAATTAGGATAAAAATCCATCTTCTCGTCATCAAATATTAAGTCCATCTTGAATAGGGGGAGTTTGCTGATGTTGAGGGGATCGAACAAACTGACGAATGCCACCACACTTCTCTCAACTAGAGCCTTTAGCTAAAAGAAAAACAATGGGTAAACAAAACCAATTATTAAATTACCCTTAGGCAACAAAAACACCAACTGTTGGAAATAAAGCTCATGGTTACTGCTAGCAGATATTACGAAAAACAATACTCAGCAGCTCACCTGATTGGATAGAAGCGTTGAGGCACAGTTGTAAAAGGAGTCAAGCTTTTTGGGTTTGACTTTCTGCAGAGTGCCTTTGCTGGTGAGCAGTTGAATGACTTTGGGGAACCAGGCTTTCATGAGTCTGTCCTCCACTCTCTCACACTCCACAGCCACTTTGTTCTTCAGACTCTCACAGTCTACAGGCCCTTTGGACCTTTATAACAGGTTTCAAGAAGTACATTACTCATTCACATTTCAAGTCATATGAATAACTTCTTTAATATAGTTTTAATATAGGTGTTGCGTGTGACTGTCCAGAGTTTGCACAAAAAAAAGTCTCATTAAAAGGCTAATATTCTTTTTTGTTTAAGTAGTTTAATTATTACATATTTATTATTTCTTAAAAGTAGTTTTATATTTATTTTATTTTATTCATATTTACGGTAATAACTTTTATCAGCCAAAGTAAGTCATGTAGGAAGTCATTTTACTGTCATGTAGCAAGAAAACCATTAAAATAATTATTAAATAATTGTAATAATGTTTGAAACCCACATGAATATAAAAGATGGCATATTTGTGCAACTTGTGTTTTGATTTTCAAAAGATTTCTCCTTTTCATCATTGACCCAAGCAACAAATACACAGCATGTAATGAGAAATTGAATTGATTGATCCCAGATCACAAACATCATCATCAAGAAGTACCTGCAGTCTGAAAGATCAATAAGGAGCAGGTGGGAGAATGTGCTGTAGCAATGATCAAGGACGCTCTTCATGGCTGGATGCAATATGTGTAGATTCTTCTGTATCTCTTTTCGACTCTGCACAAAGCTGTCATGCCATGGACAGGAGAAATCTAGAATCCTGGGGAAGCAAAACCAAGATCATAAGTTGTAAGACACTTTATAAACTGGCCATATTAAGATTATTATGATAAAGGTTGCTAGAACATGTACATTTTTATTTGTAAATGTGTGCACACTTACTCAGCAGATCTGTTGCTCTCTTGAGAAATTGTGTCAGTTGACTGTGGATCTTTTAGTATAGTGCTTACTAGAAAAAACATTAATAACAACCTAATAAAGACCCAGTATTCTTCATAAAAACGTTAAAACGCACAAAAAACAGATCTACAATTTATATTATTTTCTGTAAATCTAGTCATTTTCTGGAAAATGTCCTAGTTAATCACAAGAGATAGAAAAATATTTTAATGAAAAATGAGCAGGGCCAATGTGTTTTTGAATGACCACTTTGACATTATCAAGACAACAATGACAATGTGATGTTTTTATTTTAAGAGCAACGATTGGACTCACCTCTGTGCTTGATCATGACTCTGAGATAGGTCTCACCGACCTCCTTGCATATGACTTCCAGCAGCTCTTGTCTGCCAGGCCCCTGACGGAGCCGATGGGACACGCGGGTCAACATGGCATCCAGCCACTGTTGCTGAAATGGCGCAACAGGACTTTGCTCAACACACTCTTTCAGGAACAAGTAGTTCATCTACAAGGAGAATGTGGAGGGAAAAGTATAAAACACAATTAAATGAAAAGATCCACCATGTAAAAAGAGGATAACTGCGTGGTAAAATATAATAGCATACATATTGTTTCCTCTCTTCAGTGATCATCTGAAAAACAAAATTAAATGACATTATTAACAAATGCAATGCATCTTTATGAGACTGCTTAAAGTGTGTGAGACGTATGAAAGAGTAAAACGTTCATACTGTTGCAGGAAGCTCTGGTTCAGATGAAGGAGATGCTGGTCCTGCTTCCTTGGCCTTCATGTAAGCTTGCATTGCCCTGTCAACTCTAACAAAATTGCAGTTATCCAATTACAATAAGACTCGATTATATTACAAAACACCATTATGTTATATTACATAAACAGCAGCAATATCCTGATCTTTTATCTAAAGCTAAAATATTTTTTTTTTTCAATTTTTTGTATAATTTTCTACACATGCTGTTGTTATGACCATACATTAATTAAGTGATCCCTTATTTGATTGTATAGCCTACAATAAAACTTTACAAATTTGTTTAATTGAACTACAAAAAAAAAAAAAGTGATTACAAAAGAGAAAAACTATTTACTCAATATAACCTACACTTCAAAAGTTAAGGTTTTTAAATGTTTTAGAAGGAAGTCTCTTCCGCTCACCAAGGCTGTATCTATTAAACCAAAAATACAGTAAAAACAGTTATATTGTGTAATATTATATACATAAATTATAATGATTTAAAATAACAGTTTTATATGAATATATTTTAATGTAATTTATTCCTGTAATGGCAAAGCTGAATTTTCAGCATAATTTGTAATACATCTTATTATGTATTATTGCACAAAAATGTACAACTATTCCTGTCTTCAGTGACACATGATCCTTCAGAAATCATTCTTAATAGGTCGATTTGACCTATTAATCGACCTTGTCGATTTTTGAAAATTATTTCTTTTTGTTTTTTTATTATCAGTGCTGAAAATCGTGGAATGTTTTGATAGAATATTTAAAAAAATAAAGAAAAAGCATTTTATTAAATAAATATTTTCTAACTTTATACATCTCTTTACTGTCACTTTTGATACATTTAATGCACCCTTGATGAATAAAAGTAAGCTAACGTTACCTTCTTTTTTTTTTCAATTACTGACCCCAAACTTTTGAACGGTAGTGTACTTTTATAATGTTCAGTTAAACCAACATTTTTATGTTAAATAAAAACGCCCAGGTTAATTGTGAACAACCTATTAACAAATAATAAACAATAACAGCGATTAACGTTAAATGCACCAACAAAGCTCTTACATCATGTTTTGGAGCTGTTGTCGCTGCTCCTTGCTCCTCCTGTGTCGCAGGAGTTTTCTCCTCACGGCCAGCCTGCTCTCTGGAAGGCCTGACTCTACCTCCTGGACCGGAGGGCTTGGGATAGGAGGGAGGGCATTGTACCTCCTCAGACCATTCTCCTCCCGAGACCTAAATGTCCCAGATGAGGTCGGCATTTCAGCGACTGAAAGAAATTACGATATTTGTTCCGTTTAAACATATATTAATGTGTTTTAAAAAAATCGTTCGTATTGCTAGAATTATGAGGGAAACAAACTGCAGAGCAAAGTTGTGTCCGTACCTAAATAAATTAAAAATAAATCTTGAAGTGATTACGCATTTTGCCGTTTATCGTAGTTTTGACACGTCATACGTTCTTCCTCCTAACGGTTTTTTTGAGATCCTTGCTCCAAACTGATATAAGTTTGTTGTACTTGTGGAATTTCCGTCAACATATGGGTTACCATGGATGCACAATCGGAAGTGCTTTGTTATCAGCGAACACAAGAAGCGCATTGGGGAAGGTCAGAGAGATATCTCTTAAAGGGATAGTTCACCCAAAAGGAAAGTAAAACTATTCTGATTTACTCATAATTATGTCTTTTCAAACCTGTATGACTTTGTTTCTTTCAAAAGTATATCAGTTATGATACAAAGCAAAATAATTCACTTTTACTGTCTGGTTAAAAGATCCAATGAAAGTACTGCAAATGGTGAATTAGGATGTCAGTCCCTAACACTCTAATAATGTTAATAATGCTTATAACTTTTCACAGAAAAAAGAAAGTCATGCAGGATTGGAGCAACATGAGGGTGAGTAAATTGACAATACACCTGTTTTGCCTTCTAAACTTATTTTGTTAAAGGGTTCAATATACTATGTTGAGATGTAATATTTTATTTTTATTATATAATTTTTATATATATATATATATATTTGGTGCTTTTCATTCCTAGTTATGTAAAGCCTGACAAATTAAATATTTAAAAAATGGAACAATTTATTGAACCTTTAGACAAAAAAAAAAAAAATTAAATCCTAAAAAAGTTTGCATGTGTTTTATGTTTTGTATCATAAAAACACCTTGATTATTTATATTGCCAAAATCAAGATGCCATTCTGATAGCTTGTAATGTAAATCAATGAGATCTTTGCATAGAACAGACTTGCATAATAAAAATGCATATAACTATCAGTCATCACCCTATATTTTCCAATAATATATCATATTAAGATGATAGTCAAATGCTTAGTTTTATGATCAAAGCTCTGTCGTTTTTATTGAGGGAGGCTAAACATATAATTCAATGCAACACACTGAAGATGAGAGAGCATCATGTGATACTCACATTTTAAAATGATATAAAATTATTCTAAACAATTATATATAGATAATCAGGTAAACCCAAGTTGCTTCAGTCCAGTAAGTGGCCATCTTAAAATATTACTAACAATAGTTATTAATATTTTTTACAACAAAGTTATTCTTGATTTGTATACAGTAAAAAGCCAATTATACTAAAATGCCTTTTACTTGCTAAAAAATTAAAACTATTAATCAGAAGGAAGCAAGTAGATTGTATAACAGGTTTTTCAGCAAAGTTTTGATCATGTTGATCATTTAGAAATGCTCAGGCTTTAGGGTTAAATCTGTACATTTGCCCTTTTTCTTTATCCATGTATTTTTTTTAATACCTATGATGCATGTTATAATGTGGATGTCAAGAATTAGCGAGTATGAAGTATGCATTCATCACTCGTGATATTAAATAAGTTGACAAGTTGAATTTGTGAACATACACACCACAAGATGGCAACATTTTCCCAACATCATTACAATTAGGCGCATGGTGTGATTGATGTGGTGCTGGTAGATGCCCTGTAGTTTAATTACCTTCCGAGAGATCCTACTTAGTCTGTCTGGGTGTGAACAGTCTGGGTGTGATTCATTTGCAGCCACTGTGGTCCAGTAAACGTCCTTGCCCTGAAAATGACTCCTCGTGTAAGCAAAACCATAATAAAGGGTGTCTGGGGACAAAACAGCCTGGGTGGTTCCAGATCAGTTAGCAATAACATTAGGCGTCTTAAACAGCAAACTAAATTTGGCCTTAAAATAGGCCCCTCATGTGTTAGTAGTTTATCTTTAGAGCTAAAAAAACATGTTTTGCATTTTCTGCAGTGTCTAAGAGACAAAGGAAGCTATTAGCATGTTTCGTGCCATTCTATTATGAATAAGTAGCACAACGCATTAGTCTACGCTGCACTTCACTGTATTAAGGCCAGTGTGAAGGCGACATTAAAATAGGTCTGTCTTACCCAATGAAAATGACTGACAGTTGTCACTCTGCTTATCAATCACACTGTAAGCACATTCGAGACAAGGGGCAAATGACCCACTTGGCTCACTAAAACCATTCTGCTGGCATTCAAATCAACACAAATCTAGATTACAAGAACTTTCAATATGCAAAAATCTAGCTTCTTTAAAGCATGTTATACCATTAAAGTCAATGGGGTCCATGGTGTTTTGGACCCAATGACGTTCATTCTATGAACAAAAACTGTGTTCCACAGAAAAAAAAGTCATAGGCCTACAGGTTTGGAACGACATGGGGGTGAGTAAAAAGATTTGCGTGAATTATCCCTTTTAGATTATTGCACTGTGATGGTTGACAAGGGGGTTTCTACTATTTGATTCATTTTGGTTATCAAAGCTTTCAGTGTAAATCTAGGTCAGTTGTCATGACCTTTAATTGAAACAAATTCACGCTCTCAACTCATTTTTAGCCGTGCCAGATATCAAGTTCTTATGAAACCGGGTTCCTGAGACTAGAGTTGAAACAACTAAACCCCTTTGCTTGAGGTTGGCCGGCAGCTACTGTATGTTTGTATGAGACAGAGGGTGCAGAAGAGAGAAAAACGATAGGGGAGGGGTAGAAGAGTGTGTTTGTGAGAGAGAGAGGGTGTGGGGAGAGAGAAAGGCTGCAAGAATGAAGGCTGTGAGGCGAATGACGCACGATTATCTCCCCCCTGCCCGCTGATTGGCTGCGCGGGCTGCTCGTCAGAGAGCCCAGGTTTAGGGATGTGCGTTCAGAGCAGATTATGAAGCAGACCTCATCTCTGGCAGTCTCGTCAGATTGTCTCAATGGCTAAACACAAGCTTTTCCTGTTTTTTTCCCTGTTACTGTGTGTGTTTATCTCTCTGTCTTTGCCCTTCGATCAAGTGCCTGCGATCCTGGACAGGAGGTAAGAGCTGCGCTTTCAGCTCTAGCGTGGGGAGGGGGAATGGGGCAGTGATGCTGTGCAGCTGATGCACTGTCTTAGTCTTTTACAGTGGGCAAGAGCCACCAAGAAAATGCGCTTTATTAGGAAAATGCTGAAAGAGCATTCATATTCAACTCATACATTAATTTGACGTACGTGGGCTCTAGATTCAGAGTGTGTTGTGGTTTTGCTGCAGTTTTTCTTCTCTGTAAGTACAAGACATTCAAACATGGCTATGACAATGGGACAGCAGGCAGACCCTATCCAGTGTCTGTAGGAGTCAGTTTACAGATGCTACTCCAAGAAACAGAAGAACGAAGTGAGATTCCGATGGCTCTGGCTATATGAGCATCTTTGAATATACTCAGCCAGTTTATTGTTCAATTTGACAGTTGCTGAATTCCTTTACTCATATCAAAGCTGGATTAGGATAAATATGTTAATTTAGTTACATTTATGTATTTATCAGTGATTGGCTCCTCTGATATTACTGTATATGAGAGTGGGTAAAAATATAATATAATACTAGTTATGAGTAATTTATAGCTCACCACACAGGGTGTTGGAGTTGGTTTAAATTTAAATTGAAGAGAAATTGAAACATTCAAATTTCCAAAAAAGTTTCACAAAAAATAAACATTTTAAATTTCTATTTTACTGCTGATTTTGTGTGTGTGTGCATAATCTAACTTTTTGTATATTTTAAATGAGATTTACAAAGTGTCTACTGTATATATTAAGTTAAACATCAGCAAACTTTAAAATTATTTAGTTTATCCCTTTGCCTGGATGATGCTTGATTTGTCGCATTAAATATTTCTTTTTTATGTGTTTTTTTATGAGCATTGTAATCGTTTGAAATGAATAAGATCCAAGTTGAGGTTCTTGGCATTTTTAATTTGATCAAAGAGTCAAAATTCCATTTAAAGAAGCAAGTGCTTATTCTTTTGTGTTTATCTGATATCTGTTGTCTCCTAGAATTATTGATGCATTTATATGCGAATATATGAATAATACATGTTATATGATAGAGATGTCTTCCTTTAGTTCTGTAAACTGCAGCTGTAAACAACCTACCAACTTGCCCATCCCTCCCTAGATCAAATCTAAAGCTTAGGATTTATAGGGATAAGAGCAGCATTGCAGGCTATTGAAACATTGGGGATCTTGTTAGTCCAGAAATGTGTTTTAGGAGTAAAAAGTGTCGAGTGGTTTACAACCCTCCTCAAGTTTCTCAGGGTCAATGCATATAGCAGACCAAAACAGACGGTCAAGAATGGCAGCAAGTGGAATTAAACCAAAGGCTATAATCTTATTACCATTTAACAGACAAATCTATTTTAAAGCATTGTTGTGTTTCTGGAGTACCGTGCTAATGTGTGCTAGTGTACTGTGCTAATCTGTATGCTAAACCTAATCTATATATGCAAAAGATGATATTGAGCTCTGACAGCGCCAGTGAGGTGAAGACATAGTGTGAGCGCTGCTTTTCATTACATAAATGCTCAATTCAGCACTTAGGCTACTGTGTCCAGCCATAACCAATGACAGCAGCGCAGTCCTCAGCTGCTGACCTCGGTAAACTGGCATTAGAACAAAGGCGAGAGTCACTCCTCGTGCGCACACACTCCTCAGCAGAGCTCTGAAGACCATATTTGCTGTGCTTACATTGTTTTTATTTTTTAGCAGACCTGGAAAGAAGAAGAAAAAACAACTACAAATGTAGTTCTCTTTATAAGTTTATGTATTTTCTGTGCTTGTGTTGTTTTGGTTTTATTTTTTTTTTAGCAAAAATACTCGAAAAGTAGTACAAATGTACTTCCAGAGATCTTCATGTCATTTTTTTTTTCAGTTTTCACACCTGAATTTGAGATTTATTGTCACCTTGATTGGATTATAGGGGTTTTATGTGCCACATCGCTGTTGATTCAATGCTCATATCACGCTTGGGAACTGAATGAACTTAAATGCTCCATGCAGTAATCTCTTTATTTTCCCCACAAGACTGATGTTTTGCTGTATTCTTTAATCTCTTACATGATCACAAAGCACTAAATTCCAGTGTAGTAAAGGTGGGTGGGGTGGGCGAACTGGTGTAGTACGTAAGAGGCGGACCGAATCATCTGCTGCTCTGGTTCACAATCACACACCCTACTGACTTTGCTGCAGGTGAACAGACCTGAATCTAGGCCCAGCCCTGGATGTCAACACGTTCACACAGCAGGAAACCTTCCCGCAGATAGGGCAGCAGATTCTTAATAAGGTTTTAGGAGATCGTCCGCCAAGCTCATTATCTCTGTGATTAGACGTATAAACGGTTCATCTTTGGATAATCCAGCAAGTTCCAGCGAGAGGGATGAGGTGGCACAAGATAAATATACATGTGCGTATGTACACGCAAGGTGCCATTAAGTAATTTTTAGCCCCCACTTTGTTGATGGACTCAAGGTGCTAAGCACGTGAGAATCATGACATTCGACTAAATGTCTTGTCTTCTCCGGAGACACTAATCTGGACTGAAGATGTCAGACTTGTAGTCATGCATGACTGGTGCATCAAGCTGAGTGGATCTATGGGAAATCTGTCTTAGAGGTTGATAAGTAGGCCACAGTCTGACACAAAGAGATCAACCCCCTTTTTGTTTTGCTTTGTTTTTCCATCACAGCTCGGAGGTCCCACCATATCAAGCTGTGAGAATTAGAACAGGTCAGTATCTATTACTTTAATGGGAGTTATGCTTTTTGGGTTTGCCTTTAGCTTCTTTTAAATATAGTACTCTCATTTTCTGCTGAGTGTAGTTTTTTGTCATTTTAGTTAACTTTGTGCATAACAGTGTAAGGTCAAACTTGTGTTTATCTATTGTGTTATTGAGCACTGTGTAAGCTGCCAGGTTGAATGAAACCGTTTTATGCTACATTATAAATAAACAAGAATTTAATATTGCAGAATTTACATTTTAGGCAATATTTTAAGTTAACAATTTTTTCTCCACTAATGAAAATATATCCAAACAATATAATTTAACATACAGCAGTGGAGTTTAGTTTCACTGCTCCGAATAACATACAACAGTGGAGTTTCGTTCCTGAATGTTTTGAATGACGTGAACAATTCAATGACGAACCCACAAAAACTTAGAGCAAATCAGTTACCTAAAAATTACTCAATGAATCACTTATATCATCACACACTGGTGAAATGATTTAACCTGTAGAAAGAGTCATTGAATAATCCCCACCGCCAATCAAATTCGAGAACTGGAAATAGCTGTTGTTTAATGACATATTAAGCATTAGCTTTTATTTAAAAGTTTATTAGAAGCTAATGCAAATGGAATATGATCTCAGTGTGAAATAAACAATTTACTAGTGTGGATCTATTGCATATTTTGTCTCTTAGATCTCTTTCATCTTTTAGAATTTTACTTTCATACCGCAGAAATGAAAACTACAACTTTTTCGAGCATATTCACGTTGCGTGCTTAAAATATAGTGATTCTCTGTGCTGAAAGAACTCACCATGCCATCTCCCCCATGGTCCCATTTCAACATTTTGTGATGCAGATGGAGAACATGTTGAGAGTCCAAGTGCCTCACACGAGGAGAGTTATTCGCCTGCAGCTGAAAATCCACTCAGAAGAATACTGCAGGTATTGCATTTTCCCTGATAGTCAATGTGACCTTGGATTCCATAAGCAACATCTCTGCCTTAATTCACCCAGCATCCTACAAGACCAATAACACAGTGACAGATTTAGAACTAACATATTATGAGGGGGGGGGGCATTTGTGGGCCAGGAAGTATCTGCCATCTTTGGCCTGATTGTTTCCTTTTATAAGAAAACATATGAGATCAGAGAAGCCCATCAATAATGCATGTTCCATATATTATCGCTCAGTTTATCTTGTTATCATTTTCAAACAGCCTTATGGGTGGCATCTGCATGCCCAGCCCAGAACCAAACGGAAGTTACTACAGTCTACCAGCTCGGGACCCTACTCCCCCCTGACTGTAGCTTACAATGGCAAGATATGCATCCTCTTCAAAGCTAAGAGACTGGCTATTCGATACAGGAACAACACTTTCCTGGACCTCACAGAGAGGGTGTTTGGACCCAATGCACAAGTAGACACCAAAGGCTCTGTTTGTGCAAAGGACAAGGCCACGTGAGTATTCTTGAAAACTCTTTCTGCCATAATAAAGTAAAAAATTTGGTAAAATTACATTTAAAAAACATATATATATTGAATTTTTATAGGCTATCATTGCATTTGGGTGATGTGGAAGACATCAGGGGACTTGTCATCAGGTAAACACTCTTTTTCTTCTTCTACACTCATCTTGACGTATCAGAAGCTTGCACAAAACCTCACAGGCTGATAATTACATTCAGTTGTTAATTACTTCCTCTTGTCTGTTTTCTAAAGGCTTCAGATGTCCAACACATTCTATGAATCAGTAAGCCAGAACTGGTTCACTCTGGACAGTGTTCACATCCACTACAACTGGACTCATGAGGCCACGTTCAATGCCACGGAGGTCTATGCCCCCGCCACCTATTCTTACCACTGCCAGCATGTCAGCAGCTTACAGAAATATGACACCCTACTAGTGCCCAGCTCCCACACTGACAGCTCGGCAAACTGGCACATCACTTTCACAGATTTTCAGGTAGCTGCCACGAAATGTGCTTAAGTGTTTTCCAAAGTTTACTGAAATGTTGTATTTTTGAGAGTCACTGTGGTTTTTGCTGACATACTGTATTTGGAAATTAATTTAAGTTTATGTATTATAAGTTTATTCTTTATTGACATGCCAATATTCCGTGAAGAACCTTTAACATCCATGAAGCCTTTCCATTCTACAAAAGGTTCTTTGTAGTGGAAAAAGTTTCTTTAGATTTTTCAAATGTTCTTCACACTAAGAAAAAATTGTTTTTTTTAAGAACTGTTCACTGAAAGGTTCTCACAGCATCTCAAAAAATTAGTTTATGACAAAGAGTGCTGAAAATGAGAGATGCATTACAAAATTCTAAGTTGTCTATTTATAGTATGATAAACATAAAACCTAACAAATATTTTCAGCATATTTTTGTATTTCTTTAGACATTTCGGTTTTATACATCAGTCAACAGACCCAGGTCTAGTTCCTGTTTAGGTTCCCAGTAAAAAAATATAGGAATTTATTTGTTATTTACAACTTTCTCAGACAGAAAACGTAAATTTTATACCTTTTTTCAGATCCAGGCCTTTAATGTCCAGTCCAACAAGTTTGCTTCAGCAAGTGACTGTGCAACTTTCTTCACTCCAGCCATCTTGATGGGCCTAATCACCTCTCTGATTCTGTTACTGGTATTGGCTTATGCCCTGCACATGGTCGTCCACCTCAAGCACATTGACCGCTACGAAGAGCACAAGACCACCGTCTACTTCCCCCGTACCCCTGAGGCCGAGCTCCCAGACAAGAACAGCGTGTGAGGAGCGAAAGACCAGCCAAAGACTGGCGTGGAAAGGATTGCTAGTTCTGATTCTGGATGGCTGCATTGTCCTCTTGGTCTTCCTCCTGCCTGGCACTAATTCCTCCCCTTATCACTTTTTTAACCTTATTTCTTACAGTCAGAGGATGAGATTACCTGATGCATCAGGTGTTAAAACCCAGACTGGAGCCAAAACCTGGACATACAACGGCTTTCCAGGACCCGTACTGGGAAGCCTATGAAATGAGGACAAAAAAAAAAGAGAGAGATTGCCTTTTAATAGACCACCATTCTGGTGGACTTTTCAAAGCACTTCACTGACTGGATACAAGTACTGTGGTTAGAAATATACAAATTGACAAGGCAGAGATGGCAGAAGAGAAAAGACTGTGAAACAGAAATGACTGTGGTTTGATATGGAAGTTTTTTTTTTTTTACAGTACTTCATAAATCACCATCTCATTCATCCGTAATGGCGTCTGTAGACTGATCTGCCACTGCTTACAAGAACTGTTATATGACTGCCAAAGTGGTGCAAAATTGTTTGTCAACCTTGATGGGTAACTGACAGTAATAATGTGAATACGAAACATACAAAACAAACCATAAATGTACAGTGCTTAATACTATTTATGTATTCCAGGACTTTACAACATAGATTCAGGAACTCCATAAATATACTCATTGGCTTTAAATGATCAGCGAGATGCTCATATAGATCTAGAATCAACTGCTGTTTTAGTAATTAACAAACTTCCAGTATTAAGCACCTTCAAATCTATAAATATTAAGTGCGTAAAATGTATAGCAAGAAAAAGACCTTTTTTTAGCTTCGGAAACTGATATATTGCACAGAACATTTTTATATGATCTCATAATTGCTAGATCTATATGCTGTCCCTTTTCAGGTGGATTATATTAGGACTAATAGATGAATTTAGCATCCCTTAAGAATTTATAGTACAGACAGTATAGCTATAGTGAGGTAATGCTGAAAGAATGCTGTACAATTATTCATGTAAGTGTTTAATACCCTCAGTATCATAATCAGTATACCTCTATATCTACAATTATAACATCAGTAACTCATTATCACAATAACCTGCAGCATGACAATGACTAGAGATAAACCTCTACCATGGCACGTCTGATTCTGGAGGTAACAATGTGTTCATTTGAATGATGGTCATACACACTGAAGTGCACAAGAAGTTTTCTGAACATCAGTCAATTCAGTCTGAACAATAAACAGTGAACAGATCAAAATGCAAAGTGCGTCATACCTTTATATCTTAATAGTAGATAAATGTTGCATGCGTTTGTTGTGCTGTTCTCCTTGTACTATGGTAAAGCAGTGGTCATGGCCACATGCTGCTGTAGGGATCGCCGCCTCATGCTGACCGTCTGCTATGGCCCCGGATTTTTGCGGTGAATAGGCAGCAACCCCCTCCTGTTCCATTTTTCCTGCCCTTTCTGCCATCTGCTTTCATCTCACACTTCTCAGCAGGAGCCTGCGGCGCTGCCTTCTTACCAGGACAGTTTACCTGTCTGCCTGCCTGCCTGCCTGCGAAACAAACTTTACTCACACATGCTCTACATTCTGCGTCACTGACTCTCACAGCACCGAGAGTGTGTTTTCCTACAGGGTCTAACAGCTTCACAGCTGGCATTAGTCTGGCTTTGTGCTGCAGATACAAAGAATATCATGTTGGTTTAGTCGTGGCTAAGTGCTACTTAATAATTGTTATCTCCTTAATTATTTGGTTTCATTACACGGCCCTCTGGAATACTAGGTTCTGATTGGTCAATCCGATGTCCATAGTAGCGTTGCAGTCCGCTCATCCGGGTTCCTAAAACTGCAGCTACTTTCATGTTTCGTGCAGTCTTGTTGCATATAAACTACTTCAGGAGCCTATTAATATTACTGTAATATTGTTGCAGTGTTCGTCTTGTTGCTTGGACGATTATTTACATTCCAAGGCATTAATTTTTATTTTGAGGAAAAAAAATATTTCACTCCATTTCACTCCACACACCACATATACTTATGCATGCACACACACACACACACGTTACTTTGCTGACTGACCCCTTGACCCCTGACCTCCTGTCTCAAACCTGATTCAGGTATCCACTCTTCCTGACTCTCCTCAAGCTCACTGTCCTCACTGTCCCAACTGCTCGATCATGTTCCTTCCGCCCATAAAATGTTCTTGTGTCCATTTCCTGCAAGTATCTGTAGATAGCAAAAACATTAACTATTGGTGCATTCAAGTCATGTCAGAAAGATTGGATTTTACGAGTTGAACGCACATGAATGCCACCACAAAGTCGTAATTAAGAGTGGGAAGGGACTACAACGAGCTTCTTCACAAATTTGTGATACCACTAACCCAGACAGAATGATGCTAATCAATGACTTGAAGATAGTTAACTCCACATAAGCTACATAAATTGATCAACTGACCATTCAGTAACGTCCTGTTGCATACATATTTGGGTCTCTCCATCATTGTCCGACTCCGGTTTGAATATAAAAGTCTGAACAGTTTCAACTTTCATAGCTTTCCAGTACATCTGCATGAGGTAATCACGAGCTCTTGAAGCTCCTCCCTCTTCTTGAAAGAGCAGCTCATTTGCATTTAAAGGGACACAAAAAAACGGCACGTTTTTGGTCACCCTCAAAAAGTGACAATTTTAACATGCTATAAAGATTATCTGTGGGGGGCATCAGAGACTTACTTTACATCTTGTAAAAAGGGGCATTTTAGGACCCCTTTAAAGGCCCCCTGAAATCAAAATAGAAGTTTTTTAGCTTTTTGTATGACTATGTTAGCCTTACAGCCTGTGCACACCAGGACGATTATCGCACACACCAGCGTTTTTTGAGACGTTTTTCAGTGCATTCACACACTTTTGCTAACTGGCAAAGCAGCATTAGCGGCTCATCTTCTTTGTCTACTTCCTCTTCGTCGTATCAATGTGCTCGGCAAAACCGTTTTGTGCTTGAGCGCCACCAAGTCGTGTTTTACTGTAACTTCAGCAGCTCCAGGCACGTGAACAAAAGCGCCGATCTCATTGGTCGGACAGTTTTTAACGCCAAAAAATGAACCCAAGGCGTTTTTTTAAAAAAATGACCCTTTTATGCCTGCCGTTTTGCGCGCCGATGCACACACTCACATTGGCACCCTTTGTTTAGTCACGAGGCGTTAAACGTCGCGATAAACGTGTGTGAAAATCATCCTGTGTGAACAGACCTTTTAGGTTATGAATAAGCTAGTGTGTTCCAAAACAATGACACAATTCGTATTTAGGAGATATAAGCTTTCGAAACTTACAGTCTCTCACTTCTGTTAAAATCAATCACAGATGTTTATGATATCACCACAGACTTCAGCTTCCCGTCACATCTTCTGTCCAATCAAATGCTGTCTAGAATCTGAAGTGTCCCGCCCCCTACACTATAAATAGACGCTGAAGCTTCGGCCGAAATCGGTCTAGACTAGAGACAGGAGAGCGCAGAGCGGATCATATGTGCGAGTCGTCGCAGACAACAAAATATACCCATTTCAATTCTGCCCAGAGTGCTGTTTTTCAAAGCAATATGAAGGAGATTATGATGATACACGGTTAGAGATTAGGAGGAAACTGTGGCTTTACCAAACAGAAAGGCTCTATTCAAACTGTGATATTAACGAAACACTATTGGCTGTTTTAAAAAAGGGGAGGAGCTGCTTACAGCTGGAGCCTTTTCATGGGGAAATTGTCAACACATTGAATAATGCTGCGGGTTTCAAGGCACTTCAGTGGGCTTTTAAATATGGCTTTGCTTCATGAAAAGACTGCTCCACCCCCAAACAAATGGCCACACCCACTTTAGCCCCTCATTTCATTTAACAGACATGTCAGGTGATATTATATATATAAAAAATATATTAAAATTAAAGGGGTGGTGTAAGGTCAAAAAAGGTAGTTTGTTGCCCGAGGGCAACACCATGCCATAGAGCTTTAATATAAATAAATTAAATATATATAAATAATATTTCATGGCCACGTATTCATTTTAAAAAAAAAAATTGACATTAGATGTGCAGGATAATGTATAGTCTGCGTTTGTGCAAAGAGTATCCATCCCTGTAATTTTAATAATTATATTTTAACGTATAATTTTAGATTTTTGAAGAGGTCTTATATGATAATATTATCATAAAATAATAATACTGATCATAATAATAATTTAAAAGGCAGATTCTTTTAAATGTTGTTAAATTGTGTCAGTTCTTTTGTCAGCTGTTGAAGACGTATCATTGATTCAAAGTACAGATCTCGTAAAACCATCTAGCATTAAATGTTGTTTAAATGTTTTTTCATAGTTGAAACAACAACTGACATTATTTCAACCACATTTCAGTGTTGAAGGTTGGTCATGTTCTGACATGCAAATAAACCCCTAAAAACCTTTATATACATTATATATAACATATTTAAGCTAATAATAGTGAATATGAAAATATTAAATGCAAGTTAGAGAGGACAAAAGAGACAGGAAAAGAAATAGTCTTAATCTTCTTAATCTAGCCTACAAAACACTGAATTATTCAGGCACCCATAAGACCCAATTTTAGATCCAAATCTTGGACAAACGCAGCTTCTTTTTATTGTCATTAAAAGCTGTAGATCTTACACCGCAGAGATTTATGACCATGACTCATCCCTTTCAATGATTCAAGGTTATAGTGATGCCACTGGACAAGGTGACTTCAATATTCTCTGCTGGTGACCGTAACTGATTTTTCTCAGTCTATCTTGTGCGGTCAGAATTTACAGGGCAAGAACTATAAGTGAGACAGGTTTGCTCTGTCACCATGACAACAAAGGAAAGATCCATACAAACCCTTTCAGCCTTCCTCTTAGCATGGCAAACCCTCCTAATTCCACATCAGTATATCCTTGGTTGGTCAAATTTAGAGAAAGTAGCCAGGACAATTCAGCCTTATTGAGAAAACATAATTATTTCATAGAGACAAAAGAGATGGTACTGGAAATGCAACGTTTATGTCTAATGCAACAGTAGGCTATCTATAGGATCTACATATAGGCTACATCTAATGTCCTGCTAATAAATTATCATATTTTATATAATAAGGTAGGCCTAATTCTTATTATAAGATGTTACAATATGTGAGACATTCAATCTAAAAGTTTCAAATATCAATTTAAAACAACATAGGACGTCCCTGATCATGTTCAAGTATTTTAAATCACAGATTTTGACATGGAAATTTAAAACTTGAGGATCCGTCACTCAAAATCATTGTTGTGTTTACATCTGGATAAACAAATAAATAAGTTACCATGAACCATTATTAGCAAGTGCATGTATTTTTTTTTAGAGGTCAATTATGAAATTGCATGTTTTCTATCGAATGATCGGTTTGACATTCAAAGTGATTGACATTTTGACATGCAATGCAACTAATAATATAACATAATTGACCGAAATCACAGTGCTTTGGTTGGCACTGATACAAGCACGAATGACCACTATTGTTAACAGTTTTTACATAAGAGACGGCCTAACAAGTAAAACAATGGGCCTGAGTGTATTCGACCATGCAGCTGCAGCCTCTTTTTAGATGCCTCAGGACGCTTGTATGCCCATGTGAGCGAGACCTCCAGACCATCACCTGCGGGGGGAGGGCGTCACTTGACGCGGCATACAAAAATTTCCACAAAGAAAACGACACTTCAGAGTACAATACACTTCAGCAGCGCCCTTATAGCGTAATCTTCTTCATCTCCACTCTAACGTTACTGCCTTTTTTGTCGAGGGAACCCCCAGACCAGATATTTAGATGCGTCTGTGTCCCCCGCCCTTCAGAATGGACTCGTCCAGTTCTCATCACCAGAGCGAATCGATAGTTAAAGAAGCCTGAATATTGCAGCTCTATTTCGACACCGACAGAACGTGACATCACGAGTCTACAGGTAATGGCATCTGTTTTTAGTCCTCAGACTTAAGTAAAGGCGATGAGTAGTCTTCCTAATTGATGCAGTGATGCTAAGCTGTATTATATAACTGGCATGACGTTATGCTTTGAATGTAAGCTATAATTTGACGTTTAAAACGGGAAAAGATTAAGACGTGTGTTTATTTCCGTGCAGATCGGTTGCCCTTTTTGGAAAACTGTGATTATTTTAGTTCTCCATCTCAATAACTAGCTGAGTCATAATTGGCACCACCTGGAAAAATTCATATTAAAATGTCTTTACTATTCAACAAAATGTCTAACTTCGATTAAAAAAATATTTAAAGTTCATATTTTAAAGTGGTATTAACATAATTGCTCTCGTGCTCTGTCACAGTTGGGAGAACAATGGAGGAGCAGAAGCTGAAAGATCCTATTAATAAAGTGTCTTTGATCAAAGGTAAAAACACTTTATTGCTCTTGAGTTTCTATAGTTATTTGCTATTTTTTTTTATTATTATACTTGGAGTATGTCAAGGTACTGTTTGTCTAAAAATAATGATTGTTTGACTGTAAGGTATAAAGTTATTTATACCTTATATTTGTGTAAGAGTTATTTGTGAGCAATTGGATTATTTAATTATTTGAGATATATTTATGTAAAATAAATTGCATTAATGAATAAAAAAATGCATTTTTATTAAGTTTAACATGGAACAATGACAGACAGTGAGGAAGACAATTCATATTTGGTTTCAGTGAAATTTCTGTAAACTATGCTTTTTGTATTTCTGTAGTTTTATGTGTCAGCTCAAGTGCAATGAATTAAACCTTTTGTTCTGAACAAGCAATTTTACAAATGGATTATGCACATTTTATGCCCAAATGGAATCATTCATGGCAGAGTTTTGTTATCATTAGTTGCGACGGGACAGTCTCCAGCCTCTGCTAATACTAATATTTTCTGAAGATATTTTGTCCATCTCACGGTGTCTGTCTTCCTCTTCCACACACTCAAAAATAAATTAGGCCAAAGCATTCCTATGTGCCCTACTCTGCTGCGAGATTGAGTTCTTGATGCAGAATGGCATCAATAAACATCCACCGCAAAACCTCATGAAACGTTAATGCCTTCGTCCTCTCTGCTCTAGCAGTTGTGTTTGGCCTGCACAGGATTTCAGTATTTTAGCTTAGTCATCCAAGCAAGGCATGTGAAGATCAATTTTCTAGAATTATGTGTCGCTGATTGCAATGATATGTCCTTGATATGCCCATGTATGGTATACACCCTTGAGTTTGTAAGATGAGGTCATATCTTTCTGGAGCATTTGATAAGGTGGCCTGGTTTTCAGCAAGAGGAACAGATTTGTTTCTAAGTTTAGGCAAACTAAATTGCAGCCAGTAAACGTAACTTTTGCAGAGCAACGGATCTTTATTTAGTAGTTAAAAATCTTCATGAATGTTTTATCATAGAAGTTTCTGATTCATTATAAAATGGCAGCGCATAACATTAGAACCTTTTAAAACTTTTATTCAAATGGCAGTTTTATTGAAACCCTGGCCATCCTTTTTGCAGATCCCAGTTTAAACCGTACTGATGACATTATGTTTTTAGGATAGATCTATTCTGAGTCAAGTTATTAATTCATGGAATAGGCCCATTTTCTGACCTCCAGGGAAATTACCATGCGATTCATTCTGATTTAATTAACCTTTGGAGACAGGGTTTGCACTTCGTCAGAGGGCAGAACAATCCGGCGAAGTTGAAATGCATCTGATTGACGCTGATACAGAGATAAAGACACCGATCTTCCATTAACTGTTGATGAAAGAGTGATGAGCGGCAGAGCACCATAATAGTGTCTAATTATGCATGTAATAGTTCCCATTAGATAATGCAATAATTTCTCCAGATGAGCTGAGCAGGAGCACTGTGGAGGCCAGTGAGTCTGAGAAGGTCATCCAGCGGCTGAACCAGGAACTGCAGGAGGCCAATGAACAGGCCAACTCGGGCAAACACAAGTGTGTCGAACTCCAAGGTAAAGAGGGGACTTGAAGAATTTGTATTTGTTCATTGTGTGTTGGTCTTCTACATTAGGATATGAGAGACAAAACTGAACTCAGCTTTGCCTCGCATATATTTTTATTTATTTGACTAAGCCTGTGAACATTTTAAATTATTTGTAATGGCAGACATGCTCAATAGGTCCCCCTGATGGCTTGTGCTGTGTATTACAGGTCTACTGGAGGAGGAGAAAAGAGCCAATAAGCAGCAGGCAGAGGAGTCAGCAAAACAGATAAAGGTCTTGCAGAGTAAGTGAAGGAGGATGTGTGTGTGTGTCTTAAGTTATTACCCAATGTATTATACCAAATGGTCTTTATTTGTGTCTACATGTGCATGCAGCTCAGCTCCAGAAGCTGCAGGATGACATGGAGAATCTCAGGGATCAGAAGGACAGTGCGGTCTTCAGCATGCGTCAGGAAGCACACGCAGCTCAGGAGGAAGTGCAAGTGTTGCGCCGCACTATGGAGAAAACTGCAGCCGAGCGAGAGCATGAAGTCAGTGCGCTGAAGGGGAACCTAGCAACGCTAACTTCTGAGCTGGAGAAATGGCAGTTGGCTGCAAACAAGTACGAGCGTGAGCTTGACAGTGTACAGGCCAGTCACCAACAGCAGAGCCAGCAGAGAGACAGAGCTGCCAAACAGCAAGGTACCCACAACCCCACAGACCTCGCCCCTCACAGATGATTGGACCGACCTACAGAATCTTTAACCTACATTTTAATACTGATTTCTTTAATTTGTAGAAATCATGAAATTATGTGAGAACATCAACATTTCTTAGCCAATGTTTTTTTTAAACCAAAATGTACATTCATTAATATTTTTGATTCCACATTAATGGGAAATATTGAATTTAATTTTGTTGTTTTTGTTAATGATAATAATAATAATAATAATAACAACAGTACATTAAAATAAAAAATCCATACCTCTTAAAAATAGTAAATATGACCTCAAATTACCATTAACAAATCAGAATTTTTCTGAGAATTTTATAATAATAATAATAATAATAATGATGATAATAATAATCATCATGGTAATTTAAACATTATTGTAGACTGTTGAAAGTGTTCATTAAAAATATATATATATTTAATTTATCCGAAAACTCTTATTTCCTTATTTCAGTGTACAAAATGAATAAATGAATAAAATGAAATAAAATAAAATAAAATCACATAACTTTAGCCTCACAAGACTAAATTCCTGTATTTTGATCCAGTTACATGTGTCTTTTGCACATTCATTATCTATTAGAGGAATTTGTCCTCTTTTCTCATAAATCTGATGAATGAGGAAAATGTGTTCGTGGAGGTTACAAATCAAGCTCCAGGTTCATCAAACAACAGTCATGGCAGTGTTTGCAGTAATCTGACAGATATTCAGAAGATGACTCGCGTTTCTCACATCACTTCCACCATTATGTAACCGAGTAGCGTTTTGAGTCAGTTTGTGTGTGTGTGTGCACGCATTTGCTACATCTGTGAGTTTGTGTGCATGTCTTTGGGTATGCTTTAAATGTATGTATATTTGTGTGTGTGTGTGATGCAGCGAGCGAGCTGGAGAGGCTGCAGAAGGACTGTGAGGCCCTGAGGAGGGAGTGTGCGTCTCTGAGGTCAGAGAGAGAGCAGCTGGCTGATAAACAGCAGAAAGAGAAGATCGGCCTGCAGAGTGAGAGCAGCACCCTGCGCTCAGAGAAAGAACAGCTACTGAAGAAACAACAGCAGCTGGAGAAAGAGCTGGACAGGTCTGTCCCAAGCGGTATCTGCTACAGCTAATTTAAATGTGAAGTGTGTTATTTCCGTGCCACTTGAAGCTCCAAATGTATTTGCCAACTGTTTTCAAACCGATTCCCACACTAAACTCGCGCTATTTGTTGCTGTGTCAGGTTGCTCTAAGAAACAGTTTTTATTAAGACACAATGTTTAAACTTCTCAGGGAAATTAAATGTATAGTTCACACAAAAATGATATCATTTTCATTTACACGCCTTCATGTCTTTTGTGTGAGTAACCGACTGAAATTTCACTGTATGTTGCAAGTTTGATGTCATTAATGCAATGACATTTGGATGTCATACAGACTACTTTCATGTTGTTGTTGTTGTTGTTGTTGCTGTTGTGTAAAACAATTATTAAAGCGATAGTTAAGGGATAAAGTTATCCCATAATTTACTCACCCTCAAGCCATCCTAGGTGTGTATGACATTCTTCTTTCAGACGAATACAATCTAAGTTATATAAAAAAATGTCCTGGCTCTTCCAAGCATTGCGCTATTTATTAACCCCCTGGAGCTGTGTGGAGTACGTTTATGAAGATGGATACACTTTTTACTGCCATTTTTAATGCTTGGAAGAGCCAGGACTTTTTTTATAAAAAAAACTCAGATTGTATTCGTCTGACAGAAGAATGTCATATACACCTAGGATGGCTTGAGAGTGAGTAAATCATGGGCTGATTTTCATTTTTGGGTGAACTATCCCTTTAAGATTCTTCTAAATTCTACATTTTGTGTTACATGGGGAAAAATAACATCATGTTTGGAAAAACATGAGGGTGAGTAAAGAATGACAACATTTTTCTTTTTTGGGTGAATTATCCTTATAAGCTTACTTATAGTTGGATGTTAAATTGGATCGGAGAAAATATTTACACATGAAAAAAAATGACACCCTTCACTAGGGCTTGGTTGAACCAATATCGATTATTAAATCCCAAGATCAATCTTTTTGTTGATGATGCATGGGACAATCTTCACCAAACGTTTGTAGTTGTAAAAGCTTTATTGCTTTTAACATTTAAACAAAGTCTCAGCTTTCAAATTCTGTCAATCACAAAATTTGTGAGTAGCGCTTTATGTTTAAATAAATCTGTCATGAAGTTTTGCAGCTTTGGTCAAGAGACCCCCCCCCCCCCCCCCCCTTTAAGATAAAAGGTCATGCTGTGCCTGATATCCAAATTAATACATTTTTAATTTAATCTAATCTGTATCAACTGAAATCAAGTGCTTCTGACTCTAAATTGAATCGAATCGTGAAATCTGTGTCAATACCCAGCCTTACACTTCATCTTTAAATTGGAAAAAAGATCCTTTTGGAGACTTGTGATTATAATGACGTAATCTATCTGGAATCTGAACCTGCATTCTGCCTCAGCTCCAAGAAACAGACCACAAGCCTGAGCAACACAATCAAGACTTTGGAGAAGACGCAGGCGGACCTGGAGGAACGGCTGAGCGTCCTGCTGGAGGAACACCAGAGAGACACTAGCCAGCTGGAGCAAAACAATAACCGGATCAAAGAACTGCAGAAAGAGGTTATTTCCCACCATAGTTGAGAAAGTAGAACTGCCTGAGACTCATTAGCAGGCATGTCACATAAGAGCTCTGCACCTAAAAAAAGACCTGGCCCCTGGACACACAGAGTGTGTGTGAGTGTGTTATTGACTAGGCTCATTGCTTCTTGTGAAAGGTTTTCTCTTTTTCTCTCTCAGTACGAGGAGATCCAGTCAGAGCTTTCAGGCCTCAGGGAGAAGCATGAGAATGTAGAGGAGGAGAAATGCTCCATCAGTCAGGAGCTCCAGCAGAGCCAAGAGCGCCTAAAGCTTCTGCAGGACAAAGGCAACCATGTAAGTTTTCAATAATGTAACGCTGATATTCAAACACAGGGGCACTGACAATAGGGACAGTTCAAGAGGAAAGAGCGCATATTTTGCATTGTTGTTTGTCCTTAAAATCACAGATGAAAAACATAGCATCGTTTGTTTGACAATAAACTTCCACAGTTTGTCTAAACATTTTGTATAGCCTAAAGATGAAGTGTGTAATTTATGTGGCCAGTAACAACTCCAAATGCAGTTGCAGACTGTTTCCAATAAGGTTTCTACCCAGGGTCCAAAATTGACACTCGCCATAAAAAAGTAAATACAATCAAGCATGTGTTGCAATATGCAAATTTGACCTCAGTACAAAGTCTAGTACAGAATGCATACGTTTTTTCCCCCAGAATTCCTTGCGACGACATCAAATACATGCTGAATATTTCTCAAACATGCCACCAAAACAAAAATGAGGAAGTTGTTTCATGTATGATTAAAATATATATATATATATACATTAAACACTTATTTATATAAAATAAAAATAAAAAATAATAATAAAACATTTTATATATATAAATAAAATAATAATTCAAACCAATAATTCCACAATTTCAGGCTGATAAACAACTGAGAGAAGGCAAAGGCTTGCTGCTTCCGCCCATGCCATTGACAAACCGGGGTTACTGCCCCACACTCATAGCATCGGTTAAACCAGAAGTTGACATGTCATATTTAAACAAACAGTGGCGATGTCTCTGCACATTGAACTGGGAAAGGGGAAGTGTTTTAACAATGAAACAATTACACACTTCACCTTTTGATTTCCTTGTCTTGATGATGGTAAAATTCACCAGTCCAATAATAGCGCACATAAACACAAGCCAGTCATTCAGTAATATCCCTCCCTTCCCTCCTTTAGCTGTCTTTATTGCAGCCCATCCTAGCCGTAGCCATCGGCCTTGTCCTGGCTTTGCTGTATTGGTGCTTGGGCCCATTGTGGTAGAAAGGTACACAGTGCTCCTGTCCCGTCTCATTCCTCTGCTTAAGCATCCATCATCCTCAGGGCTATGCATGACCACTAAACGATTCTCTGCTTAAGCTACCAAATACTGTCCGCCCGGTCATTTGCAAAATGCTTCTGTTTCCCTACTACAGGTCCGCTTTGTATTATAAGATGCACACTAACGAGTGTCTCTGACGAACTCCATTTTGTAGGTTGTAGTTTTCCGGCGTAGCTCTGAGGCATCCCGGCTCTTTGTCCTGCTCCGTATGTCTTCTGCTGTCCTCGTCTTTTTGTGTCCTGACCTCTTTCTCCATGTCCCGTCCTTGTGGCTTTTGTGTGCCCGTCTCTGCTCATGTGCATCCTTGATTGTACACATGTTCTGATTGGTGATGCGGTGCTACAGATGATGTCATCTCTTGTCATGTTTGTTTTTGCAGGGAAAATGGGTCCGGTGGATGCCCGTTGCTGCTGTAACCATTGCTGTGACGGGGTATTTGCTTTCAAAGACCTCAAAATGAACAACGTGATGAACCAGTAACAAGCACGCACACCGTGACATGCATACCTAGTCAAACCTGTTGACATTTTGTGTCCTTTTAGTCTGTGTGGTGTTAGTTTGAGTAAAAAGTGTTTAAATGCAACTTTCTACTCTTACTTTCGATGGCCTTAGAATAATAATATCACAAGATTCCCTCAGTTGCACCATATATATATATATATTTTTAAATATGATGTTCTGTATGCATAGCATTTGAAGTATCTGGCTAATAACAGGTATTTTATCCAACACTTTTGCTTTGCCAAACAAACACTTAGTGAATTGCCTTATATAACATACAGTAGCATCAGGTAAACAAACGTTTATACCTTCCATGAGAATTGATTGAGAATTGCAAATCCCACTGCAATAACACATTTGACACATGATGCATCCATCTATGTTTTAACTTGTTCATACATTCTGTGGCTTAAAGGCCTAAATCCGCCATGTAATGTGTATGTGTCCTTGCACCTTATACGAAGCCATTAGTGATTAGTCTATGCACTGTACTTTATTGTGATAAGAATTTGACATATTATTAATGATGATGATGATGATGAAAATGATCACTGTTCACTTAGGACATTAGAGGGCTAATTTGTCCTAAAGAGACCTATAATAGAGTGTTTATGATTTATGTTTATTATTACTTGTACAGAGATTTAAGGAAAAACTACCTGATCTAACAAACATGCTAATTGCAATAAATAAGCAAAAGTGAAGTTAAGTCCCTGTTTAATTTGTTATCATCTGATATGCATAACGGATTTACACACTTTAATGCATTCGGTACCATTAACTAGCAATAAACAATGTTTACAGCATATACAGTAACCACCTAGGTTGATGTAATATTATTGAAAAAGAAATCCATATTTTGTCAATCGGAGTTTGCAGCCTGTATTGAATGTAATGCAATAATAAGACCAATGTTTGTTGATGTTATTTCAAGGTACATGGGCATTTAATAGCAAATGCATTATTCAGTTGACTTTGAAATATACAATTTGACCATTGTAGTCTAATTCGCAAACAAATCTCATATGTGCAAGTTCTTTTTAGTGAATCAAAAAGATACAGCACAACCAATTCTAGTCCGATTCTTTAGACAAATGTCTTTTTAGTAAATCAAAAACATACACTTCGACCGGTGTAGTCCGATTCCCGGAAATGAATAACTTTCATGAGATGGTTATTTAAATTAATTACTGCCTTGTATTACTTTGTGTAAGAATGTTTAAAACCAAGTGGACATTTATAACTACACTGAATCAAATCAAGAGCTTGTAATCCATTTCATAATTTGATTATGATTTACGAGTGCTAAGAACCTTATTGTGAAGTATTAAGATTTCCAGTATACACCTAAAAAAGAACACCCCCACGAAATGATGGCCTCATAACCAATTTTGTCATAAATCTGCAGCCAAAAACACACGCTTCCATGGTGTAATGCAGTCCGCCCCAGTGAGTCATCCCTCCTCAATGCCGCATGGGAAAAATGAGGACGTGCCCCGATCAAAAGAGCTCTGGCAATAATACGCTCAGTTTATTCTGGAGTAAATGAAGTGTAACGTCACCAGCGATAAGGTTATCAGCAACAGTGATGTCAGACCTTCATCTGGCTGCAGGTGGGAATTAGCTGAATTCCCCAGGCCTGAGGATCCTGTTTCTGACCCCTGTATTTCGAGTAAATACATTCTTCAAGCACTGATGTAACTAGAATCTGTTTTTATTATTCCTTTGCACGATGTGGGGCTGCGGCATGATGACACGGTTAATGTCAGAGTAAAAACAGCTCTCAGAGGTGCTGTATGATCATAATTATGGGCCAGAATAGGGGGTTGGAAGGCACTCCCACCACCAGCAAAGCTACATGAAAGCTTCATACTACTATAGTTTGGTATAAAAGGTTTCAGACTCCACACTGATCAGAGAGAGCGATGGGTGACTTTAAAGATAGTGTTACTGCAGCTGCAATCAACCTGGCAGATGATGCCCCGTGGAAAAAGATACAGAAGAACACCTTCACACGCTGGTGCAATGAACACCTGAGGTCTGTGGAGATGCACATCAGCGATCTTAAGTTTGATCTGAGCGACGGCCTTGTCCTTATCTCGCTGCTGGAGGTCCTGAGCCACAAGAGGATGTTTAGAAAGTACCACACGCGGCCCACCTTCAGACAGCTCAAGCTAGACAATGTTTCGGTAGCTCTGGAATTTTTGGATCATGAAAAAGTTAAGTTGGTGTCTATAGGTAAGTTGCAACCTGCCTGAACTCTTTCCAAAGAAGTTGTTTGCAAAGATCTACAGTATTAGTTTTCTTGAGAGATTTTCAAGGCTCTTGAACAACATTTTAAAGATGTTGTTTCTGAATATTGTTAAGTTCGTAATGAAGCAATCTGCTGTTTTAATGTGAGGTGTGCAAAGTAGGAAATCTTTACGGTACAAGGCCAATTAAATAAGAATAAAGATGGGTTGGAATGCTATGAAAGACATCTGATCAAGTTTGTTTTATAGAAGCAGAAACACCATTGGCACTGTGCCATGCAAAAATTAAAGTGCTTATTCCACAAATGGCTTAGGTGAAATTATCACTATGTAGTCACTTGAATTAAAACCATGTAGTAATTAGAACGAACAAACCATAAATCACCTTTAATTATACTAATTACACTAAATATTAAGTATAATTGTCTTGACAAAAGCCGAGGCTGTTAAACCATATCGGTTAATATCAGGTATTAATTTGGTTGCAGTAAAGTATTACTTAAAACATTCAACTTTTTTAATATTCATTTAATTTTCATATATATATTTTTTAAGTAAAAATGATTACTTCATTAGTTAATAAGGTCAGCAGAAAAGTCAATGATCCTGTACCTGTTGTCTGAAAAGCATTTATTCAGAAGGACATTATCACACAATTAAATTGCTGCTCCTACACTGACACTAAAACATATTGTCCTGTGAATTCCTGTGGCCCCTTCCCTAATTAGGGAGGGAAGGCCTTGGGTCAAAGAGTTTTTTGTGTCAAATTGGGGATGGCACTTCAGTCAATTAGCTGTGAGCTGGACCAGAACAATGTTCCCAGTTGAGCTCTCTTGTTTGAATGTAATGGCTAAATAACAAAAAGGCATTTGGTGTATTAAAAAGAAAAAAAATGTTACTAAGAGAAGGTCTCAATCTTGAGAACAAATAGACCCACACGTTCACTGTCTTCATACAGACAGTAAGGCCATAGTGGATGGGAATTTGAAGCTGATCCTGGGTCTAGTTTGGACCTTGATACAGCATTACTCCATCTCCACCCCGGTGTGGGAGGATGAGGCAAATGATTCCGTCTCCAAACTCACTCCAGAGATGAGGCTTCTGGGATGGATCCGAAACAAAGTCCCTGAACTGCCCATCAGTAACTTCAGCCAGGACTGGCAGGATGGCAAGGCCCTTGGTGCATTAGTGGATGGACTGGCACCAGGTAAACCAAGTCTTCTCATGAATGTGACATTTTTATTTATTTTTTCCCATGTGTTGAAAGGGGAAAGTGTTTTTTGGCAAAGGTTTTCAATGTATTATTTGTGTTTACGCAGGCTTGTGTCCCGACTGGGAGAGCTGGGATACAGTGCATCGGGTGAGTAACACTAAAGAAGCCATGCAGCAAGCAGATGACTGGCTTGGAGTTCCACAGGTGAGTTCAACCAGAATAGACTACTTGGTGTACATACATTTCAATAACATCCTCAGGGATTCTGTTGTCCTCATTTGTCAATTTGTAATTATTATTTTGTTTTATTACATTTCTTAAGCTCATAGCCCCAGAGGAGATTCTTGATCCAGCTGTGGATGAGCAGTCAGTGATGACATACCTCTCCCTTTTCCCTAAAGCCAGACTGAAACCTGGAGCCCCACTCAAGCCAAAGAAAGGTTTAGCCCATTAGAAAACTATTTCGTTTTTTGATGTCGTCAACGATAACGAAAACGAGATAAAAGATGTAACGTGATGATACGGATAAGAACTTTTTTTTTTATTAGAACATAGTTCGCCTAAAAATGAAAATTAGCCCATGATTTACTCACCCTCAAGCCGTCCTAGGTTTATATGACATTCCTTCTTTTAGACGGATACAATCTGAGTTATATTAAAAAATGTCCTGGCTAATCCAAGCATTATAATGGCAGTGAATGACAGCCCAAAATTTGAAGACCAAAATAAATGTATCCATCCATTATATCCATGTTTTTGTCGGTGGAGCAAAAGAATATTATACATATGTGTCTAAAAAATAAGTTGCTCAATATTAACTTTATTGAACTGTTATGTAAAAGCAATATCACACTTGCAGTGAAGCTGTTGTAGCACCTGTGTCCTCATTCCTACAGTCAACAACTTGATGCTGTTTTGTTTTGTATGTTTTTATATCACCTTTCTTTCTTTCTTTTTTTCAGTGCCAAAACCAAAAGCCTGTCGTGCCACAGGACGCGGATTGCAGTCCAAAGGCTTGAGAGTAGGTCAGCTGGCTGAATTTAAAGTGGACACCTGCAAAGCTGGGCCTGGAAATCTGGAGGTTCTTATTAGAGACCCCAGTGAGTCCATAATCATCCCATAATCTATATTAAGATACACACAGTATGTAACCCCTTTGTGGTTTGAATGAAACGTCATCCTTTCTGTCAGGTGGCAAAGCAGTGCCTGTCAGACATAAGGATGCCCTAGAAAGTGTATATGCCTTTGAATATACACCAACTGCTAAAGGAGATCACACTGTGGACATCACCTGGGTTGGTCAGCCCATTACCAAGAGGTTGGCTCTCATTTACACAAGTTCAAAATGGAAACATTAATATATCATTTCAGTAATATGTTTTTTTATTCTTTTCTATTACAGCCCGTTTAAAGTCCATGTTGGTTCGGAAGCTGGTCCACAGAAAATCCGGGCATGGGGACCAGGACTAGAGGGAGGGACTGTGGGCTTTTCAGCAGATTTCATGGTGGAAACTGTCGGTGTGGACTCTGGCATGCTGGGTGAGTGAATGTTTATGTACGTAATTTATTACGCACTAAGAATGGCATAGCTGTGCTGTGTTGTTGATCACTTTTCACCAATTATCCTTCCAAGGTTTTGCCATTGAAGGTCCATCTCAGGCAAAGATCACATGCGATGACCACAATGATGGCTCCTGCCTCATGCGGTTCTGGCCAACTGAGGCCGGTGAGTATGCTGTGCACGTAATGTGTGATGATGAAGAAATCCAGGACAGTCCCTTCATGGCTTCCATCAGACATAAAAGAAAAGACTTCCACCCTGAAAAGGTAAAAAATTCCTATATTCTCTCATATTAATCTGTTTATGGTGACATGTATTCAGTGTGAGAGCTCTTTCTCTTTTAAGAAAGATCCATTTCATATGAATTACATTTTCATTAGATGTGAAATTGTTCCTTAAGTTATGCACATTGGGTTTCAGGTGAAAGTAGAAGGACTAGGTGTTTCCCAAACGGGGTGCATTGTGAACCTCCAAACCCAGTTCACTGTGGATACCAGGCAAGCTGGGGAAGCAGAACTTAAAGTTTATGCAGAGGTACTAATATAGTGAAATATTTGGGGTTTTATATTTTCAAATTAAAAGCACTTTGTTTGACTTCTTGGTTGTTTGACTTCTTCACAGAGAGCAGATGGAGAATGTGTAGATGTTAGTGTTGCCTCTGAACAGTCTGGTGTGTTTGTCTGCTCCTACATCCCTTCATCTCTCTCCAAACATACCATTGTTGTGGCTTGGGGAGGAGTCATGGTTCCTGGCAGTCCTTTCATTGTAAGTGCATATATTGATCTCAATAAACAGCAGAAAATATGGTCTTCAGAATTCAATGTGCATAATCCCAACACATCTAATGCTCATTCTAATGCATTTCATTTACATAGTCTGATGAAGGTAGAGAGAAATAATTTTCTCAATTTGTTTTCCATCATGTTGCATTGATGTTCCAGCATCTGTTGCCTTATTGAAATTCCATTTCATCTCACAATGGCTTTAAAACTGTCTGGTGATGATGTACAGCTTCTTAGCGCAGCAGCCAGAGCTCACAGGAATGTAATAGGATGTTTATTGGTCTATTTGTACTGGCATTCCCTCTGTCAAGAGGGAATGAAACTATGCTTACTGAAATCATATGTGAGAAAACATGCATTAAGAAATGAGCCTATGAGCATCAAAATGTAATCTTCAGTGCTTTTTGGAATCCTTGCGACGCTGTGATTTTTGTATGATTGCTGTGTCATTACTGTTTCAGGTGACACCTCACAGGATTAAGATTACACTATGTAGCCCAGTCTGGTTTAAACCAGATGGATCGGAAATGTATTACTCTGGTAAGTTTGAAGGAACAGTTCTTCCAAAAATCGTTTACTTATCATGTTATTCCAGACCTGTATGGTGGTATTTTTAGTGAAATGCAAAAGGAAACTGTTTGAAGAATCTTCACACAGTACTTTTCCATACAGCGCAGTGCATGAATGACTAGATGGGACAGTTAAATAAAAAATAAAAAAGATTTTTAAAAAATGACGGAATCAGTTCATAAATAAAAATGTAAATAACTTAAACGACATTTAAAATTGACAGATGAATTGAATTTTTATTTTATTCATGTTTAAAAATGTACTTAAAATAACTATTATTGATATTTTAAAGGGTTAGTTCACTAAAAAAATGAAAATTGTTATCATTTAGGCTATCTTTGGAACACAAATGAAGATCTTTTTGATGAATTTCTGTACTCCATAGACAGATACGCAACTGAAACTTTGACACTTCAAAAAGTTCCTAAAGAGATCGTAAAACTAATTCATATGAATTGAGCTGTTTAGTCCAAATTTTCTGACTAGACACGATCACTTTATATGATGAACCGATTGAATTTTAGGCTTTTATTCACATATAAACATTGATCAGTTTACTTTACTCATTTACCAGTGGGGTTAAAACATGCATTTATACTATTGGGAGCAACCAAATATGTTAATTAGGCATAACTGCATCACAAGTGCCATATTTGATTTGAGATTTCTTGCAATACCTTCGATGTGAGCAAAATCCCATGTGGTCACAGGTGGAACACTTGTGGATTTATACAGGTCTCTGAATTTTTTTTATTTTTATGTTATCTGATTGTGTAAAGATGAAGAGGTGGACCTTGATGAAGACTTTCCAGACAGTGTACAACCTGGTGGTCATGGAGAACTTGTTATGAACGTAATGAGCCCGTCAAACATCCCAGGCGATGCCACAAAGGTATTGAGTCATACAAATTCTGTGAATTGAGAAGGAACAGTACAGTTAGATGCTGTTTATTTCTTCAGGTAAGGGTTCATGGTCCAGGCCTAAAAGAAGGTGTTGTCGGAGAACAGGCAGAGTTTATCATTGACACAAGCAGCGCAGGCAGTGGACGACTTGCCATAAGAGTGGAAGGACCCTGTGAAGTTACACTAAAATGTCTGGACAATCAGGATGGCACTTGTACAGTGTTTTACCTCCCCACAGAGCATGGAATGTACAAAGTAAATGTCCTTTTTGACAACTCTCACATAACTGGCTCTCCATTCGAGGCTGTCATACAGAAGCCGATTGACCCATCTAAAGTTTTGGTAACAGGCCCTGGTCTGCTACAGGGGAAAGTCGGGGAACCTTGCATTGTAAATATAGACTGTGCGATGGCAGGGTCTGGAGATCTATCTGTGCAGGCTGTCTCTGACACAGGAGTCATTGTCCAAACTGAAGTGAAGGAGAATGAAGATGGCACCTACACAGCTGTTTATGTGCCTCTAACTGGAGGCGTATACACGCTGCTTCTGAAATATGGAGGAAAGATGGTGTCCAACTTCCCCGCTAAAGTTATTGTGGATCCAAAGGTCTACAAAAGCCATGTAAAAGTGAGCAGGCAAGGTGAAAAGGATCCTACTTTTTGTCACATGACAAGTATTGCACTCGGATTATGTTTGTTTGTCCTCTCATCCAATCTGCTTTTTCAGGGGGTATGGTGGTTGGTGAAAAGGAAACTGACACATGTCAAGTTGTTGCAAATGGTTTGGGTCTCCGAAAGGGCCTCACTGGACATCCTAATATGTTTAGTGTAAATGCCAGGTAAGCTAGTAGTTAATTTTAGGTACGCATTCAGAGCCAAAAATGATTGACAACCACATTTGATCCATAATGTTCCTCTTTCTCAGCAGATCTTCAGTTGACGATCTGGGCATAACAGTGGAGGGTGCGTCTGAGTGTCAGGTGACATGCAAAGACAACGGTGAAGGCATGTATAATGTGGAATATACTCCTTTAGTGCCTGGTGAATATAAGATCACCATTACCTGTGGAGAGAAAAACATTCAAGGTAACCTTTAAATTACAAGATTTTTTTTTTTTTTTTTTTACATTTTATTTACTTCAAAGATGTGAAATAAAGCCTAGTATAAGAAGAATGCTTTGTAAATTCTGATATAGGTATGGTCAAGTTTTTACTAGGTGTTGTTTAGGTCAAAATGAAGATTTACACATGGTTATGTATTGAAAGGTGAAGAACTATATGAGGTGAATCCAGGAATAAATCAAGGAGTTAATTATTGTTATTTTGAAAATAGATATGACCAGGTTTTATATGCGAGATGTCGAATTGGTCAATCAAGACCTTTATTGAAATATTTATTGCAAAACATATTTTAATAGAATGTCCATTTTTAAATGATATTCAACAATGTTTTTATTCAGAAAATACATTAATGGACATTTTTAAAAAGGTTTCACCTGGAATCATTTTATTGATTTTGCTTTGACTATAGCCATTGCTGCTGATATGGCATTAAATCATAAATACATTTTTATTCATATATATGTTTAGCTGACACTATCTACAAAAGTGTCATCTGAATGTATTTTAGAATATTTGTCTTGTGTTAGTATTAAATGTTTTTAAATAATTGTATGACTTTAATTATTCACTTTGGTTCACTTTTAGTTATTTCACCATGAAGATAGCTGTGCTGCTGACATAGCTCTGAAAAAAATAATAAATGCATATTTACTACAATAACAATGATGTTTTACACAACTGCCGTCTGTATTCAACAGGAAGTCCATTTATTGCATCAGTAGAGGATGTTTCAAATACTGCAGATTCTGGAGTCTGTCTGCAGTCAGGGATTTGTTTATCTTCAGATACTGTTGCTCATCATGGTAGGTTAATTTTATTTTTAATGCCAAGACATATCTGCACAAGTGCACATTATTTTAATTGGCGTAGGTACTGAAATGACAGAGATCAAATACAATGGAGATGGGATGAGTCTAGATCCATCAATGGAAGACAGAAAGTCTCTCATAGATCCTCAGAGTCCTTATAGAAGCAGCAGGTTAGACAATCTTTTAATAAAAAGTAAAGCAAATTATCTGAATGGCTTGGAAGCAGAATACCTTCAAAAAACTGATTGTATCTATTCTTGACTTCTTTTTTTCCCCTTTTTAATCATAGTCCCATCCAGTTCCAAGCTCTGCCTAACTGTGACTGTGATAGAGTCCCTTTAGAGCTTCCCTCAGCTCAGGGCGTGAATATGGCAGAGATCATTGTTCCAGGTTTTAAAGGTAGAATCTGTGGTAGAACTTCACAAACTTTTACGGTTGGCTGCAATAGCGATGGAGAAGCACCTGAGACTGTTGCTGTGGTGAGACCTGATGGTGAGGACAAAGTAAAATGATTCTAAAACCTATACTTGCAATCATTGGAAAAATCTATCTCTGAGATGCTTTGAATGTTTGCTCTGTAGGTTCCATGGAGATCCTGGAGATGAAAAAAAGTGGAGACGGCACTTATAGCGTTGTCTATTTGCCCACCATGAATGGTTGTCATCTATTAACAGTGAAATTCACTAGTGAGGAGACTTTTAATAGGTGAGAAAGTTACATTTATTTGCTCAACAGATGTGTTAAATTTCATATTAGTTAATACCAAGTCAAATGTAATTTGTTTTACGCAAGAAGCGTCAGCCCATTTTAAATCAATTTTCTTTTTACATTTAATTCAATGTTTGTTTTGTTTTTTTTTTACATGAAAATATCCTTTTGATTATTATTTAAATATATTTTATTTATTTATTTATTTACAGACAATTCAAGTTTCAAGTGTTGCCGATAGATGATAAAGCTCAGGTTAATGTAGCCGGTCCAGGTCTGACATCAGGAACATGTGCCTGGCATCCTCAAACATTTACTGTCGACTCCACTTCCACAAAAAAAGTTCCACAGTTTGTTGCCATAATGACACCAGATGGTATTACACTGTATTATATATTAGATCACAACTACTAATGTCATATTGCAGTAAAAATCATTAATGTTGCATGTCTTATTAATCATTAAATAGGTTTGACTGAGGTATTTGAGGTCAGCGATAATGGCGATTGGACATATTCCGTGAATTACACCCCTTCAATGGAAGGCCTTCATTCTTTGATGGTCAAATATACTGAAGATGCTTCCTTTTGCAGGTATGAGCATTGAATTTATAGGTGCGAAATATTGACTAAATGCATAGGTCATGTCATATAGAGATGGGAGTCAGCAGATCCACCTTCAATTGAAATGACAAATTTCCTTAACCATTATTTGGAGGATTACAATCAAGCATAATATTTTGATGCATGTTATTGTTAATTCACAGTCCTTTCAAGTTTCGAGTGCTGCCTATGCCTGATTCTAAATATAAGCCAGGCTTGAGGAATGGGACTCCAGTTTTAGAGGCACAAGTGTGTGTAAACACTCCTCAGACCTTCACAATTGATGGCAGTAGCTCCGGAGAGCCGCCAGAGACTGTAGCTGTTGTTACACCTGATGGTGAGAATGTAATTGAGAGAATGTGTTTGTTTTGTTGGGTGTTTCATGCCATTTTAAACAATAGAATTTGACTAACTGTTGCACTTTGCAGGCAAAATCATATTATTAAGTGCACAAGACAATGGAGATGGAACGTACTTGGTGGCGTACTCCCCTTCTGTTGAAGGATCTCACTCAATTATAGTCAAATGTACCAACGATGATTCCTTTAGAAGGTAAAGCAACAGATAAATTCGATTTTAGTGTGAAGCCACCCAGTACATGTAGTCCATGTCCTCAAGTTCTTATATCATCCTATCTTTCAGTCTTCTCAGGTTTCATGCTACACCTTCTCAATCTGGTAGAAGGGATGAAGATGTATTAAATAAAGAGGAACCTTCGAGTCAGAAGGGAAGTGTCAATGCTAAAGCTCCTCAAACATCTGCTAACGGATACAGTGTGACACCTGAGACCATCACCATGGTGAAAGCTAATGGTCAGAGAACCATGTTTATGATGTATTGCTGACATCTGCATGACTGTTTTTGCCAGGGTAATCAGTCACATGGGGTTTTTACATTTAGGCTCAATCAAACTCTCCACAGATGTGATGGGCCACAGGGACAGAACTTGTAAGACGACTTGCGCCCCAAATACAGAGGCCTCTAATTCCATGATGGATAAATACACCTGTGAAGAGACTTTTAGAAGGTTTGAAAGGTGTATTTAAGTCTGTTTTAGGCCCTACTATCATGTATTATAAACTTTAAACATTTTATTCCTTCTAGAGAACTACCAGAAACATGATGTTTTATTTGTTTCATAGGCTGTCTGAGTTCCAGGCAGACATGACTGTTGAAAATACAGAACCAAAGATTTGTGCTCAAATTCCTCAGTCATTCAAAATCAACTGTAGTAAATCTGGGAAGCCCCCTGAGTGTGCGCTGATGATCACCCCCAATGGTGAGGACCAGCTTCTCTTGAAAGACGGTTCAGATTTCTATGGCTGTAACTGACAAACCTGCATACCTACAGGAAAGGCTGAACTGACAGAGGTCAACGAACACCCAGATGGGACTTACTCTGTGAAATATTCTCCCACCATAGAAGGTCTTCATTCTTTGATGGTCAAATATGCTGATGATGATTCATATTGCAAGTATGATTTTTTTATTTTTATATATATATATTAAAAGTAAAATAAAAGTAGTATTTATAATAGTAAAATATAGAGTTATGTTGTTTTTATTGTAAGAAAAATGTATAATAACTTTTTTTGTTTTGGTAACATTTGAATAATACTAATAGTAATGTATATTATTGATGATGATGATTATTTTTTTATTATTTTAACATCTTTTCATGGTTTTTAATAAATGTAGTAAAAAAAACATATTTTTATTATTATTATTATTAATGGTAATGCAAAACTATTATTGATAAGAACTTAATTTTATTATATTTTTTTAATTTATCATTTTTATTTTATTAATTAATTATAACACTTCCTCATGTCTGATTTCATTCATACTATTTGTTTTTCAGTCCATTGAGGTTTCATGTCCTGGCTCACTCTGCTAGTGATGATGACCAGGGGATAAATACAACTGAGGTTTGTAGTAGACAGTTAAAGGAAGATGTCTGTGCTCAAATTCCTCAAACTTTCACAGCTTGCTGCAACACTAATGAGGCCCCAGAGACAGACATGTTGAAAGCTGATGGTGAGGCCCTGATTTTACGATCATCTGCATCTGTCTGTTTGGAAGTCATCAGATATTGAGCAGAATTTAAAAGAAACCTTGTTTGTTGTGGTATTGATTCCTTAGGCACTAGAGATCGGGTTGAAGTGTTAAATAATGAGAACCAGACCTATGCAGCAACACTCTCACCCTCCGCTGAAGACTCTCACTCCTCAGCTGTCAGAAATCCCAGTGAGGAGGATTCTCAAAGGTAAAATGGCCATTACAGTCAAGTCTAAACCATATGCATTAATCAGTCTCTCTCAGTATCCCAATTCATTATTCACTAATTTGTGCTCTGTTTATCCCTTAATTAATTGTGACACAAATTATAGTCACCAGCCATCATCCTCACACGCGTCAAGCGGTCACATTGGTTTTCAAAACAAGGTATGAATGTGTGAAGCTTCTTCAAGGTTAATTTCAATCCATTTAATAATGTCTTGAGTCCTTGAGACGTTTCATACCTTGAATGTCTTCAACATCTTCATTATTGCTCATCAGGTTGAGGGCAGAGATGTAATTCCTCTTGGTGCCATTAATCAAGCAGGGTTTATATCCTGTGATATAGTCCTGCCATCCGACTTAAGTGAAGGTGAAATTACAGGTGAGATGTTGCTCTGGATTTGCTCATTTTAATGATTGCATAATGATCCTTGCATCATTATTTTAATGGCATTCATAGGTGAGGTGATCACACCGTCTAGAAAGACAGCACAGCCCGACGTGATTGATAACAAAGACGGTACCCTCACTATAAAGTTTGATCCTTCAGAAGAGGGTCTTCACCAACTACTTATTAAATCGACCGGAAGCGATCTACCAGGTTAGACCGCACACATCCTCTGGAAAACATTCACTTGTCCCTCTTCTTTTTAATCCTCTAGCAAATATTTAAACATTTCACTGTAAACATTGCAAATCTATGGATTAAATATGATTCTCTCTCCTTCCTGCAGTACTTCCCCTGCAGTATTATGCAAATAGTCTTGCTAATCGCAGCACGATGGCCTATGGACGTGGACTTGTGTATGGAATTGCAAATGAGATGGCAACATTCACCATCTGTCAGGAGGATTCAGCCTCGAGTAAGCATTTATTTTCTGATTCTATAATAACAGACTGCACATTTTTATGCAGTTGTACTGTATATTCTTGGTGCATCCAAAATTGGTTGAGTTTTCATTGTGTGTGACAAAAAGAGCCAAGAACCATGACGAGGAAAGTCAAGTGGAAAGTGTGCCTTAAATCTTTTTGTGCAAAAAAAAAAAATAGCTGGTAATGAAATAACACTGTGCATTAGTGCCAGCCCATTTTTTCGGCTTTGAATTGTTTTCATTAAAGCATTATACGCCATGAACCAAGCCAACCTACAAGTTGAATAATAACAACAACAACAACAACAAACTTTTATTTGAAGCAAAAAAAGTGTTTAAAAATACAAAGGTACACTTTAATGAGGCTTTAATTGACTGTACAATCCTATGAAGCATTGTGAATGACAATCAAATTAAACTGGAGAAATATAAACCTGTTTATTTTCGTTAATTATATCTGCATATTTAGCAAACCTTAATGTACTAAGTATTTTGACAACATGGCAAGACATTTTCGGTACTTCATGGGTTTGGGCGCTCCCTGCACAGCTCTTTTGGCATGATTTGCTTGCCGCAATTCCGATTGGTGAAATGTTCTGTATAGCATCATCATGGGTAATGTAGTTTTTCACCACAAATTCAGCTGTTAAACATGATTTTAAAAATATTTTGAAATGCAGACTGATGGCTTCAGCCTCATTGCTCCCAAGGTCTGTCTTTACAGATTTTTAAGTTATATCGTTAATTAAGGATTTCCCTATGGAGAAAATGAATGGCTGTTGACTGTTGCACACCATGAACCCTAAAGTCATTTATATGTTAATTGTTCAGGTGATCTGGACATCACAATCGAGGGTCCATCTGAGGCAGAGGTGCGCTGCTTGGACAATGCTGATGGCACTTGTACTGTGAGCTACCTCCCAACGGAGCCTGGGGATTATGAGATCCAACTTCAACATAATGACATGCCAATCCAAGGTAGCCCTTTCAAGGCTAAAATTACTGGTATGGCAACCCCACCAAACCTCAAAACACTGTTCATAACGGTATAGTGCTCTAATCTTAAATTTTCATTTTATAAACCCAATACAGATGGAAATGTGAGAATGTCACAGGTAAAACTGGGCAGTGCTGTTGACTTCACCATCAACATCACTGAAGAAGACATTAGCCAGCTCTCTGCCAGCATCATGTCACCCACAGGCAATGATGTACCCTGCTTACTGAAAACACAACCTGACAGCCATCTCGGTGAGCCATCTATTAATGTACACACAGCTGCTGTTGGTAAAAATAAAATGACTTGCATTAATGAGCCTAAACAAAAGTTTTAGCATTTGACCACCTCAAATGCGTCAAGCATTCCCACATTATTAGTGCTGGTGAATGTGATTTCACCAAGTACAACATTCCAAGTCAACCAATCAGATTTGAGGGTCAGGTTCAAGTTTACAACCAGGGTTCGATGCTTCTACATCAGTGTTATTCACCCACCATTTCCCTCTGATTTTAGGGATAAGTTATGGGTAGGGATAGGGTTAGGTCTTCATTTTTGGACCGGAATGTTCTTCCAGGATTAACAAAATATGTTGATCAAGAAACATGGTGACCCCTTAGTGCCATTGTCAAACTTCATCAGTGGTGCACTTTGTTTATGCAGGTGTATCATTCATCCCCAGAGAGGCTGGTGAGCATCTGGTCAGCATCATGAAAGACTGTGAGCATGTGAGCAAGAGTCCCATCTCTCTTTCCATCAGTCAGGCTGAGATAGGAGATTCCAGCAAGGTGAAGGCCTTTGGGCCAGGCTTGCATACAGGGCACACCTTCTGCATGTCTGAATTTGTGGTGGACACTTGGGATGCAGGTATGATGCTATATAATCCAAATTAATTAATTTATGGCTTATGTTGAGATTTGGATTGTATGTTATGATGGTTAAAAACCTTATATGTAGTCCAAAACTAACGTTTCATAAACTTTATGCAACCTGCAGGATATGGTGGGCTAACGGTTGTAATTGAAGGTCCCAGTAAAGTAGATGTTCACACTGAAGAGATGGAGCACGGAACCTGCAATATATCGTACCACCCAATCAAGGCTGGGACCTACAAAATCTCCATTAAATTTTCAGATGAGCACATTCCAGGTTTATAGAGCTGCCTCTTTATAATTTTAATAAGGTAACACTTTAGTTTAGGGTCCAATTCTCACTATTAACTAGTTGCTTATTAGCATGCATATTACTAGGATATTGGCTGTTTTATTAGTACGTATTAATGCCTAACTTTAATCCTACCCAATACCTAAACTTAACAACTACCTTACTAACTTTTAATAAGCAGTAATTAGGAGTTTGAGGCAAAAGTCGTAGTTAATGGTTCGTGAGAACTTGACCCTAAACTAAAGTGTGACCAATGATAATAATTTTTATATAGAATTCAATGAAAGAAATTATCAACAAGTATGCATTACATTGATCAAAAGTGACCGTAAAGACATTCACATCGTTACATTTTTTTTTACTTTACATAAATGCTGCTTTTTAAACTTTCTATTGAGAATTTAACACAAAAATTTTAATATTAAGCAACGCAACTGTTTTCAACATTGATAAAAAAATAGTTTTTCTTTTTATAAATGAAGTGGTGTACATTTAAATGAATATTAAATATTACATTCCTCTTCGCCAGGGAGTCCTTTTACAGCTGTTGTGACAGACCGTGGACTTATGAGAGAGAACATCACATACAACCAGAAAGCAGCTCCTATTGCCAACATTGGGAGTGAATGCAGCTTAGGCTTTAAAATCCCGGGTTAGATTAATAGCACATCACACTAATCCTTGTACTATATTTCACATCTCAAGAACTTTGCAATGATGTTAACAAACACATTCCCTTTCCTCACAGGGACTGATTCTGAGACTCTGTCAGCACACGTGCATGAACCATCAGGAACTCTAGGGGAGGCTGTTATTGTTGCTACAGGCAGTGACACCTATGCAGTGAGCTTTCTAGCGAAAGAGAAGGGAGTTTATAATGTGACCATAAAGAACCAAGGCCAGACAATCCCTGGCTGCCCACTCCAGTACACTGTCGGCCCACTTGGAAATGCAGGATGTGAACAGATCCAGGTGTGGGGACAAGGCCTTCAGACAGCTCTGGCAAGTGTTCCAGGTATCCCACTAATATTTCTCTCTTTCTGTTTTTAGTTAGAACGAGGGGTTTTGTTATGTACTGTGACAGCTGGCTAATTCAATTGTGAGTCATAACAAAAGTATGTGTTGATTTTCATTTTGCAGCTGACTTCAATATTTGGTCCCGTGAGGCCGGAGCAGGAACACTGTCTGTCTCAGTAGAGGGCCCTGGAAAGATTGAGCTCCACTTTGATGATCATCTGGATGGTTCTTACAATGTGTCTTACACGGCGCAAGACCCTGGTGAGTAATTGCTGTTATGCAGGATACTGTATGTATTCTATGTCCAGACAATGTCCATAAAATATGTCAGAAATATCCAGTCAAGCTCAGGTACTTACATTTTAATTATGTAAAACTTGATTTACATAATGAAAACAGTTGTGATAATTTTTTTGACCATCTTTTGAAGTTTTGATATCATCATAACGATTTCTGTAGTTGTATCGAAGAGAATGAAATGTTTAACAGCAAGACACTTTTAATACCACAAAATATAACATAATTCATCAAGTCCATTGTTACTACAACTGTTTATTTTTTTCCACTTAAAATGATGTGACTTTCTGGAGAATGATGTCATTAGGGATCTGGAATGATTTTAAATGATTTATAAATACATTTGTTTTTAGTATGACACAAAGTATCTAATATTTTCATCTTTAAAAAGTAAGTTTAGTATTTTATCCAATATATTAAGACTTAAGGGCTGTTCAAATTAAGGACAATAACTATAATGACAACGATAAAGTATTAATAATCATTCTTATTCTTGGAGAATAGGGATGTCCACTCCACAGCTATAAAGATAAGGACACAGAGGAATGATATCTTTAGGAATCACTTTCAAAACATTTTTTTCCTAGCTGATCAAAATCCACCCTGCTTTAAAGAACTCTGCAAAAAAAAAAAAAATTATTATTAATATAGTTAACGTTCTTGGTCCGAATGGGCCATTAGGTGCATAAAAATGTACAGTATAGTCATAATGACACCAATAAAACTACTCCATCAGCATATTGATTAATGATTTTATGAGGAAGAGAAGGGCCTATTTGAAGACATATTACCGAATTTGTTTTTCTGCAGGTGACTATGAGGTTTCAGTCATGTTTAATGAGGAGCATATTTCCGAAAGCCCTTTCCTTGTGTCTGTCAGTGCCGCCACACATAAGAGTCTCACACAAGGACAAAGTGGCTCTGGTATGAATTTGCAATTTTTTAAGACAATTTCCTTTTTGCATGGAAGATATTTGAGTGTGTATGGTCTGATATTACTATCTTTTCCGCCCATATATAGATCATAATCAGATATGTAACAGTTATGAGGAACCCTCTCCGTCAGAGATGGAGATAAACATATCATCTGACAGCAGTGCTGAGCCAGTTTTCCTGTCTAACGCTAGTAAAGTCATCTGCCATGGTCCAGGCCTAAGTAAGGGCATTCTAGGACGCAAAAACACTTTTTATGTGGACTGCAGTAAAGCTGGTGAGTGCAGCTTGACATTAGCTGGAATATTAAGTAACTCGTTTCACTTAAGTAATGCAAAAGAAATGTCTCTCTCAAAACTGAGTGTAACTGCATTTGTGTTGTAGGACGAAACCTTCTCTTTGTCGGCATGCATGGCCCTACTGTCCCCTGCGAGCGGGTGTCGATCATTCACATGGGTGGGCTTCAGTACAGGATCAACTACGCCGTAAAGGAAAGGGGCAAATACATATTAGCAGTGAAATGGGGAGATGAGCATATTCCAGGATCTCCGTTCCATATCAGTGTTTCATGAAATCCATGAATCTGTGTATGTGTGTACATACACTACCATTCAAAAGTTTTAGGTTGGTAGGATTTATAATAATAATAATATTACAGCAGCAGTAGTAGTTTGTGATATTTCAAATAACTGTTTTGTATTTTTATAGATTTTAAAATATAATTTAATCCTGTGGTGGAAAAGTTAAATTTTCAGCATCATTCCTCCAGTCTTCAGTGTCACATGATCCTTCAGAAATCATTCTAATATGCTGATTGCTGCTCAAGAAACATTTATTATTATTATCAATGTTGAAAATGATTGTGCTACGTAATCAGAAAAAAAAATCAGGATTCTTTGATTGATAGAAAGTCCAGTAGAACGGCATTTATTTGAGAGAATTTTTTTGTGACAATATAAAAGTAAAATTTCTCCATAAAAGTATTAATTTCTTTAAAGAACAATCTTACTAAACCTTTGAATGGTTGTCTGGCTATCACCAGATCAAGCTCAATTTAAAATTGAACATTGGTCTGGGAAGTCTGCTATGTATTTTCTACTGCATAATTCAAATGACTCTGTACACAAGTGGATAGTCCTTCAACCAATCAGACCACAAGAGGCGTGATAAACGAGCATAATTCAACTGACACTGCATGCAATTGGATAGTCCTTCAACCAATCAGACTACAAGATAGCACGTCAGGTGGATAAGCCAGTCTGTGATTGGTTCCTGCAAAAGTGTAACCGAAGCAGTAGAAATGAATGTACAGGTTTCCAGACTGAGTTGCAGGGCGAAATCAAATCGCCGGCAGATCAGGCTGGGTTTACCCAGTCTATTTGAATGGAAGTGTACACTCATAACATTAAATAAATAATCAGTATGATTTTGTTTTTAATTATAATGACAAATAAATGCATTTTTATATAAAAAATATTATTTTTTTTAAATGTATTATAATTCTCACATTCTTAAATTTTTTTTCACTATATTTGATGTAAAACTAAATTGAATGGCTGGTTAAAATAACACATTTGAATTTCAACTCAATAGTGAATTAATGGTGGTTTCCATAATTTTGCTCTCATGTTCTGATGCCTTTAGACATCTGGAGCGTTTCATCTTGTGAAAGTTTTTAGAAATTTGTAAGCGGTCACAATAAATATGATGCGAGCATAATTTCAACTAAATGGCTTTAAATGTTAAATGGAATTTATATGCAAAAAATGTACGTGATTTATGAAATATGACATTTTTGTTAGTCCATTATTAAATGCATCGTCTAATTTGATTTATTCCCTTTATTTATTTATTTTGAGTAAGAGAGAAATATTGCATTTTCCATCTGAACTCATTGATTTCTTGATCACGGGATCACCACACACAGTTTTCTCTGGATGCCATCTCAGTGTTTATTGGGGTAAGCAGACAGCTGACTTTTATTATATTAGAAGCGCAGGCAGCACACTGACCAGCTACATTAGGATGTCTAAATGGGACTTTTAGGATCTGTCATTTGAAACTGCATGATTATGACTGACTTCACTGATTACGTCCATGTAGGATTAACCTTATGAAGTAAGTTCATTGCTTTCAAACTCTTCCAAATCTATTAGTTGAGTCATAGGGCAATTGTTGTTATTTAAATGATTTATACTTTTAACCTCGATTCAAAGGTTTAGTTGTCTTTATTGTACTCTACTAATTAGCTCAGGTCACCTGTTTTAAATAAGGGAGATAACAAGAATGGTTTGAAAACCACTGGTTTAATGGCGAGGTATTGTATAGAAAGATGCATGTTCAGAATTGTAAAATCTGTCTGTGAATGTATAAAAACATAAAGAAAACAAAATATTTATTGTAGGCAGTGACACTAAAATGAAGGGATAAAATGATGGTCATGTAAATATTTGAAGCGCATGGTGAGATATCTAGGTTACATATATTGATCAGACACAAACCGATGCTGCGAAACCCTCCCCTGTCCCTCACCCTCTTTGAATCTGCCCTGTACATATGCTGCCTTTATAGCAGAACAACAAAGGTATTTTGAAGTTTTTCATCATTCCCTAACATCTGTAATGTTTGGCAATCATTGCAGCATTTCTGCTTGTAATTGTGGGCTGTATTATTCTGCAGGGTGTTTACCAGATAAACCCGAGTTGCCATGGATCAGGATATGGTGAATATGTTTGCCATTGCTGCAGGGACTCTAGCTATCCCTCTCCTCCTTTTCATGGCCTCCTTTATGCTGTGGCCATCGTCGCTCATCAAAGTCTATTACTGGTAAATACCACTTATAAATAATATATACATGCATTTAACTTCATTGTAATATGTAAATATTAAAGCCCTCACTGAAAAGCTATAATGAGAAATATTTCAGATTTTTAGGAACAAATTTGGTTAAAACGTATTTGATTAAAGTGCATATAATAAATGCTGTATTTTAATATAATTTTTATTAAATCAGAAATGACTGCATAAAGCATTTTCACTGTCTTTTGGACTGCACTGTACTGTATGTTTATAAATGTATAATTTATACGAACATATTTTAAAACTCTACATTTACCTACATGCATCTTTTATAGCTTTACATTTGTTTATTTTGTCCATGCATTATATACTTTTTATTTTCTATGGTAAAGTTTTATTTGTTAACTTCATTAGGTAACTTGAGCTAACGTTGAACAATAGTTCTACAGCATTTATTAATCTTAAATGTTATACACATGTTATACATTGTTATTTACCAACAGGTTTGCAGTGATGCATATTAAATGTAAATGCACATGTTTTGTTCATATATTCTGACCCATGAATGCTTCGTGTTTGTGGAGGTACTGGAGGAGAACTCTGGGTCTGCAGGTATGTTATGCAGACTGCGGAGGTTATCGCTTTTGTTACTCGCACAGGGGAAAACCAGGCCTCAGGCCCTCTATCCTCATGCTGCATGACTTCTCTGCTCATAAGGACACATGGCTTCCCATGGTGAAGGTATAGTACATGTTTACATGGAATTCTCATTTTCTACCCTGGCCATGTACAGTATATTGTTAATTATACCAGCAATAAGCAGTTTGTGTCTTCATCCTAAACAGTACCTTCCCAAACATCTGCACCTCCTGTGTGTCGACATGCCAGGGCATGAGGGTACAACACGTACCAGCATGGATGACTATTCAATCCAGGGCCAGGTCAAGAGAATACGCCAGGTAATGGGTTAGGTACCTTTTTCTATGAATAGGGTACACATAGATGCAAATAGAAACAAATCAAGCATATAGCGTCAGTTCTGGCAGGTCACGTTAGTCAAGCTCGCATCAGCTGAGCACGTCTACCTGTAGGAATACGACGTCTATCACAGCATGCATATATAAGCTCCTTCAGTACTATCAGCAGCTATAGAGCTCATTTACCCTCCTCCATCCCCAGCTGCTCCTCTCGTCCAGCCAGGATTTGGTATTCTGATTCCCCTTGAATCAGACTAAATTCCCGAATTATTTTGTACATTTTAATATCGACATTTAATGATATCTTGGGGGGGGGGGGGGGGGGGGGGGGGGGGGTTATTGCGGCTCTCCCTGCTCTTATCCATGCTAGGCTGCATGGATGTTCAGGGAGTTCTTGCCCAGAACAGAACCATACCTTCAATCCAAACTATATGCTAATAGTCAATCAATCATCTTTGACGATAGTGGTCCTCCTGACAGAAATACTGTTTGTTGTGAGAATTTACTAATTGTATTACCAAATCCAAAATAAGCTAGTCTGTTTACTGAACTTAATTTAGACTAGAAAATAATAGACACGTAGGGTTTTAAACTTAATGTACCAACATTTGGTAACAGGAAAAAATACTTTTGTTCTAAAATTTGGGGTCAGTACGATTTTCTTTTTTTTATTATAATATTAATACTTTTATTCAGCAAGGGTGCATTAAACTGATCAAAATTAACAGAAAGTAAATGTATAAGCTTCTATTTCAAATAAAGGCTTTTCTTTTAAACTTTCTATTCAAAGAATTTTGAGAATTTCCTTTTTTTTTATCACAATTTACACAAAAATATTACACGGGAACAATTCAACACATAAACTTATGAGCATCAAATCAGCACATCAGAATGATTCATGAAGGTTCATGTGACACTGAAGACTGGAGAAATTCTGAAAATTCAGCTTTACCATCACAAGAATTTTAAAATGTATTAAAATAGAAAACCGTTATTTGAAATTGTGATATTTTCACAATATTTCTGTTTTTACTGTATTTGATTAAATAAATGCTGCCAGGCATAAGAGACTTCTTTTAAAAACATTTACAAGCAATTATAAAAATCTTACCAACCCCAAACTTTTGCATGGTAGTGTAAAATTAATAGAAAATAAAACAACTCATTTATTTTGTAAGTCTTGAGTATAACTTACAACAAAACCTCCTGAGGTTTAGAAACGACTGTTCCTAAAAGTTAAGCAATTTCTTTAACTTTCCATTCGTAATTAAAGATTAACGCCTGAATTAAATCTTATGATCACAAGCCAGCATATTACATGTTTGTGTTGGCAGCATTTATGAATATTCCCTACTTTTTGCCCCACTCAGTTTGTAGAGGCCATTCGACTAAACCGAAAGCCATTCCACCTGGTGGGGACTTCAATGGGTGGCACTGTGGCAGGAGTGTATGCAGCCTGCCATCCCTCTGACCTCTACAGTTTGACCCTCATCTGCCCAACCGGTTAGTCAATATATTTTGTTTTTGACACAGAATGAATGGATAAATTCATACAGACATGACATAAATATAAACTAAAATGACTTAATATCACTCCTGCATGCTCACATTTTTTCTCTGAAGGTCTGAAGAACCAAAACGAGAGCAAGTTTGACAGTCAGATGCATGATGTGGCGCACAGCCAGTACACACTGAATATTCCTCTTATTCCATCCACCCCGGAGGAGATGGAGGAGATGCTGAAGCTCTGTTCTCACGTGCGCTTCAGAGTGCCTCAACAGGTTAGTCACACACATGTCATGTAGAGTTACTCTTGATTCAAAACACACATTCACACGCCATGTGTGGCTTTTACCTTCGTTTATAGATTCTTCAAGGCCTGGTGGACGTACGGATACCACACAATGACTTTTATCATGAGGGTCAGTATTAACATAGGCCTACTTAATGCATTTACTTTAAATATGCAATATGCTATAAAAAGTGTTGTTTTGCATAAGTACATTGCCTAAAGTATCTTCTCTATAAACTACCACAGTTTTCATGGAAATTATAAGTGAAAATTCTAAGTATGCTTTGCATGAGCATATGCAGCAAATAACTACCCCTTTACAAGTCATCTGGGGCAAACAGGACCAGGTATGTGTAAGCATGCATACTGGAACTATACATAGAAAACACACACATGCACATTGTACAGAGTTTAGTTCATATCATTTGAGATGCTGATGTAGTTCTAATAATATTTTGAATTAAAAAAATTTTGTTTAGTAGTTTGATTCGTTAGTTATTTTAGTACATTGTTAAACTAAATGAGAAATGTTGCCTGGGCAACTCGTTTTGAATATTTTATTTCAGTTAAAATATTTTTTCTATGGTTTTCATTACCTAATAACCCTGATATTCCTGTCTTTATTTTCAGGTGGTGGATGTGTCTGGCGTAGCGGTGATTGCCGAGGCTCTTCCACACTGCCGTGTTGATCTGCTGGAGAACTGCGGTCATTCTGTGGTTATGGAGCGACCACGACAAACAGCCAAACTCATTTTGGATTTCATCATCTCTCAGCAGAGCACAGAGAGCTCCAGCACGAAGAAGAAATCCTGAGATGGCTCTGCAATCAACCATATTTTGTTTAATACTTAAATGCAGCACCCCACTGACCCTGAAATAACAAACTTAGGAAGAAATAATAATCATAGTAATAATTTTTGCAGTGTTTTTCAGTTTGATTGATTAAAGAAAGAGATGATGCTTATAAAAAAATAGATGCTAACACTTTACAATAAGATTTTACTTACTAACATTAGTAAATATGAACTAACAATGAACCGTGCATTTATTAATCGTAATGTTAATTTCAACATTTACTTATACTAATTTGAGGTTAGTTAATGCACTGTTTGAGAACTAACATGAACGACTGATTTTGTATTAACGTTAACAAAGATTAATAAACGGTGTAAAAAAGTTATTGCACGTTGTTCATGTTAATGCATTAACTCATATTAAAGTCGGCATGAAATGGAAGTTGCGAGTTCTTCCCTGTTGGGATGTATGTCTGAGTAAAACGGCTTCGCGAACAAGAAAAAATTAGGGCGGGGCTTGATTTTTGTCCATCGGGAGTTGTTTGGATTATTGTTTGCTATTGCTGTGATCTCATGTGAGTGACAGGTTGTCCCGCCCTCGTGTCAGTAAACACGTCATCAGAGAAGAGATGTTGCTGCAAGAGGGAGGGGAAGTTATTTTGATTCAAGATTACGTGGGCAGGGCACATTAATAAACAACGAGACCTTGCTGTAAAGTGCTGCAGTATATTTATGGCATAGTTATGGCATCAAATGGTAATACCATGGTATGTTTATGTATACCATGGAGCTGATTGTGTACCAATGCACTTAAATGAATACCCTCATAGTTCTGGGTCCTATGATTGTTTATAGCATTGGGCACCATACCTCTTTTTCAACAAAATAAGGTAGGAACGTGTCCAGAGTTTACGTAAATGTGTAATTTAAACATTTTTGAATTTAAATATTAAAATGAGGATTAGAACATTAATATTACTTGCATACAAACTGTTGATTAATTAAAAGCAGCATACATTGAATTCATCATTTACATTTAAATAGAATTTAATTCATATTAAAATGCATATTAATTAAAATGTATTGTAATGTAATTTATATTTATTGATTATATAGAAGTTACTACAATTATCCTGCTTGAATTGCTGTGGGCATCATTTCGTCAACATACTATACAGTTATTACTATGGCACATGTCCAATAAACTATGATTTGCCAGGTCCAAAAAGTTATTGTTGATAAAATTCTGTAGTTATATAATATTTGTGCAAAGCAACATTTTATCCCCAGTCTTAACCTCTTGGGTGCCATTGTCCTCATACAAGGACATTATATTTTAGTGAATTTCTCTGACACCATACACGTCACAGTTAGATGTCCTGTAAAGAGCAAATTCAGGGCTTTTCAGAGATATATCAATATTTTACAAATATATAATAGAGATATAAAATATATATAAATATTTTACCAAATATTTTGAGGCGTCACCAGGACAATAATTTCTCCTTGGTCTTTAAAAATGACTGAATGATCAAATTTAGCACTCTTATCGAAATAAGTAAAATAAATTAATAAATTAATTTACATCTGACACATTTTCAAATAGTTTGTTATAAATCAACATCTCATGAAAATGTTTGGGAGTTTCTAATCAAAATATGACTTTCTGTTACAAAACAGGGCATTGATTTCATACATTGATTGGACTTAAAGCATGTTTATCAGGCATTTTGTGAGACACAACAAGTGAAAAGGGAAAGTAACATGTTCCTATAAAATATTAGATATTATTATGAAAATGGGCTATTTCCAACTATTACTCCCATTATTACATTTCTTGTTTGTTTGTTTTTTCATTACATGTTGCTCAAAAAACACATTAATATGCAAATTTGATACGGAGTATAGATATTTGCACTGAATTGGAAACATGGTCATTTTACCCACATATTGCGTAAAGTAAAATGGCATATCAGTTCATTCCGTAATATCTTTCGTAGACATAGAATCATATTTAAACAAAATTTGGATTAAAAAAATAGTGAAACCTGAAAAATGATTGGTGAATGAAAAAAAAAACACCCATCATTTTTTAAAAATAATTTTTCAAATATCAAATTCCCATACGTTTCTTATGCTCTAAACAATGTAATGACATGAAAAAGAGGTTAAAAGGCAATCTAGAATTGCCTTAAATCTTCCGTAATGGACGCTAGTGTAGGTCACGTGACAGTGCGGCTGCTGTATTTGCGGCTATACAGGAGAACACTGTGTTATAGCTGCTCTATCAAAACCGACGATTAAACCCCTCAGCTTTGGAGACGGGTAAGGATGGAGTTATCTCACGCAGTATGACTGTCAGGAAAAACCTGTATTTTATTAATTTAAGTCACCTTTACATTAGTAGTTAGCAGGGAGCTAACTGTATATTATGGTAGCTGGCTAGCAAAGGTTCCTAGTAAAAACTAAAACGCTTCATTTTATTAAAACTTATTCATGTTTTTAATGTTAGGTACATCAGGTACACTCGCTGGACGTGCCTAACTCTTCCAAACGGTAAGTAATTACGTTTGAGTGAACCTGTTTACTTGTCTTACCAAAACAGCTAGCATGCTATTGAGCATCTAATTCATTGAGCTTCCTCACACAGCAATGCATCTCGTTGTGCGCGTCATTTACATCTCAGAAAACATTCAAAGACCCTTAAGTGGGACTATACATGTGCCTTAATTTATGACTAATAAGTGTCTTTTTTGCAGGTGTGATCAAGTATAATATCCGAGCTTCTTCTGTGTCAGAGCGGTCTACCTATCCTTATCAAATGGATAATGGGGACTGGGGGCATAGGGTATGTATGTGGTTGTGGAGAAATATTTATTATATAAGTATTAAAGTATATTGGTGGTTATTAGAGTTATGTGCCATGCAGTATTGAAATTTGAAGAAGTAGAATTAAAATGTATTAATTCAGACATTCATATTACTGAAATAAGTGTATTTCTTAACTAGACTAATTAGTTAAGACAGCCTTTTAATGTTAAATGCTCAAGCGCTTTAATTCGGGTGCATTCTGATTGGCTGTCAGTGTTTTTATCGTTCATCATTTAAGTCCTGAAAGGGATTCCAATGATATCATTCCTCTGTTATGTAGACTTCACTATTCTCATAGAATTAGAGTGATTATTAAAATAATGGTATTTATGTTTCCTTGTTGTGAATAGCCCTTTATAGTTTTCTTGTACTAGATGGTGAAAAATCCCAAAGACATGGATTGCCATTGAAAATGTCTAATTGTATTTTTTTCAATCTGCAATCCACAAACTCGGTTCAGACCTGCAGCCTGTTCTGAATTGACTATTTTCTAAGTAATCAGATTAAAGGTTTTTCCATAAATGACATTCAAATAGGTCAAAGTTTCCGTAGATAGATGGGCTATCTGTTTGTCTGTCTGACTGCAAGGTCTGTGTCGCCTTTGAATTATGACCTTTACACTTTTAACAGTATTTTAAAGCAAAATGTCAAGCCGACATGTTTAACAAACCATCCTTTTCTATTTCCAGTTCAACACCTTGTACGTTTTGGCCAATTTGAGGAATTTTGAGTCATTTCCAAAAATGTTCCCAGATCCTGTTATTAGTGATGCAGCGAAATTTCGGAAATTCCGCTGAAACAGCAAAAAAAGAATTTTTCAGTTTCGGCTTAAATTGTTTTGGAGGCCCAAAATCATTGACCGAAACATTGGCGCTTGATTGGTACTTCTCTGATGACATATTTTGATCGTGTCAGTGGCGCTGCGTCTGAAATCGCATACTCTTTTGATTAGGTACTTATTTTGAAAAAGTAATTACTTCACAACCGCTAACGTTAAAGTACGTTCTATATAATATGAATGTGTGTAGTTAGTATGAATGTAATCTAGACATACTACATTCGCCATGTTGTCATTATCATGTGACCTACCAGCGTGTTACGTCGCTTCACTGCCGTTCATAAATCCTCTCCCGTGGCCTTATGGGATAGTTAAGAGTCCATCGAATGCACACTTCGGAATCTTGAAGTAGTAGGTCATCTAGCGGCTTTCGTCTACTGTTTTATGAGTACTGTGAATTCGGACATACTACTTTTGTCCCATACTGTGTTTCACCTACTATATAGTAGGGAAGTATGCGATTTCGAATGCAGCCAGTGTCTATTTTGTGCACCCAACAGGTAAACATGTCAGTAGTGTGGATGCACTTCACCATGACCAAAAGTGACGCTAGAGTACAATTTATTTGGCTGAAATATAGAGTGACTCTCGTTGCTGAATAACTTTACGACTGGTTTAATTTATCAAACTGAAAACACAACACCCTGAACAGCATACCGGTTTCAATCACCCAAACTTTATTTTCTACTATCTTTAATTTAGTTTAAAATTGATGCATCACTCACCTGTTATTTACAGAGCCCCTAAAGGGACATGGTGAAGGAAAATAAATATGAGATGGAGGAAAAAAATATTTGTCAATGCTTTTGCATTCTCTCGCAAAAATGTTTGTGTTCTCTCCTAGAAACTTTGCGTTTGCGAGTGAACGCAAAGTTTCTTTGGGGAACGCAAAACATTTGCAAGAGAACGCAAAAGCATTGACGTTATTTTTTCTCCCATCTCATTTTTTTTTTCCACTACCATGTCCCTTCAGGGGCTCCGTAGTTATAAGCGTCTATACAGAACTTTTAGTTTTTTGCTATTAACAGATTACTCACATTAAAATCCCCAAAGAAACAACTTTTTGATTATGTGTGATGAGTTGCATTAAAATTTTCTCATTATTGTCCATCTCTTTTAGTTGACTCACCCAGTCACCTTAAATGTTGGAGGTCACCTCTACACGACCTCTATCACCACTCTTCAGCGTTACCCAGATTCCATGTTGGGCGCCATGTTCCGCGGCGACTTCCCCACCACGCGGGATGCTCAGGGAAACTACTTCATCGATCGGGACGGGACGCTTTTCCGCTACATATTAAACTTCCTGCGCACATCTGAGCTCACTCTTCCTCTTGACTTCATGGAGATGGACCTTCTGCGTAAAGAAGCTGACTTCTATCAGATCGAGCCTTTAATCCAATGCCTCAGTGACCCAAAACCTCTGTACCCACTGGACACTTTTGAGCAGGTGGTGGAGTTGTCCAGCACCCGCAAGCTGTCTAAGTACTCAAACCCAGTAGCGGTTATTATCACGCAACTAACCATAACCACCAAGGTCCACTCGCTGCTTGAGGGAATATCCAACAGCTTCACCAAGTGGAACAAACACATGATGGACACCAGAGACTGTCAGGTGTCTTTCACCTTTGGACCCTGTGACCACCATCAAGAGGTGTCTCTAAGGGTCCACCTCATGGACTACATCACCAAACAGGGATTCACAATCCGGAACACACGGGTGCACCACATGAGCGAGCGAGCCAACGAGAACACAGTGGAGCATCACTGGACTTTCTGCCGGCTAGCATATAAAGTTGAAGACTGACCAATTTATGAATGTGGTTGCTGCTGTTTCCAATGCAATGTTTAAATATGTCGAAAAAATTCCATTGTCAGTTGAGGCCAAGCAACAAAAAGGGGAATGAAATGTTTCAAGATTTGTTCAAAATGAAGGCATCAAAACGATATGATATAAATACATATTCATATGATACTCAAGCAACTTTAAGTAATCTAGGAAACCTTGACCATGTAAAAAAAAAAAAAATAGATTTGCCAGAAAATATTAATTCTATATTTAAATAATCATTCATTCATTCATTCCATCAGATGATAAATCTGTCCAACATTGTGCACTGTGTGCAACATCAAGATGTTAGTGTGCATGTATTTCTAACACATTCTTTAAGTATTAAATGTCCACATGCTGTAAATGGAAATCAATTTCACTGATTTGTTTATCAGATTATCAGAAAGCATCAACGTGTGACAATTATCTTATTTTAGTCTCTTCACTGAGAGTGATTGAAAATTAATCAGAGAAGCTCTTTTTTCCAAGTTAAAATGTTATTATATATAAATGTGTATGCTTCGTGCCAGTAAAAGACTATGAAAGGGACTTCCCTCTCTTATATCAGATTTGGTAGAGTCCTGCCAGTGGACCAATTAGAACACACTATCCATGACGTTAACGCCGCCATGTTTCCTTTTCTGTCAGCGAAGCGGGTACATGCGTTAAGTACAAGATCAATGTTGAAGGGCATAACTGTTCAGATGTTGTATTCTAGCGTGTAAAACACATTTTTGTTAGTGGATATTGTTGTGCTGTCCTTTAGAAGTATCTATCTGGTAATTGTGTTTTGAAAGAAAAAGATGTTTAGAAAAAGTCGGAACCTAAAGTATATGTTAAGTCTTGTGCCTGGAAAAGGACGATTTGGCACGTACAGATTTCTGCCCATTTTCTTCTGTATCGGTGGTGTCATGGAGTGGATCATGATTAATGTGAGAATAGGACGAGAAACGTTTTGTAAGTATGCAATCTTATGTATACATACACGCCCATCTCTTTGAGGCGTTTTTGTGCATTATTCTGCGTCCTCATTGCGCAGCCCTACCAATTTTACGTATGTGCTCATGCAACGTGTTACGTGAATGATGATTTACTCAAATCTTTAAAACAGATTTTTAATGTAATCTTAATAGGGTACAACGGTGCTAAATATTCACAGTTGACATAATGAATACCCTTATGTAGGCCTGTGAATCACTATTAATTCTGTATTGGTTATTGTCATGGATAAATTGTTACATTATTTTCTGCCTCCACAGATGATGTGTACAGAAGAAAGCAATCAGAGAGGGAATACCAACACAAGATTGATGAGGGCTTGATTGTGATCACAGAGTCTGAAGTCAAATGAGACAAACATCACAACACACTGGAAATACATGATCATCACGATGAAGAGACTGAAACCAAAAATATTTTGACACTTTTGCACGCTAACACACTTTTGGTATAAATCAAAAATGGGGATCCTATAATATTATACATCTACTATGAGGCAGCTGTGACAAGGATTGCGTAATTATGAGGACAGATGAGGTGCAAAAGACTATTTCTGTACAGTGACAAGTTTTGTATTGACTAAGAGATAAAGATGCTATTTATGCTATACAAATTATCTGTATGTTCTGTGATTCTAAAAAAAAACTGGTCTGCAATGGTACTGGCATATTTAAAGATGTGTCATTGCAAGTTTCTTGCAGTTAAAACCGCTCAGACATGCATTTTATCTTCATACAGAAAAAAATCTAACAATTTACTGTCTTGTGATGAAAAACTCATAATAAAAAACGAAAAATTATTGCTTGGTATCTCATAATGAGAAACATTTTTATAATTATGACAATATCTCATAACAAAGAGAAACTTTCTTGTATAGTCTTTGCTCATCTCAATAAGGAAAAACCTGCATACTTATAGAAACGCACTCATAATAATGACTTAATGACAGCCTTTCTTGTAATGACTAGCTTTATCATTATTATGCGCTGTTAAGTCAGTTACAAGAACATTATTATAATATGGCCTAATAAGTCATTGTGAAATGTTATCAATATAATGAGAAGCTAAGCCATAATTATCAAAATTTCTCATTAATGTGACTTACAGTCATGTTTTTAAATCAACTGTGGCATAAACATTTTGCTCGTACTTTGCATTAAAGGGTTACTTCAGTGATTTAGCATTAGGCTTTGTATCAGTAGAAACCCGGTAGTATATTCAAATTATGGTACTTTCCCCCCTCATATCCCTCTGAGACGAGAGAATTATGCATTTTATTTCTGGAAAAAAATCCTCCGATGACGCAGAATATCGTCATTTTGCGTCATCGGAGGATTTTTTTTGGCCAGAGGCTAGAGACTACAGCCACTAGATGGAGCTGTTCCGCGTGCTATCAACCTGCCCATAGGGAAGAGATCTCGGCTCACGCACAAGACACAGACGGCCGCACGGACATTCAGAGCAAAGTGAGTGTTTCAACAACTTTTCAATGAATTCCTGTGATAGTTTAGCTTCCATTTGCGATCTGAAAACGTGTCAGACTGGCGCTTAACGTTACCTCAGCTCAGCTCTTCGTGATGAATGAAATCTGACACTGCTGCGTCTGTGATGTGACTTTCGTTCGGCTCACTCACACTTTTTTGAAAAGACACGTTCAGTTTTTAATTGTAGTGTTTATTCTCTAACTGAACGAAATGATTGTATTACTATGAAGATCAAAACTACGGTGTGCGGAGTGGCCTTGTAGGGCAGCGAAGCAAGTGCATTCTGGGAGTTGTCTTTCATCCACATGAGACAAAAATACATTGTCTGTCTTGGTCTAAAAGGCACCAAAATCAAAAATAATTTCACATTTCTACTACATAAATGACCCCGTTTAAATACAAAGCTTAATGCTAAATCACTGAAGTAACCCTTTAATAAGAGGAAGTCCAGCAAGTCTGCTCCAAAAATGAATTTATTTACCAGCAATGAATGTCAGTAAAAGTACCACTGAACATTGTTTTCCCATTTTAGACATTCTTTGCCTCACTTTTACTGCCAAAACTTAAAAATATAACAAAATGATTACACTAAAATAGTTGTTTCTGCCTGTATATGCGTCTTAGAAATGATATAAATGATCTTAAACATCTAAATGTGTGATGCACTGAGGAGTCTATATTTATTGTGCTGTTAAATCTTTGTGAATGTGCTGTCTAACATAACAGCAGTTGCCAGTTGGACGATGATTGGACATTTTCTTCTTTTCATAGCATTACTTGTAGTGTCCAATAGGTAGAGCTCTCAAACAGATGAAGCTGTTGGGATGTTGGGCCAGCGTTATCGGGTTTCCATCGAGCCGAACCTCCTGCATGCTGTACCTGATGTAGTGCGTGTTGTTTCCTTTGCAGAACGTGTCATCCGTCAGTGACGTTATGTTGTTGTTCTGAAAAATATTTTACAAGTATTTATAGGGAGACTCTAAATACTGCAATAAATGTAGACTATATAGAGATGAGAAGACCGTACATACATGTAGATGAACCACACGCAGACTTTCCGGCAGCGGTGGGACGGCCTCCAGCCCGTTGTCGCCAAGGTACAGGTATGCCAGCTTGCTGAGTTTCTAATGTAAAAGATGGAAGTCATTTATGATGAGTAAGACAAAATAGTGTATCGATACAATTTCAGATTCTTGATTTGGTTCATTTTTACCTTGAAAATGCTTGCTTTCACTCCCTTTGTTTTAAGTAGGTTGCGATTGACATTGAGAGACACAAGTTTATTTGGCAGCATTGGCAGTTTGACCAGCTTGTTCCCAGCGAGTGTTAGTTCCTCAAGCTGATCGAGTTTTGAAAAAGCTCCATCTTCTATCTCAGAGATGAGGTTGTCAGACAGGTCAATTCTCCTCAGCGTGGCTGTAAAGCAATACAATATGGACGTGGTCCATATGGGTATGTTTACAGATTTGGACATTACAATGGAGGTGCAACTGAATTTTAGGCTTTTCAAAAACTTCATCATTGTTATCAGTTACTCACCCTCATGCCGTTCCAAACCTGTATGACTTCTGTGGAACATAAAATAATAGTGTGGAAAAATGTCTGTTTTGTTTAGTTTTTTTGTCTGTCCATGGACTTTTAAAAATAAAGCTTCCAATCTGAAGAACCCCTTTCCAATAAAGAACCTTTTATGCAATGAAAAGTTTCCATGGATGTTAAAAGTTCTTCATGGAACCATAGACGCCAATAAAGAAATTAGGTTTTATTAACAAAGTTCACGAGGAGCATGTTTAGATAATCTACCCAATCAGCACAAGGGGAGGCCTATATAGCCGACTTACCTCTGTCCCATGACAGTTTTCCAGCATCTTTCCACCACCCCAACCCCTCACTCTTGATTGTTCCTATCCCAGGGATGGGGGGGGGTGGGGGTGGGGGGGGGCTCCTCTCGGACAGCACGCCAAATAAGCCTATTTTATCTGATTGTATATAAGTGTGAACATTTGAACCTTTATTTTCAAGTCAATGAGGTCCAAATGTCTAAAGAAAGAAAGTCAAAGGGTTTTTATAATGAAATGATGGTGAGTAAATGATGACAGAATTTTCATTTTTAGGTGAACTATCCCTTTAAATGCACAAAACCTTCTAGATTTGTTTCCCCTTCTGTACCAGCGACTCTAAGGGACCTTTCTCGGTTCTGTATGTCAGAGCCTTGGCTTTTAAAATAGTCTCAAGGAAAATTTCACTCAGTTGCTCTGATTACATTGATCCGGTTCCAATCATTACACAGTGGGTTTTTGGTGGACACACCCAAAAGCTTTTCTAGCATTCCTTACCAATATCAGCAAAGTCTTTGTTGGTTATTTTAGTGATTTTGTTGAAGCGCGCATAGAGGTAAGCCGTTTCCTTTGGCAGTGGTGGAACTGTTGTCATGTCAGGAGAAACCTCCTCACAATACACCGATCCAGTTAGACACACACACATCAGACAAGTAGGAAGTTCTAAAAAATAAAAATAAAAATGGAAATGAATTGGCTCAAATATTATTTTTAATCAAATGAAAGCAACATTAAAGGAAATAATAAATACCCTTGTCATCTTTTTGGTCTGCTTCTGGACTTTCGTCATCTTTATCAGCTGGACTATCATAGTCTGGGCTAAGAATGACCTTTTTCTAGTAAAGCAGATGATAAGAAAATGATTTATGTTTCCTCTCAATATCAACACATTCAACCAGTTCAAATTATAGTTTGCCTTTCACTGAGCTTATGAGTTCCCAGATAACTTGCCGATTGTGCTGTTTTCCATTGGACATAATCCCATTATGGATTTAACAGGTTTTTCCATTGCATACCTTTCTTGGAACAGATTTATGATATCTGGCATTCTGATCATACATTCATTTTAGCCATCAAAAACATCAGTATGTTAAGCAAAATTATATTTTAACACAAATTTCTGTATACAAATGCATTATCAGCATTAAATTGAAGTACCTTTGGTTTCTTGGCTTCCATGACAACTCGACTCTCTGAGATTAATTCATCATCTACTATTTTCAATACCCCTTTGTGTCTAGGTACCACTTTATTGGTTCTTGCTGTATCACAAAATATCCACGGCACAGTCACGAAAAAGAGTAAAATCCTCAGATCCATCATCTTGTGTTGAGAAACACTTCTTGTCCTGTGTGTAGAGCAGAGAAGAGCAGCGCAGTGTGTCACAGCCTCTGAGTAAAATGAGACCTTTAAAGAGTTTCTCTGCAGTGACTGCCTGTGAACCATTAAAAAACTGGCCTTAACCCACTCCGTGCTTTCCTAAGGTTATTTAACGGATCACTTGCTCCCATTCCTGCCAAAATAAAACTGTAGTGAAGATGTATTGATTGCTATAATCCATTTTATGTCCATATGCATGTGTTTTGAAATCGTGCTTAAAGGGAGTAAATGGGATAAAAACACTTTGAAATTGATATATTTAGCTGTCTTCTTGTGAATGCGCATTATCTTACAATAACTAGTAAGACCTGTTCCTCCCTTTAGTGATATAATGAGACATTTTCAGGGAACACTGTGATCTGGAAAATAAAGGGAAAATATAGGAGAGAATGAACAGTGCTGGCTATGGAAATAAAGGATGGAGTTCAACAGGAAATTATTATTAGTTCAGGAATCTTGGACAGCATTTTAAAATATGGTGAATTTTTAAAACTCGCAAACTCAAAAAAGCAACCGATTAACGTCATGTGAGTTAAGATTATGAAAAGAGTGTGTTGTCCAACTCTATGTGACGTTCAAAAGCTTTATTGTTAGAAATGCAGCTGGGTTTCTTTGGTAGGTATCAGGGGATGGATTAAGAGAAGAGGGAGAAAATCTTCTGTCCCCCTGTTTTTCATTAAAGGGATAGTTCACCCAAAAATGAAAAGTCTGTCATAATTTACTCACCCTCAAGTTGTTTCAAACTTGTATGAGTTTTTTTGTTCTGCTGAACACAAAATAAGATATTTTGAAGAATGTTTGTAACCAAGCAGATTGAGGGGGAATAAATGATGACAGAATTTTCATTTTTGGGTGAACTATCCCTTTAAGCCAAAACGAATTCCTGATTTGGGCAAGATAAATAATATCATATTTATACTGGAAATGAACACAGTGTTGTGAAACAGCTTTCAGACATCATTCAGTTGACATGCCGAATGATATAAAGTACATAACTTCACCTTCTTTATATCTCCATGAAGTGAGAAAGATCTGATGGCTTTAACAGCGATCCACTGGGTTTTGAGCTCTTTTGGAGAACTGCTTGTTTTCATCGGATAACCTGGGAGAAGAATTAAACAGGTGTTCGAACAAATGCCAAGACTTTTAAAACGCACTTCCTCGACCTCCCTCTGGGTGCTGTTACTTAACCTGATGAATCCTAGACAGACTAGTTTACCATATAGACAAACAAAAAGGACAGCAAAATTATTATGGAAGGCAAAGCATCTTTGTGGCAAAGTCCGGATATTATTCTGCATGGTTTGCCTGCAGCTCTACCAACTGATGCATAATGGAGAGAGTGTGAACATTTCAACAGATGTGAGAGTGAATGAGGCGCTTAATGGACTTCTATCAGGCAAAATATATTTGTAAAGTAACAACTACACAGAGTCCAACAGTGAAGATACATGGAAAAGCCTTTATTATCAAGCTTATGAGAAATAAATACAAATAAGGGACTGCAGTCCTAAAGGTCCCATTTGGGGTAAAAGGCCCTTTAAAAGCGTGCGCACTTCAACCAGAGCGAGAGCAAGAGCACATCCATCAGAGCTTCGTTCGGGGTTACAGAAGCCATCAGCAGCGCTGCCATTTTCTTTTTAGACCATTTGGTTGTGAGAGAACGAAAACCTTGTTCAGCTTCCCAAATAACCCAGCATTAAGGAAACAGTGGATGCAGTTTGTTTTTCCGGAGCAGCAAAGGAGTTCTCGAAGTGTGTTTGTTAGTTCCCGGTCATGAGTCGAAACCGCAGGCAGTGAGTGGAACTGCATCAAATGTCTGTGTTTTGTTGGCAATTGGCGCGCAAGTGCATATAATGTAAACAACACGAACGTATAGTGAATAGAAAGTTATCCAGGGATAATGATGTATTGTGTGTGTGCCCATGACTCTTTAGCTCTTTAACTACTCTGTAGGTACTCAAGATTAACATGAGATTGGCAGAAACTGTGTGTTTTTAATATTTATAGCTGTCTTTCAATTAACACAGTTTTTTTAATAGTTCTAGTTTAAGTTAACAATAGTAACACTGTTATGCATGAAATTACATTTGCTTTTGAGTTAATTTTTACAGAAATTTGAAAAATGTCATATGTATTTGCTTTTGGTGACAAATTTTGCCATGTCACAATTGTGCCCCTTTTTTTTTTTTTTACACAAATTATGCTTTTCCATTATCCATAATCCAAAATTAAATCATCATGATCTTTGTGGACATATGTAGGATGCAAAGTTAATGTTCCACATTCATTTACTCCTTTAATGCTTTAAACAAGTGCAGAATGGACTGGGTTATAGAGAGGGTTTCAAAATCTCTCAAAACAGATGTTAAACCCTTTTGATCACTTCGATTGTCTGGTTTTCAGTTTCTCCTTCCTGTGGGCTGATGTATCTGCTGAGGAGGCAGTTTTAGTCCGTAGCGGTGAGGACTTGTAGAGAACACAAGTGGATCCATCCTCCCCGATCCGATAGGACACCTCGGAAGGGTCCACCCACAGTGTCAGCTCTATGGGAAGTGATGAGTAAAGCTGCTCTTGTGCAAGTCCAACAGCAGAGGCTGCTTTTCCAATGAGAGGGTCCATTTTACGGTTGATCCGTAAACATCTGTAGCCAGAGCCTCTGCAGGGAGCATGAGGAAACCAATGGTGCTGATAGTACTCTAAAAGAGAGACATATCAGGTGAATAATAGCAACAAATACAAAAATAGCGTGCATACTAACACTTTAAAGTCATTTTAAAGCATTTACTTGTCATAAAAAATAATACTAGATTATTCAGTCTTTGTTTAAAAAATATATTTTAATAAAAAATAGGCTACTTTAAAAAATAACGTTAAAATACAATAAGCAATTTAAATGAACAAAGATATTGCTGGCGAGTTAATACTCAATTAGTAAAGAAAAGCCAGCTCACACAACTTCTTCTCTCACCTAGTAGCGCATCAGAGAGTGTGTGAGTGAAGAGCTGCAGCTGATCTCCAGTCAGAGACGCCCTGCCTCTGCTCAGTAAACCGCCGATGAAAGTAGCAGCGACTGACACCTCTGTTTTCATCCTGTTTTCAGCGAGCATATGTTCTTCAATAAAAAGATACGAGCTGTCGAAACAAATAAAGGTAACTTACAATGTAGGCAACTCTACAAATGCAGTTATTTATCTTAAATAGTTTTGCATAACTCACCTGTAGGTTTTCAACGACACAAAACGCTAAAAAAAACTGATTTATTTTTAAGTATAAATACCGTCGGACTAAAACAGACATTCAATTTAAACTAGAATAGTAGCTACATTAATTAATTGCTGGACGGGCAAATATTAATGAGTAAAACTAAAGCAGAACCTTCCAAACAGTTACGTCATAGTGCAGAATTAGCGCGCTTCTCTAGCGCCATCGCTTGGCAAATCAAGTCACGTGTGCAGAGACATTTCTCAATCAGCTTGATTGTGATTTTAATGTAGTTTTAGACCAGCTTTTACATTAAACTGGCTCAGAAACAGTTATGATATAAAATGTTGAGAGAAAATCTGCATAAGGTATTAAAATGTGCGCGATATGGAGCTGGTAGCACATGGTATGCTAACTAAGCATGTTCCAATTATCCAACATATTTAAAAACAAACATGGGAGGGGTGGGTATGTGTAGAACTGTGAATAAAATGCATTCCAGTTCTGTGGATATCTGCAGTTTTCTGAGGAATTTTGGGTGTGTAGATTATGTGTGGGCCTGGTGATAATTCTTCAGCATTTCATTTCTTTTTGTGAAGCAAGAGTTCACTGAATAAATCAAATCTAATTTTATTTATGAAGCACATTTAAAATCAACCTTGGTTGGCCAGAGTGCTGTATGAAAGCAAAAACAGGAAAGACAAAAATCAAAATCAAAGCAGGAAATACATTAGAATTACAAAGAAAATATGAGTTTTAAGCATGGATTTAAATTCAGCTAATGTAGAAGCAGTTCTAACATGTAGTGGTAAGTTATTCGATTACCGATAGGAGATGTTGATCTCTTGACCTAAGTGATCTGGCTGGATTGTGAGTGACAATTAAGTCAGAGAGATATTTAGGGGCTTGATTACAACAAGCTTTGTAGATTGTACTAATATCAAATACTGTACAATATTGAATATTGTGCATGAATAAATATCTTACACAATAGTTACTACACTAGTAACTACATATTTCATAAGGCTTATTTTAGGCTTAATCAAAGGCTTAATCAATCTGTAGCTTTTCTGGAATTTGACAGACCTTTACACTTTTTGATTTAAAACTGTTTTGTTTTGTTCTCTGCAGACACTAATCCAACTATACTTAAGCAACTATGTTGTCATATTGTTGAGTAAAAGCAGTGTCCTAAACCGGAAAGACCTGAAAGACGAGAAGAGAGTAAACAGATTATACACCACACAATTCCGTTATTCATGCATATGTATTGTATTTACCATTTATCTCTATTGCAGGGTGTGGAAAGCCCCACACTCCATACATTAGCAAGATAAGCTCCTCCCTTTGTCCACAAATAGCAGAGCAGAGGGTGTGTCCTCAGTCTCCCTGAGTATAATAACACCAGTGGAAAACTCTTCTGCTGCGGAAGGAGAAGAAAGAGAGACCTGCATTGTTGAAGTGAAACCCAACACATTTCAAATGAGGTAAGGAAGTCTGCTTTTCAGTATATTAAGCTTTGTATGTTGCTCTGCCACAGTTTGTGAGCGTGTTGAGGCTTTCTCTGTGCTGAGATTCCCATGTTGTAGCTACTTGGCAAATAATTGCTAGGAAAGTTCTTTGGAGAAATGTGTGGGGAACAAAAACTATTAGAAAGCTCTAGAACTCACAGATCATGTTTCAGCCTGTTATATGCAGTCCGGATTACTTCCAACAACAGCATAGGCTATTAACTTCACAATAGGTCCCTTACCTTTAAGCAGACACATCCTGATCGTTGACACTGTCTATCATTTGTTTAACACACATTCACTTTCTGATCACAGGTCTTACCTAAAAAGCAGTTAAAACTTTGATCAGAACATGATTAGGGTTGTTAATCAGTCTTTCAATAGCAAATTTAAGTGGTTTGGGGTCTTCCAATTTCATAAAAACTGACAAATTGTTATTGTCTTTGTGTGTTTTTATCAGTGATCTTTTTGGGATCGGAATGGGGAAATTAGGACTAAAAAAAAAAAATCTTTAAAAAATGAGAACTTTCCATTCCACAAACCACAATCATATGATGAAGTATCACACATCAGTTTTCAGATCTTTTTTTGCAGTAACTGCAAGTCTGTAACAATACAGTCAAATGAGTTTATTTAGCTGAGTTATATGATTTAATTCTTGTCTTTTATTCTCCCTTGTCCTGCTTCTACATTCTTGTTTTTTACACTTCTACAGTGTCTTCCTGCATACGACTCATCTATTCCTGTTAATATAACATTTAAAGGCTGTTCTTTCCCATTGAATTGTGAAGCTATAACTACAGGGGTCTCTCTCTAACGCTTTACATGCAGGATGACCGTCAGACTGTTCCTCTTCACCCTCTTCATTCTTTCTGGCTCGCTGGCCTGCTATGGCTTCAAAATTTGTGCCTTTAATGTTCAGAGTTTTGGTGATTCAAAATCAGCCAATATCAAAATCATGAACTCTCTATCACGGGTAAGAGGATGAATAGTACAATGCTTTTAACTTTATATATATATATATATAAAACATGTCTAAATGTGTACTGTTTTGTTTTGTCTTGCAGATTGTAGCTCGTTGTGACATATGTTTACTCCAGGAGGTCAGAGATCAGAAAAAAAAAGCCATCACACGCCTGCTTGATGCAGTCAACAGGTAAACAACATGCAAGTATTAAAAATCTGAACTTATAGTGTAACAAATCAGATTTAAGAGAAAAGCAAATATATATAGTGCATAAATGCTGTTATGTTATGTTTTGTTTTCAGTCTTAATAATAATGATTATGACTATGTGGCGAGTGAACGTCTCGGGAGAACAAAAGCATATCAGGAGCAATACGTTTTTATTTACAGGTATGTGTTCAGAACTTTGTACTTTAGGACAATATGTAAAAGCTAAGGATGCACAAGATATTGGGAAAATATTTAAATTTAATATTGTTAATTTAATCAGCAGCGTTGGGGAAAGTTACGCATTACAATATTGCGTTACTACCTAAAAAAGTAACTAGCTGCATTACCTGTGTTACCTTTGTCTCATCTGGGATGGGCTTGCTTGTTTGTTTTTAACCCTAACCCAAATTCATGCGTGTACAGTAAAGGGCGCAGCTTAAAACAAACCTTTCAGCTGTGCTGCCATTCTGGAAAGCAGAAGAATAGGACACAGGAGTAGAACGTTCAACACTCTTACTTCAGCAATAAAAAATAGATAAATAAAAAAACGTGATGTTTATCTAAAGTCATTTTTGCTTATCGGTATGGTTGAATTGGATTACCGAAGTTCAGCAGCAAAAGCATTGGTTAATAAAGTGAGATTAAATACATAAAGTATCTTTGTGTAATTTAACATTTAAAGGGATAGTTCACCCAAAAATGAAAATTCTGTCATTAATTCCTCACCCTCATGTCGTTCCTAACCTGTAAGACCTTCGTTCATCTTCGGAACACAAATTAAGATATTTTTGATGAAATCGGAGAGCTCCCTGACTTCTCCATAGACGGCAATTTAATGAACACTTTCAAGGCCCAGAAAGGCAGTTAAAACATTGTTAAAATAATCCATGTGACTCCAGTGGTTCAACCTTAATTTTATGAAGCGACGAGAATACTTTTTGTGCGGAAAAACAAACAAAAATGACTTTTATTCAACAATTTCGTTCTAGCCAGTGTCAGTCTCCTACTAGGTGAGAGAGCTCTCATTTGTGTTCCGAAGATGAACGAAGCTCTTACGGGTTTGGAACGACATGAGGGTGAAAGACAGAATTAAAATCTTTGGGGGAACTGTCTCTTTAACTGTTGCAGGTTTGCAATTCACAGTTTTTATTCATTTTTGAGGAATACTGAATCTGTTTTTGTGCACGTGAGATGAGTAAATGCCTGCTCACATTTAGTCTACAACTACAATAACCATCAAGTTTAGACAGCGCACACAACACCTCCAGATTTCTCTCAACATGAGGACAGAAGAGGTGTCAGTCAATACATGGGAAAACAATGTAATTATTTGAAGAAGTTATTTTGTTGTAAATTATAATGTGTTACTTTACTAGTTACTTGAAAAAGTAATCTGATTACGTAACTTGCATTACTTGCAATGCGTTACCCTCAACACTGTTTATTGGTATACTAATTTCCCCTATTTTTGCATTAAATTAGATTTGCTGTCATCTAACACACTTACAGTTGTTTAAAACATTAATAATTTAATGACACCGTCTTTAGCAAATCTCAATATATATATATATATATATATATATATATATATATATATATATATATATATATATATATATATATATATATATATATATATATATATATATATATACAACCCCAAATCAGAAAAAGTTGGGACAGTATGGAAAACGCAAATAAAAATAAAAAGAAGTGATTTCTAAATTTACTTTTATTGTAATATTGTTTGTAGACAATATTGCAGACAATATGAACACAAAATATTTCATGTTTTGTCTGGTCAACTTCATGTCATTTGTAAATATGCATCCTTTCCTGTCATTCAGACCTGCAACACATTTCAAAAAAAGTTGGGACAGGAGAAATTTAGGGCTAGTAATGAGGTAAAATGGTTAAATAATGATGTGATTTGAAACAGGTGATGTCAACAGGTGATTGTAATTATGATTTGGTACAAAAGCAGCATCCAAGAAAGGTCTAAACCTTTAGGAGCAAAGATGGGCCGAGGATCGCCAGTTTGCCAACAAATACGTGAGAAAATTATTGAAATGTTTAAAAATAATGTTCCTCAAAGAAAGATAGGAAGAGATTTGGATATTTCACATTCAACAGTGCATAACATAATTAAAAGATTCAAGGAATCTGGAGGAATTTCAGTGCGTAAAGGACAAGGGCGCAAGCCTAAGCTGAACAACCGTGATCTCCGATCCCTCAGGCGGCACTGCATCAAGAATCGTCATTCATTTATAAGCGATATCACCACATGGGCTCAGGACTACTTTGGCAAACCTTTGTCAAGTACCACAATACGTAGTTACATCCACAAATGCCAGTTAAAACTGTACTGTGCCAAAAGGAAGCCCTATATTAAGAGTTTCCAGAAGCGCCGTTGACTTCTTTGGGCTCGGAGGCATCTGGGATGGACCATCACACAGTGGAAACGTGTACTGTGGTCAGATGAGTCAGTATTTCAGGTATTTTTGGGGAGGAATGGACACCGTGTGCTTCGGACCAAAGAAGAAAAGGATCATCCAGACTGTTACCAGCAACAAGTCCAAAAGCCAGGGTCTGTCATGGTATGGGGTTGTGTCAGTGCCCTTGGCAAAGGTAACTTGCACTTCTGTGAAGGCACCATTAATGCTGAAAAGTACATAGAGATTTTGGAGCATAAAATGCTGCCTTCAAGAAGACATCTTTTCCAGGGACGTCCATGCATATTTCAACAAGACAATGCAAAACCACATTCTGCACACATTACAAAGTCCTGGCTGCGGAGAAAGAGGGTACGGGTACTTGGGTACGGGTCCCGACCTGTCTCCAATAGAGAATGTGTTGCGCATTTTGAAGCGCAAAATGCGACAACGAAGACCCCGTACTGTTGCCCACCTTAAGACTTGTTTGCAGGAAGAATGGGACAAAATTACACCTGAAACACTTCATCACTTGGTGTCTCCAGTCCCTAAACGTCTTTTAAGTGTTGTGAAAAGGAATGGCAACATTACAAAGTGGTAAATGCTTTACTGTCCCAACTTTTTTTTAAATGTGTTGCAGGTCTGAATGACAGGAAAGGATGCATATTTACAAATGACATGAAGTTGACCAGACAAAACATGAAATATTTTGTGTTCATATTGTCTGCAACGAAATACAAGTCAAAGTAAATTTAGAAATCACTTTTTTTTCTTTTTTTTTTTGCGTTTTCTATACTGTCCCCACTTTTTCTGATTTGGGGTTGTATATATATATATATTGTACATTATAATATTGTGATACCTAGATTCACTTGTAGCATTTAAAATGATTGATTTTAGTTCTTTGTGTTACAAAATATCTTAGAATTTGAATATGTTTATCAGTTATCAACCATAACATGAAAATAATTTTTGGCTTATCATTATTGGTGCATCCCTAGTTAAGGCAGTAATGTGAATTATTATTGGTTATGTATGTCTTGTATTACTTTCATTAATACTAATATATTCTTGATCATCATAATTGGTTTTAAGGGATTTCAGGCTTTGCACAATAATTTTCCTATTTTTTTCTTTCCTCAAACAGGAAAAGCACAGCAAAACTGAAAAAACAGTATCAGTATCCAGATACGCAGAATGGGGATGTTGATGCTTTCTCCAGAGAACCCTTTGTGGTACATTTTCAAGCCCCTAAAACAGGTCAAATTACAAAAAGGAAAACTTGCTCACTGAATTCATTCAAATCATTGTAAGTTTTGATCATGATCTGATAATGAATGTCTCTGTTAACAGTGGCCAAGGAGTTTGTCTTGATTCCGCAGCACACTACTCCTTCAAATGCCACCAAAGAGATTGATGAACTTTACGATGTCTTTGTGGATGTTAAAGAGCGATGGAAAATTGAGGTGTGATGACGGATCTCCTATATTATATAGAGCGTAATACCTTGAGATCAAGTCTTAAACCTTGCTTTTTTGTCATCTTGCCAGAATGTGATGTTTCTTGGGGACTTCAATGCAGCTTGTGGTTATGTGGCTAAAAAGAACCGCAAGAACATCAGGCTATTCTCTGACCCGACATTCATCTGGCTGATTCAGGATAACGTGGACACTACGGTGAAACAGTCAACTGATTGTGCATACGACAGGTATGCTTTCGAAACGTTAATATATCAGCATAATATAATAAAGCTGCTTATGATTTGCATGTAGACACTGCATAACGATTCGTATTTATGGCTACAATCCACAGAATTGTTGTGCATGGAGAGCCATTTCTCAGAACAATAGAACCGTTTTCAGCACAGCCCTTCAATTTTCCCAAGGAACTGCATCTTACAGAGGCTCAGGTAAGCCAAATTCAGCATTTACCGTTATTTTGTGCAATTTCACGTCACTGAACTTTGGATTGTCTGTTATAGGCTTTAGAAGTAAGTGATCACTACCCCATCGAGGTGGTCCTCAAAACTCAGAAATCAGGGATTTTCCCAAGAAGCAACAAAGCATCATGTCTTTTGCCTACAGCGTTTGTCCTGAATGTCTTGCTGCTACTGCAGATGATCATATGAACACAAATCAGCCAGAAGTGGATTATTCATCTCACCTAAATGAAGTGAAGACTTTACTTTGCTGTTACACAGCTGCACTGTACTTGAGCTCGTACATATCCACTACTGTTTACATCTACAAAATGTGCCGCTTATTAGTGGATGTGACTGAATTGTTTTACAGCTTTTAAAATGGATAATCATAGAGAACTGGCTCAGGTCGTATATTCCTGTTGTCTTTTTGACTGTATAAATTAAATTTCTCATTTAGTCATGCAAGTTAAATGTTTTCATTTTGAGATTTTTATTTTTGTAATAAACTCTGAAAAAACATGCAACTGTAAGAATGAGTTTAACTTTTCACACCCCAATGCACATTTTGTTAGCTGTCATTAGATCAATCGAAAAGTTCTAATAATCGAACCAATACAAATCAGCCTGAAACTCAAAACACATTGTTAATGTAAAAGTTTCCAAGTAGTTTAACCAGCAGTTTGTCAAATCAAGTCATGGCCAGAGGTTTATAAGGAGCCATGTGACAAACCCAGAAATTAGCTGACAAAGTTTGAGTCTGATTATCACGCTTTTTGCTTTAAAACAAAGTTTGATACAAAACTAGACAGCCAAATGCCCAAACAATCCCATCAAGAGAATCTATAACTTTAAATATTATGTCAATTCTGGAGATATTTGAATTAAACCAACTGTATTACCATGTTTGATTTTCCCTACATACACATTTTGAAGGCTGCGTCTTCCAGAGGTCACATTTGAAGGCTGCATACGTCATCATCGAGGCAGTCTCATTTAAGTAAAGTAACTTAGATTGCAAAGAAAGAAATTATTGTATTTTACACCTCACGAGGAACAGTCAGAAAGAAATTATAGTGTTTTACACCTCACAAGGAATAACGGTCAGTTTTATTATACTTAAGATATCCTTGATGACATATGCCGCCTTCAAACGCAACCTCTGGAGGACAGCCTCCGAAGTGAGATGCAGCTTTAATCATTCACATTCTAGAATTCCACACAATTATATTACATTTATTAAACTACACGTTCAAAATGCAAGGCAAAAAAGAAACAACAAGACTGTAAATCAAAGAATGGACTTTATTTGTGGCCATTAGAGCCCTGGGTCACACAGATGCACTGAAGTGTGTGGTGCTTAGTTGGCGTGCAGGGCCTTCCAGCGGCTCAGAGGTCCATGGCTGGGGATGTATTTCACACCACAGCCGTCGGGGACCAGACGCTTCTCCGCCAGCATTTCATCAAAGTCGCAGGCGTTGAACTTTGTGAAGCCATACTTCTTGGAGATGTGGATCTAAGAGGGAGGAGCACAGTCAGCAGACCACTTCTACACAATTAACAGACCAGTGGTTCTCAAATAAAATACCCCCCCGGACACAATTCCTTTGAAATAGACCGAGTAAACCTAGCCTGATCTCCCGGCGATTTGATTTCACCCTGCAACTCAGTCTGGAAACCTGTACATTCATTTCTACTGCTTCCTTTACACTTTTCCAGGAACCAATCACAGACTGGCTTATCCACCTGGTGTGCTATTGCTGGGTTTAACACAAGGATGGATAGAGAAGCGATGGGTCGTTGCCCGTTGATCACGCCACTTGTGGTCTGATTGGTTTAAGGACTATCCAATTGCGTACGGTCATTTAATTAATGCTAGTTTATCACGCCTCTTGTGCAGTAGAAATGTAGCAGACTCCCCAGACCAATGTTCAATCTTAAATTGAGCTTGATCTGGTGATGGCCAGACAACAAATAGCCTTCAGATGAGATTAATCAATCTTAAAAAAAATTTTTTTTTAAATGGTCAAACGGAAAATTCTATCAAAAATAAGCAATGTCATGTCTCAATGGTCCCTTAAAGGGCCCAGCACTGCACAGCCAGGCTCATACACAACCAAATAATTACTGTCTGCAGCCTTTGCACACCACACAAGTACAGACAACTTGTCTAGTCGGCTTAATAAGCTGCAGGTAAGAGTCACAGATGCTCTAAAGGCCCATTTATACTTCTGCGTCGAGTGTACGCCGTAGGCTACACGCGTAGCCGACGCCGTCGTGAGCATTTATACTTCTGCGCTGTTGTCTGCGTCAATGTGCAATTCCACATGCAGACGCTAGAAGGCAGTGTCCTCGGGCATGTTGGTGTAATCAAGACAACAGCCGAAGAAGAAGCAGCTTGATGTGTAGAATCTGTACATTCATGTCGGAATATCAGCAGCAGTGAGAGAGCGGCTTTTCTTGCAGCTTGAGTTGTTGTATCTCTAGTTGATTAGTAAAGTTAAATAAGGCGATCTGGCGCTGGAATGTGTTTGTGAAACCATGCGGAGCTCGTGGCCGCTGTTTTCAGCAGCGGTGGCTCAGCAAGCGATTGTTGTTGCGGAGACTTCATTCACGAAATATACCCTAATGTGTCCCTGTTCTTGATATACAATTACTGATTAACATCTTTGGTTTTAATGAGAAAATAAATAAACTATATTCAGCGGATCTATGTATTTATTTACTACCATAAAGAATCGCTGGACTGCAAAATATTGTGTTATAGCAGACGTAAGGAACTATCATCCAATTTCTGGACACACACACACACTCCTATCGCAGATTTTTTATTTATTTATTGACCAGAGGGAAGGGTTCTGGCAGACCAATCACAGCGCTTGCGGTCCGCGTAGAATTGACGCGTTGTTACATTTTTGGAGAGGTGCGCGTCAGGCTACGGCGTAGGGTACGGCGTATCCAACGCGTCTATGCGTAGGGTACGCCGTACCCTCTGCGTGCACTCGACGCAGAAGTATAAATTGGCCTTAAGTGTGCGAATAGCGGTTGGCGCTCTACCTTCATAAATCAGCACCAAACACCAATTCCACTGAATTCCTCTTCAGACCATTTACTTTGCACCATCTGAACAAGCCTGACATTCCTTGTCATCGAAATGCACCTCTTCAGTCGAGGACATCACAAGGTGTTATTGTGAACGCGCAGTTCAGCAGCGAGAAGACACCGAGCTTGTGAGGAGCCGCCAAGTGCTCTCACTACAGCCACTGATAGTTCATACAAAGCATCACTGAAATATTAATTTAGTTTTTTTTAAGTTTAAAGTTGTTCTGATTCATCTAACGTTTCAATTGCATTACAAAGTGAAACTATTGCAGATATTTAATCATCTAGTAGTCAGAGATGGGGTGGATTTTTTTGGTGGGGGTGGGGGGGGCACATGACCAAAAGTTGAGAACCACAGATCTAGACATTTTTCAACTTCATGATAAGTACCTTCTGACGGCCAGGGAACTTGAACTTGGCTCTCCTCAGAGCCTCGATGATATGTTCCTTGTTCTGGGCCTTTGTGCGCACGGACATGATCACCTGGCCAATACACACACGGGCCACTGTGCCCTGTGGCTTACCGAAAGCACCACGCATACCAGTCTGGAGCCTGGAGAGGAGATGAACATTAAGATTAATTCACTCAAAAAGGTAAAAATGGAAATTCTATCAAAAGTAAGCAATGTTATGTCTCAATGGTCCCTTAAAGGGCCCAGCACTGCACAGCCAGGCTCATACACAACCAAATAATTACTGTCTGCAGCCTTTGCACACCACACAAGTACAGACAACCTGTCTAGTCGGCTTAATAAGCTGCAGGTAAGAGTCACAGACAGCACGTGCTCACCTATCAGCTCCAGCACAGGACAACATTTTGTTGATGCGGATGACATGGAAAGGGTGCAGACGCACACGGATGTGGAATCCATCTTTACCGCAGGTCTTCACCATGTACTTGTTGGCGCAGATACGGGCAGCCTCAAGAGCTAGACAGCAAATAGCAGATTAAAGAAATGTTAAGACTATGTATCAGAAAGTGCTTCATGTCATGTTTAAACTATGGACAAATACATTATTCAAGATATAAACACCAGTATTGTATGAAGACACCATACCTTCACTGGACAGCTGCTCATACTCATCAGATACCATGTGACCGCACAGGGGGAACTCATCCACCTTAGCCTTCTTCCTGCCCAAGTCGAAGATCCTGATCTTAGGATCTGAGTTTGTGAGTAGGACATGCTCAATCAGAACAAATCTCAAACTACATGATTCATTAATCAAATCAATATCACCAAATTTGAAACACTTTTTGGCTAATAAATTCTAGATAAAATAGAATAGCAATGTTATGTCTCAATGGTCCCTTAAAGGGCCCAGCACTGCACAGCCAGGCTCATACACAACCAAATAATTACTGTCTGCAGCCTTTGCACACCACACAAGTACAGACAACCTGTCTAGTCGGCTTAATAAGCTGCAGGTAAGAGTCACAGATGCTCCAAGTGCGTGAATAGCGGTTGGCGCTCTGACTTTATAAATCAACACCAATTCCACTGAATTTCTCTTCAGACCATTGACTTTGGACCATCTGAGCAAGTCTTTATTGTTTTTTTAAAGTTAAAAGTTGTTCTGGTTCGTTATTTAATGTTTCAATGGCATTACAAAGTTAAACTATTGCAGATGTTTTGCACAGCACGTTTTTCCATTTAAAATCTTTCAGTTAATCATTTTAGAGTGAAATTATCTAGTAGTCAGAGATGGGTTGGATTTTTTGACCAAAAGTTTGAGAACCAGACATTTTTCAACTTCATGATAAGTACCTTCTGACGGCCAGGGAACTTTAACTAATAAATTCTAGATTTTTTGTAGTTATACTATTAAGACTATAAGGGACTGAGCTTCAAATTAACTTGAATAATTTCAAACCGTTACTATGTATTGCAAGTTAGTTTAACCTTACACAAAAGCAATGATCAGCAGATGAAATGTGCACTAAAATGTTATCAGCTAGACAAAGTATATTCATTACAGAACCTTCAATGACAGACATTTAAAGGCTTAGAAAAAGGCATTTTAAAATTATCCTGATGGTCCTCCATAACTTACCAGGAACACCTCGACAGAAACGGGACTTGGGGTAAGGCTTGTTCTTACAGTATCTGTAGCTGAAGCAGATAAATTGACAATTAGCAAGGCTAGTAAAAAAAGAAAGAAAAGCAAGTTGTATATAAAACATCATGACATATTTGGGCGCTTCAATCATGACGCGTATCAAATATCTAAGAATTTATCAAATGCATTTTATTAGAAGCCAATATAATCAGCACAGTCGTGTTAACAGCAGAAAGTAGTCCATGTCAGTGTAATGTCACTGCCGAATGAGGCCGGTGTGCTGCACATGGTTAGCGGGCCTGCCATTTTCAGTACGGCCAATTTTTAAAACACTAAATTCACTAACTTACCAACGGGCTGGACGGCGGCCCATGGTTGCGATCTGTAATATAGACAATAACAATAGTTTTAAAGACAAAATGCGTATTTATAAGTGAATAAACACGTTGTTTTTTCGACAAATCTGAAGAGAGCGGCGAAGCGCGCTCTTACCACGCACTCACCTAATGGAGGAAAGGAAGAAAACTGATCTTCCGCTGCGTCATAATGCACCGATAGAAACTACTTCCGGTTACATATTAGTGGCCCATATATACTACAGTTTATTATAGTTAAAAATAAATACATAAATAAATAAATACCGAGTAATGCCCATTCATATAAGCGTGTTGTAGACAAATTATAGTTAGTCAATTTCTGTGCTCTTACGCCAACTGGGAAGTGTAGTTATGCGCTCCCTAATATAGCTGGTATTTGTAGTCCATGTCATGAGCATCCTTGTCCTTTGTCAGCGAGAAAAAAAGCCCATCATTCAGTCCAAAACCTACATGTGAAGCTTGCAAATGCCTCTACGGGACAGGTAAAGGCATTTTCCTAACCAAAAGACTATCACAAAATAAAAAAATACAAAGCATACGAACGCAATCCCCCCCGTCAAAATGCAACGACATTAACACGCTTTTCCGATCATGTATTCCTTGTAAATACAGTAGTTGGCCTACATGAATATGTGGGAAACCTTCAAAAGCCTGGAAGTAGTTTCACTATGGTACTGGCACACATTATGCTAATTTTTAAAAGGTAAGCTTGAGAAACTTCAACTAGTGCTGTGTCGTGTAGAAACTAAAGTTTCCGTTCACTTGCTTGGTCAGTAATATGGTTAACGTTAGCTTGTAAGATATTTATTTTTACGTTATAGTCATGCAAATAAAAATGATTTGTAGTACGACTGATGTTGACGCATTTCACTTCTTCAGAACAATCTTAGAATCTACTAGAATAGATCACGACAAAGCAACCATATCTGAAGACACAAGAGGACGACAAACACCTTCGAATGGATCCACTGGTTGCTCGTTCCACATTGTCTCGAGGGAGCGCTGTTGCTTTGTGCTTCTGCAGTTCGGATGTGGTAATGAAACCCCTCCTGCACACTCTTAATTTTTAGAGAGATGACCTAATATCTTTGAACTGTGGATAACGAGGACCAAATGCTCGGGTGGTCATTGAAACCAATGAAATCACAAATATTCAATGTAAAAATGACGTGACATTACAAAAATCCTCCTTCTGCTCTAACATGTGATGGAAATGTTGAACATCAGTTCAGATGTAGATCACTAAAGCAGCCATCATGTAAGAACAATAAAGGGAGAGATTTTAATCAGGCTTCAACAAAGATCATTTATAATCTAAGGAAACATCCACTCTATCCAAAGCTGAGGCCCAAAGCTTGTGAACAATCTGAAATATTCCTCTTGTCTACGTGTTCTTCAACTAACTGGGGCAAGCACATTCTTACCTTAGATGGGGCTGCGCACAGGTCAGGCCAAGTCAAATCTGTCTCCTCATTTATTTGATCTCATAACTCTGTTCCAGAGTCAGTCTAGACCGGCCAACTCCCACAGCAACAAAGTCTGGAGATACGCAAAGCATAGGTCTAAGACTTAATAGGCACGGGCCACGGCATATAGGTAGCCTATAGTGATTATGTAATAAAAATAGATAGCTTTAGCTAAATAAATAACATGTCAAGAACAATTTTTAGATAATATTCATGGATTTTTTTGTATAGTGATATTATTATGATTAATTTAAATAGCTTTAACTGAATAAGTCAATGTCAAGAACAATTTTGGCACATTTTCCATTGATTTCCTCTTGTAAGCTTACATGCTTAATGAATCAGACAACCGTTGCAGTTCTTATGTTAGAAATGTGCACATAGTGGTTTCAAAACTCACATTTGAGGTTTCACAGTGTAATTTATATTGAACAAATGACAAATCTTTTCAAGTAATGTTAACAACAGACCTCTTTTCGATCTTAAATTGAAAATCATTATTCTAAAAACCATCTGAAATTCTCAAGGGAATCCATGTTGAATTTTGCTTTGGCTTACACATTGAGGTCATGACTAAACATCTATTTTATGGGATCATGATTCAAATATGCAAAATAACGAACAGTGTTTTTGTATTATTTATTGTTAAGATTTAATTAATTGCTTAAACCAAATTTGGTTTACATAAAGCATGAAAAAAAACTGAATGATGTTTTTGTAACCACTCATTAGTGTAATGCAATGTTTTTTTTTTTTGCTTCTATAGTTTGAGTGTTTTTAGTTGCCCTTGTGGTTCTCTTTGTTTGCATACAGTATATGAGAGTAAGAAAATATGTTATTGTGATGGTGGTCTTTAGTGATGGTAAACTCGCTCTTTATAAAGGGTCTTTCCTTTCAGCGAACCACAAACTAGGTGTGGGTCTTCAGATACCACACCCAAAGCCTTCACACATCAGTGTAGAGGAGTTGCATGGGCTCATATGATGCACAGCATCAGCTTTTGCTTACAAGGAGAATGAGTTTTCACATGCCATTGTGTCTTGGCCTTGCACAGGTCCTGCGCAGTCTGTATGTGCAGGCTCTTGTGCAACCCTGCTTGTGTACATGTGCATGTATGTGCATGGTTTAAATGTGTGTGTGTGTGTGTGTGTGTGTGTGTGTGTGTGTGTGTGTGTGTGTGTGTGTGTGTGTGTGTGTGTGTGTGTGTGTGTGTGTGTGTGTGTGTGTGTGTGTGTGTGTGTGTGTGTGTGTGTGTGTGTGTGTGTGTGTGTGTGTGTGTGTGTGTGTGTGTGCGTGTGTGTGTGTGTGTGCGTGTGTGTGTGTGCTGTTAGGTGGGGGCACATGGTGTATTTTTAACGCATCAAAATGTGAGAAGAAAAAGAAAATGAAGAAGAAGAGAGAGCAGATCATGAAGTTAAAGAGGAATTAAAAACTATTTGAGGAAAGGGCTGGGTCGGACATTACTCATAACTACCCCTGTGTAAAACAACATTAACTTATGTGGTTTACTAGATGGCTTAAACTGGTCTATCTTGTATTCTCCTAACCTGACCGTGCTGGTGTTTAGCTGGTTTAGCTGATTGGTCAGCTGCTTTCCCAGCCTGGCCAGCAGATTGTTTTCCCATGCAGCAGGACTCTTATCATTGTTTGTGTCCACTTGAATACATGATTAATCAACCTAATATGTATATATATTCACCTTTTATGTTAGATTTGATTAATTGCAATTCATCGATCTGACTGCACTAGTTAAAACTAAAGCAATATTTTTTTTCCCTTCAAAACTTTTTTTCTTCTTACTTCTTAGAAAGACAAAATAGGTATTATGATAGCACTGGGAAATTTGATGAGCTGGCATACTGCACCATGGCATCACCTTAAACAGGAAGTGAAAACATATCCGTTGCTATAGTGATGACCACTGGTTTGTAAATAACAAAAGTCAGAAAAGCCCACAGCTACGGTATGACACATCATAAGTTTTCCGTCTACCATTCTGTAGAAATCGCCAAACACAGAAGAATTCCCTGCATTCCCGTCTCCAGTCTACTGATGTGTGGAGCAGGGGCTGCTCAGGGTAAACCTGTGCTGACATGTCAACTACCATAGTCATGAGATCATGTGATGTCATCCAGGGTCAGTTAAAAGCACATGTCATAACGGGGTGTATGAAGGGGCCCTGTCTTCAGGTTTCACTTTTTTTGTTCAACTGGGATGACTGAAAAACTCTTATAATTCACCATGCTGTCCTTAAAGTGTTAGTTCACCCAAAAATGTTGTTCCAAACCTGTAAGATCTTCGTTCATCTTCAGAACACAAATGAAGATATTTTTGATGAAATCCGAGAGCTTTCTAGAAAGGTAGAAAGGTAGTAAAGACATTGTTAAACTAGTCCATGTGACACCAGTGGTTCAACCTTAATGTTATGAAGCGACGAGAATACTTTTTTGCGCAAAAAAACCCCCAAAACAAAGAAAATTCTCCTACGCTATTTACGTAGTAAACACAGTGCCACGCTTCCAGGTTCTACTCATTATTGGCCGACGCTGTTCACATGAGCAGGGTGTTTTTCTATGGGATAGTAAAACACTGTAACATGACAAATCAAACAATAATAAAATCAGAAATGGACTCCCGCCCTTAGAGACTGTCTGGGATTCGTGATCCTGTTTCACGCGCATGCAGAGCTTTTCAGAAAGTCAGCGTGCACCATTAATCTATTTCAGAGTGACAGTATGAGATTAACACAAAGTTTCTGCTCACTCTATTGTGACCTAATGCAGATATTATACATAATAAACTGACGCATAAATGTATTATGAGACAAAACGCAGAAGTTTACCGTCACCGTAAGGTGGGAATTATTATCGCGCAATATTGACTGATGGATCGTTAGAGAATCATCTTTCTGTGAGTCATCAAGAAATTATGGTTTAATTCTATCTAAATAAATATTAGGTAAACATGTGAATACGTATCTCTCCAAACGTGCGCACTTTTAGACTAGTTTGTAGCCTATATTGTGTACCGAAGCACTGTGATAAAAAATAAATGGGAGCAAACGCGATTGAATTATGTACAGGTTTGTGTCTCATTGTTCTATTCAGAATATCAATAACCACCGATTGATATTGCATAATGTTGCATTCCTATCAGAAATTAAGAATTATTAGCGCCATTGTAAATAGTTGTCAAAAATCGAAACTATCTAATCTAATAATTCAAAGCAAGGTTAAATCAGAATATTTATTGCAAAAATGTTTCTTTAACAGCTGCCAATATATTCTATTTAGGCCATGCACGTGAGCACTACCACACATGTGTGTGATACTGGCGCAGGAGTCGGCCAATACTGAGCCGGCGTTCTGACGTAGAACCTGGAAGCGCTGCACTGAATTAAATATAAAAATAAAATATTTGTATAAAAAATATTGGGACGCTGGGGGCCATTGGGACATTCAATTGCACACAGCTGAAGAAACATAATTTACAGTGGGACAATATACAAAATATATGGAAAGTATATACATTTATATGGAAAGTATATACATTTATAGAACGTGTATACAAATGTATAGTGTGATTTGCAGATGTGTATATTTGTGTGTAAAGAGGTGAGTAATTGTGCCATGGGTGGTTAAAGTCTTAAACGAAAAGAAACCATCCAAACACCTAAAAAAAGACAGTGCAGTATAAGAACAAGCATTGTTCTCCATTGTAACCTGGTTCTTGGTGTTTGGAATTGAAATTGTGAAATTTAGACCGCTGAGCCAAGTGTTACTGCTCATTGCACAATGATTTGACACGTAACAGTCTTGCAGTCAATGTTCCCTTTATAAAGCAGCTTTACTGTTCAGCGAGGACACAACGTAATCCTCCATGATGCACGCATAGATTGATATCTGTCAATTTTTTAACACATCCTCCTCCTGCTTTTGAACTGATAAGTCCTGGAGGACAAACAGTCTGGATTCTTGTTCAGACAGTTTAATTTGCGGTCTAATTTCTAAATTGCAGTTTCTCACTCTCATAGGCTCTCAAACACACATGAGCAGAGTCTGCTGAGGGGGGGCAGACAGTCTGAGCTCCACATGTGGTGAACCAGATAAACAAACACTGCCAGCACTGCCATCCTCCCCTCAAAAGTGACATCATTATGTATCTGCCTCAAACATCTGCTTTGATTATTCAGTCCAGATGCAGGTATAAAAAGTCACTGTCACTGTTTCATGCAGATTCATTGCAGTGTGATGTTATGTGTGTGTTCTATAAGAAGTTATGTTAGATGAGATTATGTGAATTGTGTCATAATAATGATATGCACAAATACAGCCTATTATTAGTTACTAATTTAGATGGCAGATCTTTTCAAATCATTTCACACTTGTGCACAACAGCAACCATATATATATATTTTTTAATTTAAAAGGTTGCTCAGATGCTCAAAAAAGTAGACAGCTGCTATCAAAGACACATCTCTCATTCTCTCGCTATGTTCTCGACATCCTCCACATTCCTCCTCCCAAATAAGGATAAGGTTGCTGACATACCTCTCCCTCTCTGAACCCCCCCCCCTCCTCACTTTTTTTTTCTTATTCTTGTTCTTTTTCTTACACCCTTTCTCTAACTTTCGAGGCTAATATTCTCAAATACAATAGCTGGTGCTGATATGCAAGTATTAACAAAGATCATGGCGTTTATTTTGGTCCATGTACTTTAATGCAGTTGATGTTGTGTCGATGCTGTGTCTGATTAGGGAAGCGTGTGTGCAAGTGACGCAGCACAGTGAGGATATTTTTGTTATTCCTCTGAGGTTTGGATGTGTAGTTAGGCATGATGTGAAGAAGCAGTGAATATGGATAGGGCTCTTGAGGCTCTAATATTAACTTTTCAGGGCCCCACTGTTTAATTAACCCCTGCCTGAATATAAAAGTTAAATTTTTGTAAAATGTATTCAAACTAAAATATATATATATATATATATATATATATATATATATATATATATATATATATATATATATATATATATATATATATATATATATATATATATATATATATATATATATATATATATATATATAATATATATTAGTCAAGTCGTCTTTATTTATATAGTGCTTTTTACAATTGTTTCAAAGAAGCTTCACAGTGTTAGACAGGAAGATAATGCAACAGAATTTGAATCGGCTGTACAGCCACTCTGGAGAAAACAGTAATGTCATCCAGCTCAGTTCAGTTCTCATATAGTGTCAATGCGGGTGGATCAGTAATATAGTTGAATATTTAGTGTCCCCAATTAAGCAAGCCAAAAGCCAAAAGCCAAAAAAATCTTGGGAGAAACCAGGCTCAGTTGGGGTTCCAGTTCTCTTCTGGCCGACGAACACACAGTGTATGATTATGATTCAGGTAAACATTATAGGTCAAAAGTCAGTTTAGATCAGAACATTCAGAATAGTTGTCCAGTTCCATCTGGTTGAAGATCAGAGTCATCACGCAGGAGACGGGTTTGTTGAGGATCAGTGCCATTGGATGTCGTGGTGATGAGGCCTTCACAGGGGAAAGTCTAGTTGACACGGTCTCTGCAGACCCTTCAGGGATGCGTTGGTCGTGTCTAGGCACAGGTCCACCATCTGATCTGGATAAGGCTGACTACAGTAAATCTCGGGATACACCGAGAGACTAACATTAGCGTAGATGCCATTCTTTTTTATGATGTAACGAGTACATCAGGTGTTTGTTCCCGGTTACAGCAGACTTAGTTAATGTAGCCTAACAATCATTTAATCATTTGAATAATATAAATAAAACATGTTTTATGTGTATGCCACAGTAAAGAGATGTGTTTTTAGTCTAGATTTAATCTGACAGAGTATGTCTGCTTCCCGAACAATGCTGGGAAGGCTGTTCCAAATTTTAGGTGCTAAATAAGAAAAGGATCGACCGCCTGCAGTTGATTTTGATATTCTCTGGCCAGAATTTTGAGGCCGCAAAAAGTGTGATGGAGTATAATGCGTTAAGAGCTTGTTCAAATACTGGGGAGCTAAGCCATTTATTGCTTTGTAAGTAATTTGCAAGATTTTTTAATTTATACAATGTTTAAAAGGGAGCCAATGCAGTGTTGACAGAACCGGGCTAATTTGGTCACACTTCCTGGTGGTTCTAGTAAGAACTAGAGCTGCTGTGTTTTGGAGAAGCTGAAGTTTATTTATTAAGTGAGCAGGGCAACCACCCAGTAGAGCATTACAATAATCTAGCCTTGAGGTCACCAGAGTTGTTTGATGTACTCGTAAAAAGGCGTGTGAGAGAAAAACAGGAGACCCGGATGCACGGATGGCAGGCTAACTGGCTAGCGAAATGCTAACACGTAATGATAGTGATTTAGATTAAAAGCTAGCGATGTCAAATTTAATGTGATAGGCAATATTAGACAATATATGGTGATGAGTGAATTATATTTAGCAGTATAAACAACAAGGAATGATATCAAAGATTCAAAAGCATAGCTGTACGGAGGCGAAACACTCAGCAGCGGGGCAGACAGGAGCAATATACCAGATTTATTCCTCTTTTTTTCTTTTTGTTTTGGCATTTCAATAGTATACAACAGCAGTGGGACGTTTCACTGTTTGTATCGTGACGCAAGTTTTTTTTATGCCATGCGCTCAGATCGTTAAAATAGGGCCCTGTGTATTAGTGGTGGGGATTTTCAGCGACTCTTTCTGCATGTTACAACCTTACACAAGTAGGTGGCAACAAGTGACAGTTTTTATGAGTGATTTATTGAATTATCAATTCAATATTTTTTTTTCAAATACACTTCATTTCGGAACAAAACGAATGTCTGTCTTTATGAGTGAATCACTAAATCATTCATTCAACAGATTTGTTTCAATCACACTGATTCATTTAGTAATGGAACGAAAAGCGTTCAAAAGTTAAAATGCTGCTTTTGAAGGATGCATTCCAAGAATGCATTTAGGCACATCCAAATCCAGTGTTTACTTTACTTCCTCTCCCCTGAGATACCATCATCTAATACATTTTTGAAGGCAGCATAAATATTAAATATTTTAGGTCAAATATTTAGGCAACAAGTCAGTTGCCTAATATTTCAGACACAGCCTCTATCTTTGAGTAAGCCATTGAATCATTCACTCAGCCAAATCATTAAAATACACTGATTTATTAAGAAACGAAACATTACTTCCTCAGAGATGAGATACGATACCCTTACAAAACCTGCAACATGTGAGAAGTGTCGGTACACACTACAGATTAAAATATAGAAGTGCCACTTCATGCTCAGGACTAAATGGGCCCACTTTTTTGTGTATAAAAGTCAAATTTTAAGTAAACTTTAAGTGTAACAGTATAAACTTTGAGTACACAACTATAGTTTACAACTAAATTTTTCATTTGTACTGCAACTATACTACAAGTATACTACTACCTTATAGGTATTCTGATAGTTTACTAGTTAAATATTTATAGTATACTTGTAAGTTTTCTTTAAGTGAACTTGGTACATGATACTTATAGTGTACTATTTTATTTTTGAACTTTAAGTATACTATGTTCCTATTTAGGTATTAATTATTATATTTGAAATATACCTTTAACTACTTGTATGATATTGCTTGATTAAATAATAAGTTATTTCATTTCTACTCAGAAATAAGCATTGTAATAATAAATATTCACTAAATATTAAAATATATTTAATTTTATAAATAGGTAAAGCTCACTTTAATTTGTTTTCATTCAATGATTCCCAAATTGTTTTGTCAGCCGAATCCATGTGACCTAAAATATTTACTTGAAACACTCTCTGAGATTTTAAGTTAATATTTAAATCATTTAACATCAGATTTTGCAGTTATAACAAATGTAAACAAATGAAATATTTCGGCTTTTATAGTGTGTTTTATTTTGATTGTTTTTATTTTTAGAATGATTTATTTAAAATTTGACTTTATTGTGGTTTGTTAATTACTCACAAACCACAGTTTGGGGAACCCTGTTCTAGATCATTTAATTAGATTTTATGTTCCTTGAAAGACTGTTATATCAAAATATTCATTGGCTGACTAGAAAAGCACAATGCATTATGCTCTGGCTCCACAGATTCTTCTTAACTGCTGACAGTATTAAATACCAATCATTTACAAGCCAATTCAGTGCTTACTGTAAGCATCCACATTACATCCAGATGAGGCAAGTTTACTTCATTCTACCATTGAGTAGGTGAGTGTGCAAAACCACATTCCTCGTCTGTTCAGCAAACATCAGACCTCTTTCCTCACTGCAGCTCTGAAGGCCCACCAAGCCTCACTCTGCAGGGGATCATCATTCTTTATTTTAGTGCAAACAAGTGATGTCACACGTAGTCGGCCAGTCCACCAAAAGGAAAAAATTACAGCTACCGGTCATAATGTTTATACAGTCTTTACAGCATCATGATTTTAGGGTTGTTCAAGGCGTGGCTGAAATAATCAATGCGCAGATGTTTTCATGATGGAGGGTTGTTTAGTTCTCTGTGAGAGCAGATCTTTCTTTCTCTCTCGCTCTCCTTGTCTCTCTTACCTCCACAAACACAGCTTACCATATATGGCTGTGTTTGTGGAGAGGAAAAGGGTAAGTGCGTGTCTCTGCGTTCAATTGTGCGACTTTGTGCCTACACATATAAGTGGATTTGTGGGTATAAGTCACCATTCAAACACAACTTTTGAATGAGAAAGAAAGTGAGAACAAATTGGCAGGGAAGTACTGAGCGATAACTGATGAGGGATTCTTTGGCTGTGATTCAGAGTTTACTTAGTAGGCTTACCTTTTAAAGGCATCATGAATCAAGTAAGCCGGTGATGAAGAGAATGTAACGCACTATATTACAACATAAGTAGAGAACGGTAACACTTTAATGTATTAACAAATTAATACATTTGTTACAGTATTTATTCATTTTTGTTAATGCTAGTTTATAAAATACAACCTTTCATTAGTTCATGTACACTCAGATACATTAAATAACGAAGATTAATAGCCTAAATGCCTAAAATAATATAGTTAACTTAAATTAACAAATGGAACTTTAAGTGTTGCCTAAAACTGCAATTTTCAGATATCAAATGTAATTCCTTACTTCCCCTTTCATTGAGCCAATAAAGCACTTTCTAGTTCACTGAATATAACTAAAGTTTACCAACTACTGCCAGCACATTGTTTTATATGCACACATTTGCGCTGGAAGGCAGGGTGTGATGTAATGTGTGATTTGTCAAGCTTGCTTGCCTATGCCTGTGTCTGACAACATTCTTAATATGGTAAGACTTCCCAGTTGGAATGAATTAGAGAGTGAGAGAGAGAGAGAGAGAGAGAGAGAGAGAGAGAGAGAGAGAGAGAGAGAGAGAGAGAGAGAGAGAGAAAGAAAGAGAAAGAAAGAGAGAACATGAGGAAGGAAGAAAAGTGAGATCCTCAGACAGCATGACCGCCGCTCTGTAGGTTATTGTGTCACACTGACCCTTGTGCAGTTAAAATTTCTGAACATGTCTCAGCATCTCCCTTGAAAGCAACACAAAACGCCTGTAAACTGGGAATAAACGATCACGTGCAGATAATGTTCAATGACTATCATTATCTCAATCCCTCTAGACATTAATGTCTGTTTTCCCTTCATTATAGAGAGAGAATAAACTTGGCCTTATTTTTCACACTACAAAGATTTTGCACACAGTGTTCACAGACAAAATGTCACATTTCCGTGCCTCAGGGGAATTGTTCACTGTCGATTTGTTTACAATTCCTTCTTCCCACAAAACTTTTGGATGAATGTAAGCAGACCGAATTGATGACGCATGAAAATTCTTGGCTGAAACAAAATCCCTTTAACTAGGAATTGTATTATGTTATATTAATAAGCCATTTAGTGATTACACTTAAACTTCCTTCAATTGGTGTAACTTTACAATCACATCATCCAAAGGGGTATTCACAGGATTGTAAATTCAGAGCAAATTTTTTATTCATTTACGTTTATTCATTTTTAGTATTTAGTAATTTATTTGTAATAAACATATTAAATGTAAATTGTAAGTGCACAGGCTCAATTCTTTCTAAATAGGATACATTTTGCATGTGATGCTTTCTTTCTTGCAACTGATCATAATTCTTGAATCTGACGTGCGGTATCACACATGAACTGTACATAATGTGAAAACTGTGTCTCAAAGAGATAATCCTACTCGAATGCAATTCCACCATTGGTGTTCTGTAAGGTGGGCACAAGTTTTTTGTGTTTATTTTTATTTGCTGTGCAGGCACTTTTATTGTAAATGACTGTGTAAACAACAGCTCAATAACCCTTTTATTTAAAGGCTTAATTTACCTCCTGTAGACTGGTCCATTGCATTACGATTGCAAGCAAGTAGGCGATCGATAATGTAAAAAATGTGATGTGCAGTCAAATGTCCAAGTGTGTATGGTTCTACCGATACGCTTGTTGTGTTTTGTGGAGTTTTGACATGTTGTATACACTCAATAGTTTTGCTTGATTAAATGTGATTTTATGCATTGTGTTCCTGCCATATATGCAAATAAATGTACCTGTTTGAGTTTTACCTCAGTTTTGGGCCTTGTGTCCAAGCATGACAGAAGGTCAGACCAAACAAGATGAGCACAGCAGGATTTCCCTATCCCTCCCCCTTTTACAAGATGGCCATCCCCTGGAAGACTATATGGAGGAGTTCCTTGAGCTGTGCCACCTGGAGTCCTGGGGCAATGGCACTCCATAGACTTGTTTTTGGGGTGGGCTCGATGACCACCCGCTTCTACGTCTCCCAGCAGGAGCAACCACCTGCACACTGGCACAGTACATGGATTATGCGCTGTGGCTGAGTGGCTTGCCATTCACGGTTGGAGATTGTGGCAAGGTTGACGAGCGAGAGACATGGGAGGAGCGAGCGAGATCGGTGTGCGTGATTGAGAATGAGCGTCACCTGCGAGGCACACCGGTCACGAGTCCTCTCATGAGGGAGCACGGAGGCATATAAGGACGAGCAACACCAGTGAAGGACGAGAGAGGACCAGGCCTGGAAGTTATGTTGTGTTTTGTTTACATTTTGGTATGTGTGTGTACGCGGCAGTCGTCCGTGAGGGGATCATTTATTTGATTAAAGTCTTTTAAATGTTCACCGGTTCCTGTCTCCTTCTTTCCTGAACATACAAACCCCATTACATTGGTGCCGAAACCCGGGAGGAAGGAGAGACATGCTGTCGGAGAGCCCTTGCTGCTGAGGGGGATCACGGTGCTGAGGAGGTCGGGCAGCGCAGAAGAGAGAAGACCACAAGTGGCTGCCTGAGGCGGTGGTGCTGGAGCGAGTGAAGATCCTGTGGGACGGAGAGCTTGCTGCCGTGCCCCTGGGTCGAGGTGGGGTGGCTGGCGTCCTAGAGGGAGTGGAGGAGTCACCGGCGTTCACCATGGGCCGGAGCCTGCTGCCGTCCGCCATGTCGGGGAGGAGCAGGGAGCGCGGGACTCGCTGCCGGCTTCCCTCGACAGGAGGAGCCACCGCCGGCCGGCAGGGGGCGGAGGAGGATCGAGCCGTCCACCGAGCATCCAGTACCATCGCATGGCACTGCGAGGAAGAGCCTCTCGGTGGGCTGAGGACCGATTTTTTTTTTCCTCTCTCCACTCTCTCGTCCTATCGCTGTCTTTCTCCGTCTCCCGTTTCTCTTGTCTCATCTGTCCATATCCCAGATGCGGAGATTGGCCCCCGCGGGGGGAGTAGGTGCCGCCTCGGGTGTGCGAGGGGCGATAGGGGTATGTGGCGAGGTTGACGAGCAAGAGACATGGGAGGAGTGAGCGAGATCGGTGTGCGTGATTGAGAATGAGCGTCACCTGCGAGGCACACCGGTCTCGTGCCTCTCATGAGGGAGCAAGGAGGCATATAAGGACGAGCGACACCAGTGAAGGACGAGAGAGGACCAGGCCTGGAAGTTATGTTGTGTTTTGGTATGTGTGTGTGTGCGGCAGTCGTCCGTGAGGGGCTGCCGCTTTTACTTTCATTTTGTTCATTTTTTTGATTAAAGTCTTTTAAATGTTTGCCGGTTCCCGCCTCCTTCTTCCCTGAACATACAAACTATGTTACAATGATATAGAAGATGAGGACCTTACTCAGTCACACCCTCCCACTCCCCCCATCCAGTCAGCAGTTTTCCTCATTCCAGTGACCCCCCTCATTTTTCCTCACTCCTGCCACAAACCAAGAGCCAGTTCCAAAGCCCGCCAAGGACTCAAATCCCAAGCCAACAACATACCCAAAGCCCCAATGTCCAGTCTGGAGCTCGAGCCTGAACCAGTATTCACCTGAACTCACCATGAGCGTGAACTACAAACCAGAGCCCCCGCAGACCCAGAGCCAAAGCCTGCCAAGTATATAGAGTGCTGGTGGAGTTTGACATCATGGAGAGGAGTTCGACATATCCTCATGCCCCTGAAGTTTGTACCTCATGTGAACACCTTGATTTCTGATTCCCCTCCTACATTCAAGCCTTGTTGCCACCATTGGTCACGTTCAGTCCCAAGTCGTCTTTGTTGCCATTGGCTCTGCCCAGCTACAAGTCGTCTCGCTGGTCGGTCAAGCCCAGCTCCAGGTCGTCTTGCTGGTTGGTCAAGCCTAGCTCCAGGTAATTTTGCTGGTCGGTCAAGCCCAGCTCCAAGTCATCTCGCTGGTTGGTCAAGCCCAGCTCCAAGTCATCTCGCTGGTCGGTCAAGCCCAGCTCTAAGTCATCTTGCTGGTCAAGCCCAGCTCTAAGTCATCTTGCTGGTCAAGCCCAGGTCTAAGTCATCTCGCTGGTCGGTCAAGCCCAGCTCTAAGTCATCTTGCTGGTCGGTCAAGCCCAGCTCCAAGTCATCTTGCTGGTCAAGCCCATCTCCAAGCTACAGACTTCTGGTCCTCCGGTTATGCCTCATCCCTCCACTCCTTCGGCTCCTTTGGCTCTTCCTGTCCTCACTCCCACTGTTTCGACCCGGTCTCCCAAGTCCCGTTTCTGTGAGCCTATGGTTATACCTCGACCCTGTAATTCACCAGTGTCACCCCAGATCTTTCACCTCACCTGGATCTCCATTTCAGTTGGACAGGCTCCTGACACCATCTTGGCTCTTCCCTCCATCGGTTCCACCATGGGCCTTTGTCTTGGCACTGCCCTGGATCACACTATGGCCCCTCACTCCTTAGACTTAGACTGTTCTGTCAGCCGTCTGCTGTCACAGTGTCGGGAGCTGCTGTACAGGACGGGGGAGTAATGTCACGGACTGCATTTCCCATCATTCTCCCTGCCACCTAACTGTACACACCTGGAACTCATCTCGCCTTCATCACAAGCATTAAATAGAGCACACACACTCCCTTAGTCATGGTCTGACCTCATTTGATGCTACAGACTACTTACCTTGCCACTTACCTGTTTTGTTGTTTGTTTCCTCATTACCTTGCTAGCTACTGCGATCTCCAATCATCACATCACCCAAGTTGTCTTCCAGTCATCCCTCCTGTGTGTCTGTCTTGATTGCAATTTAATGTCTTCAGTGAGATTGCTGAAGTCATGCACACATTGTTCAACTGGATTTCTCTGTGCACCTTTCCTTGAATTTAAACGTGGGCTTCTTCCGACAAGATATCATCATCAGTATGATTTAACCTGGATGATTTCATATACACACTGCTTTCTTTGTCAATTTAATGTTACACGATCTATTATATGTCTGTTTTTGGCCTGTTTTCTCTTTCAGCTGGCAAACTTTTGGCACTTCCATCATCAGCTGATTCAGTTCTCCAAACAACATAAATGGATGCCAATCTCATTCCAATCTCATCGCAAGGATAGAGAAAAACAAGAGTGGGCATGTATTATAGTGCCCAATCTAACAAGACTAGCTCCTATGTAAAATATTGTTAGACATTGTAGGCCACACAGTAAAAATACAATCCTTAAAAAAATCAATTTAGATGGGTTTTTTTGTTGCTCGTAACCTAATAGTCCTAACCAACACTACTTTTGAACTTTTTTATTCACTAAATGCATCTTGCAATTTCATCATTTAACCCATCCCAATTCTGTAGCACACGGTTCGGCATAAGTGCCAAGAATGGCAGATATACTCTACTAGCACTATTGCCACTTCTACCACTCTGTGCATTTACTTTAAAGTTTGAAATTGCTTTATTCTGGGCTGTGTTTCTCAAAAGCATTGTAAGTCTAAGTAAACCATTGGCAGCAACTTGGCTCACAATGGCTTTTTTATATAAAGAAATTAACATTTTAATTTAGCAAGGATGCATTAAATTGATCAAAAGTGACAGTAAAGACATTTACAATGTCACAAAATATTTCTATTTTAAATAATTCATGTTATTTCACAAATCAGCATATTAGAATGATTTCTGAAGGATCATATGACACTGAAGACTGAAGAAGACTGAAGGCAGTCATTTAAAATTCTGATAACATTTCACAATATTAGACATTTACTGCATTTTTGATCAAATAAATTTAGTTTTGAACGGAAATGTATTTACATAGCTTCAAAAGAGAGGGGATGTGAGATTCAATGCAGTGTCATCTATACTTGAAGATTGTAGTTTGGTTACTCAAAAAGCCGCTATAGCTTGCATGTAAATGTACTTATTGAGAAGTTTAACCAATTCTGCCAAGCGTGGTTGGAGAGAATAATGGAATTGTAAGGGAATGGCTCTTTTTTTTTGCCAAAAACAGGACGGGAATGATTTAATTGACCAATTCTGTGATTTTTCCCCAGATACCCCAGGGAAGGACAATGTGCTCCAAACACCACATCTGCTCTCCTCCCAGAGTCACAATCAGGCAGTGGTTATACAGAGAGCTGCAGGCTCGGGAGGAGGAGGGGGGGGGGGGGGGGGGGATTCATGAGAATCATCAAGAAGCTACAAGGCTTGTGATTTATATTGTCATGCTACGAAAGCCTGATGACACCTCCTGTTTTTTAAAGAGGTATGGCAGAATGAGACAGACACGACGGGTGTGGCATCGGTGATTAAGTAGGTGGCGAAGGTCAGAGATATCAACACTGTTTATGTTTCCACTATATTGCTCTGCCATTTCTCTCTCTGTGTGTACTTGAACCGTCTGTGGGATCAGAGTGTCTGTACAGTCAGTCAACCAAAAGGCTGTTCTGTTTTCTGTGATGTGCAGGGAATAAAGATGCAGTACAAAGCACTGGAGCTGATGACACCCATTACACACTTCTAGAGCTTTTGACTCTGACTCATTCTGCTGTAATATCCTCTCAAACAGTAACAGATGGTACCAACTCTTTCACTGCCTTCAGACATGTTTGTAGGTGAGTGCTGGTAGTGTGTGCATGTCTTTAAATTAGTGTTGTACGTAATAAGACTTTTCCTAAGCACACTAATTAACCCCAGTCTGATGTGTTTTTTATGTGTCTGATGTGTTCTTGACTTTAGCGCTATAAAGACAATGAAGAATGACTGCTACACGACATCGTCCTGTGAATTTGAAAACCTTGAGAAGGAGACATTCATTCTAATCTTTAACTTGTGAAGACGACACAACATAAGATTAAACCGTAGCATAACATGAAACATAAATAAAGTAAATGAATATATAAATTAATACATATAGAGAGAAGTACAACACTGATGTATGTTTGCTCTCTTGATATTCACTCTTATGTCTTTTAAACAGATTTTTTTTTGTTTGAAGGTCAGTGGGCAATTGGCTTGCAATGTATGGACGTTTTTTATGCTTTTCTTTGTTGTGATCAGCAGAAAGTCATACATGTTTGGAATGATGTGAGGGGGAGTAAAGACCAATTCACACCAAGGACGATAACTATTGCTTCTATGAGAAAAGGGAAGCTGATAACAACACAAAGGAACAATATCATTGGAATCACTTTCAGAGTTTTTCTCTAGCTGATTAACAATAAAAACATTGGCAGCCCAGAATCCAGATGCGACTGAAGCGCTTGAGCATTTAAAGAGGCAGACGATTTAACTGCAGTAAATGTTATAATGCGTTGGTGTGGACGCTAATATAGTTATTGTTATAGTTATCCTTGAAAATGGCCTTAAATGATGACAGAATTGATTGTTTCTTGTTAAACTATCCCTTGAACTCAAATTAGATTCTTAATTTCCCCTCTTATTACAACATTTACATACATTGTTTAAAAATGGGTAAAACTGATTAGTAATCGATTAAAACAAATATGGCCCTTCACATGGATGGATCTTCAGTTTCATGGTGGATGTGATTTCACCAAGTGATTTTCACTATCTTTGTTGATTCTGGAACAACATTCCATTCAACCAATCAGATTTAAGAGACAAGCTTTTATGTAAACAGGTTGCGTGCTACGTTCATCCAATCAATGGCACTGACCCTGCAAATATATAATTTAACCCTGGGTAAATTATGAGCAGTGTGAAACGTGACACAAGATATCCCAGGATTCAGGGTTAACTATTTCAAGTGTGAAAAGCCCTCAAGTTAAGGCTTACAACCAGGGTTAGGTGCTTCTACATCAGTGTTATTCACCATAATTTCCCTCTGATTTTAGGGATAAATTATAGACTTAGGTTTAATGGTAGAGTTAGGACTACATTTTCAGACTGGGAAATATGTGATTACAAAACGAAACAAAACATTTTGTATTGATACAAAATCTACATAATCATGATAATATCTACATGATAATACAATCAAGAGCTTGTATTGACAATGCAAGAGTCAAGCACTCTTTAAAGTCTACTCCAGCACATCCCAAAGACTTTCAATTAATTCTTGACATTGTCATCTTGGAATATGGCCGCAACGCATGCTAAACATAATAATCACTGCAATAATGATCCAACCATTGACTCTTTTTGGCATTTGCCAATTTAAATCCAAACAGCGACTTTTATTTGGCCAGGAAGTGTTATTCTGTATGTCGGTGGCTGTCAAAAATACAAAGTGTCCTCTGAATGATACGGCACAGTCCTTGAAGGCCGTCAACATCAACCTATGAAAACACAAAGAAGAGGAAAACAAAGAAAGTCTGCTATTTTTGAAAAACACATTTGTTTTGCCTGGACGTCTGGCTTCATTTACTGATTTGGATGGATCTTTGTAGTTTTTACGGATGTGCTGAATGTATGATATGTAATTCTAACATTATGTAAAAAAAAAATGTTAATATGGACAGGATTACAGTAACAAAATAAGTCTGTGAAACAAAAACTTACTTGACCTCCTCCGGAAAACATTGTAAAAAGATTATTGGCTCATGCTTGTTTTCAGCCTTCATTTTGCTTCTGTCTGTGTCAGAATGGTGCTGTGAATCACAGCTCAGCTATATCATCCTTGTTTTTCAGTTAATACGATTAACAACAGGACCCTCTTCCCTCAACAGATTGTATCCATCCTTCCAAAGAGCCACACATTCCTGTGGAAAACATGCCGTATCTGTCACTACAGCTTCCTGTGTTAACGAATTACACCCAAAAACGGATGGGTCACAACAGGCCCATCTCTCTCAATCTTTCTGTCTCTCTTTTTCTCTGTCAATAGTGTTTCATAGATTTGATCAACAAACAAATACAGTACTTGCTTTTAGCTTGACCCATTCCTGATAAACATTAATGCCTTGGTAAACTCACTGATATTATGTTGCTGTACTTCATAAAACATAATTAGACAGATGTCCAGTGAATTTAAACTGTTCAAAATGTTGCTCTGGCTTCTGTTTAACAAACAAATGTGATGTCTAATGCTCAGGGACTTAGGGTGCAAGTCTCACTAAATAAATAAAAAAGATAATAGCAAATTGTTTTCATGTCTCATTCTTTCTGTCCAAACTTATCTTTGAGAATAAATTGCTCTGTTTTTCTAAACCAATAAAACAAAAAAAAGGAATGTAAACAGAATTCTTGGGATTACAATGGGAAAATGTAAGCGCTTCACATAATTCTCTCCCTACATGTCATTTCTCTTTTATTTGCTCCTCCTTGATCTCTTTGCCTGTTACTGTACTAATTCTGTATTTACTGTCCATAAAACTGAGCGTAATATTTTATTCGCCCATATTGAGACTCCATTTACAGCAATGACAACATTTTTCCTGGTCTTCACAGTCTGTTAAACAAGATCACTACTGCCTCTTGTGTGCATTGTGAACATGTTTTGTAGTGTATTTGTGATATTTTGTGTGATTTGTTAATTATATCTAATTTAGGACACAAACGGACCAATAAATAGACATCTTCAAACTCTATGAGATCCTGCACGTCCCTCCATTTCTCTGTGGCCATGCCTTCTTTTCTAAGAAAGCACCAAAATTGTATGTACATTAGCAAATGAAACATAGAAGCAGGTCTTCACACATCATTTGGTTAAGCACGTTTAACATACCCGGGATGTTTTGCTAAACTTAAGCTCCTGGTATTTGTACGATTTTGGACTGTTCCCTCTTAGATTCATGGCCTTGTTGACACCTTGGCTCTTTTCATTTACTCTCCATTGATATCTCTCTGCTTTTCTTTCAAGAGCCAGATTGCTGCCAGAAGATCTCTACCCATCTTGTCTTGATCTAGATTTACATGATCACACTTAAGGGAATGTGGGCAAAAAACAAACAAACAGACAAATGAGATTTGACCCAGCACCAAGTAATGCAGTGTCAAACCCCATATGGCGCAAATGATACCTGGTTTCAGACTTCTGGATTCGTTGTATTGGGGTCATCCCGCTCCAATGTTCTCTGATAAATTAGGCAGTTACAGCTGGTCCCCTCTCTTTCCCTCTAAGGAATGAAGCACTGGGAATGTTTGCAGTCAAAAACAGTTACCCATGGGAGACTGGCTGTCTACACCAGGTTTTATTGGTACCAAGAGGGTTGTAGAGTCTCATAGACAGGCCCATACTGGGCCATTATAAGATCCAGCTGAAATAAATGTAATGTATTAAACAGCAAGCCCTGTCTATTTAATTATTACAAAGTGAAATACTGTCTCGACTCATTGTATAAAATGAGCAATTGGTCCCAAAACTATGTGAAATAATATGAATATATTTCGAAATTATTCTTCTTGTCTCACACACATTTGGTTTCACTATATTAGTGAGCACATGGTGATGACCTAAAATGGTTATTTAAAAGAAAACAGGCTGATTAAGTCCCAAATAATGAGGACCACTTCAAATGTCCTCACAAGTTGGGTTTCGACGGTTCATTTGTGAGGGCATTTTTTCAAAGCACACACAAATACAGTAGAGGTTGAATGATCTCACCAGGAAACAGACCCACATGACACATGTATGCTGTGCAGTATAAAGGTTGGATGAAATCCAATGTGACTTGAGAGAAAAAAGTTTTGTCTTTATGTCAGACTGTTAGTCAGTAAGGTCATTTTATTCACTAAGACGATGAAATGAAAACTAATGGATATTATTTCCTTAGGACTTGCAACAACTGTTGGTGTTAAACAGCCAGCTGAAGCCCTTTGTCGAGGAGCAGCAGCAACAGTGTTCAGGCAGATGGAGCAGATACAGGCGCTCTGAACAGGGTGACATCATACCTTCACAATCTGAAGGCGCGGCCGCCGGTATCACGTCAGCTCGAGACGCGCTCGCGCGAACACAAGAGTAACCCCCCTCTTTGATAGGCTACTTTACCAATTAAGGTTCTCGCATTAAGAGCAGAGAGGACAGAAGGAGGCAGAAAAGCCTAAAGAGTGTCACTAGTGTTTTTTTCTCGAGTTCAGCGAACAAGCTTTTCCTCCAGGGACACTCGTCCGGTCCGGGAGGGTCGTACAGTGAGATTTCTGCACTGTGGTACAGTGAAGTTCACCCTCTGCTGCCTGTGCCACACGCAAACTCTGAAGGGATACAGCAACAAGAATTACTTCAAGACAATAAGCAAAATGTAAGTTATAAAACCTCTTTTTAGCGCTGCGAGGCATGTTTTGTCTTGCATTAAGTGCTGTCGAGTCCAACGTTATGGGAAAGTTACTCTTATTTTGCGTCAAAACTAAATTCGCTTAGGGTTAAATTCGTAGAAAAACAACGACGCAGACTTTTTACCACAAAAATGTCTTGTGTTTTGCATAAATGTTTCGTGTAGCGGGATGGGTGCGTGCAGCGTAGTGTCCGTAATGGTACTGAATGACATATCATAGGCTATATTGCGTGCCTATTAGTGCCCTGCATGCATAACGAGATGTGAGATGGCTTATCTATACAATATTGCGAAGAACTAGGAGACAGAATAAAAGGAAAAGCTATAGCCTAACGAATATTAGATAAATCGCCTAACCTACATCAAAGGCTTGTCTCTAAATGCAAATCCAACCATTAATATTTAATTCATATTAATACGCCATATTAAAAGTGTATAAACCCGATGCTCTGCAAAGCTTTTGGCGCATCACTCGTAATCTAATTAAGGCCTCCTCACCAAATAAGGGAAAATATGGAAAAGTCCGCGCGCCCTACATCCTTTGATGTGAGTTGCGCGCGCCCTCCCATGCTCGAGGAGAATCTTGCACGAAACATCCCGACCTCACCTGGATGAAAATCGTACGACAGTAAGATAGGCTATTAGGTTTTTCAGTAAAAACAATTTTTTCTTGCTATATAGAGACGGGGCTAGTTGTCACACAACTGTATCAGTCCGCTAGTCAAAAAGTCAAGTTACAAATGTGTGTTTTCTCTAGCAGTCGTTTTGTTAGTTGGTTTCATGGTTTAAGAGTCAGAATTTAGTAAAATTACAGTATCATTATATATTTTTCCTAATATAGCTGTTGGTTCAACAAGTGACCACACAGACGAGTCAAATAAATAATGAAAGTAGATTTTAACTGAAACGTTTAACTGTTTGTCATGACAGGGGAGGTTTTTTTTCATATATGCAGAGTTTTTAAATTGATCAGGCTCCATTGTGACAGCTCACCTCATATAGTCCTCACTTTGGTCAAAAAGTTGTGACATTCTTTCTTCCCTATTAAGCCTATCCAAGTGAAACCTCTTATCGGTTAACAATGGTGAAAATGTTCACTAGATGTTTTTGTAGCCAAGACTGTATGGTATGTACCTCAATTCAGTGTCAAATGTAAACCTTCTCTGAGAAATCTTCACTGGAGTACAAAGTGTGACAACTAGCCCCAAGCAGTGTTATAATTATTTGCATTTAAGAATGATATAAAACACAGCTTTCTATTTGGTTTCTTTGTGCACAACAGGAATGCCACATCCTGTTGACACAAGAATTACACCTTTACAAAAAAAATACCCATAATGCCATCCTTCCCCTCTATGTGCAATCTGTGTTTTTCACAGATGCAGATGAGATGCACATCAGCCTTTGCGGTTGACAGCCAGCATGTGGGTTAACCACTTTTCAGCATGGCTGAATCATGGCATCACGTGCCATCTTCACTTCACTATTCTGTATCTGTTCTCAAATGAACCTAACGTTTTGCGATTAGTCAAATGATAACATGGATGTTGGTTTAACTCACTACGTTGAGATCATGTTTTGATGATATGAATGTTGAAATGTATGAACTTACTCAACAATGATTATCAGTAGGTTTTCCTTTAGATAAGTTCACTTTTGTCAACTGTGAGTTGAAAGGGATATAGTTCATCCAAAAAATGTACTCACCCTCAAGATGTTCCAAACATATTGATATTCCATATCATTTTTTTTCCCATACTATGGAAGTCAAAAGTGCCCATCAACTGTTTGGTGACCCATATTCTTCAAAATATATTATTTTGTGTTCAGCAGAAGACAGAACTTAAAACATACATACAGGTTTAGAACAACTTGAACTTGAGGTTGAGTAAATGATGACAGAATTGTAATTTTAATAGCCTTCTGTCATACGGGAGTGTTGCTCAGTGTTCTTTTCAATTGTCTCTCAAACCTGGACAATACTCCAATATTTGTCTGCTACATGTTAGAGTGCCTAAGAACTATACAGTCCCATTTGTGGTCCAGTAAAAGTACATTGGAAACTGTTACAGCCCATTCTGCCTGGTCAGACATGATATATGATACATATTTTAAAAGCTGGAAAGTTTATGTGAATGTTATACATCAAATTGAGAGATAAGAGGACCTGCTGATTTAGATGATTCCAGTTCTTTAATTTAACATCCATTACTTTTTTACCATCAATAAGTGCTGTGTGGAAAATCATAAAATCTGCCTGTCATACTTTATATTTCCTGCAGGTGACGCCAAACTACTGGGCTCAGCAGTACTGGCATGTTCTGAATGCCAGACTTGTTTGTTCTTCTTTTGTTTCTAAGCAACTGGCCTATTTACAGTTAGACTGTATTGTGAACATTATGATATCAAATGGGATTTGAGAACAACAAGACATTGGTGACTTTGTTGACTTACAAAATTAGATGTATGGTTTATACAATGAGTATAAATAAATAGTTATGAATGCAGCTTATGATCTTGAGTCTGACACAATGTAATCTTGTTGATTTTAGGTTATGTTTTGAGACTAATGAAAACCTGAAGGCTAGCCTGAGCCTCCATTCTGCTCATCTTATGTTCTGTTAAAAAATATCAGGCTTTCCCTGAGCAGAACTCTGAATGAGGCAGAGAACAAGATTATAACATATTCTGTGTGGCTATAGATGTTTTTTGAAGGGGGCGGGGAATTGGAGAGGAGGTCAGGGGGGCATCGGTGGCTCATTACATGAAGGGCATTCCACAGATTCTCCTGGAGAGACAAATGCTGAAAAAAGGCTCTAAAGGAAAACATTCTTTTTGGATTGCGTCCTCACACACTGTTTTGGCCCATTTGCCTTATTTAGTAAAATGCTGGATTAATGCAGCTCTAAATTGTTCTATTTTGTGACTTTCTCCAACAAAATGGGTACAAGGAGGTTGGAAATCCTGCCAAGATTTTTATATGCACACCTTTGGTATTCAAGCACCACTTTAGACATATTTTCAACTTTCTTACTCATCTGTTGTGAATTTTCACTTAAGTCATTTGAACACCTTGTCCAACAGCAGTTCATAATTTGATAATAAGTGGTAGCCTATACGTCAACACATGAATATGGCATATAGAAGTTAAACATTTGCCTAGATTAATCTTTAGGCTAGGTGTGTTGATAAATGCATACACCATTTTAGAATTAATGTCCATATAAAGTTTTATATGGACATGCTAAAGATTATCATTGGCTTTTAAATGTTCAGTAAATCAAAAGTTTTTTGTTTTGAAATTTGCTTTCACATGTCTGGAACAAACACATGCTCAACAATATCTTTTCAATATGTTGATGTCTTCTTTACACTTACAGATAGAATACTAAATGAATGACACATTCATTCAGCAACTTCTTAAAAACGGAAGACGTTTTATAGAAAGAATCTAAGTTTGACCAAGTCCACATACTAAAAAGTCATTCAAGTGTAATTAAACGCCCATCCCATGTGTATTTTAGCCTGATTTTATTCAAATCTTTTGTCTTTCTTCTAGCCACATAACTTTGGAAAGAAGAGCACACAAATTGTACAATTCCTCAAGACTCCACCCAAAAAAGCGAGACAGCGAATTAGTGCAGGAGACCCGAGTCGATAAAAATGAGTCAACACACACGCCCCCACCAGTCAAGCGCCGCCGCCGCCGCTCCCCTATCCAACGCTTCTCTCTCCCCGGACAAGGACGCAGACATGCCCGCTACAGAGAAAGATCTCGCCGAGGACGCACCATGGAAGAAGATCCAGCAAAATACATTCACGCGTTGGTGCAACGAGCATCTGAAATGTGTCAATAAACGCATAGCGAACCTGCAGACGGACCTGAGCGATGGGCTCCGGCTGATCGCGCTTCTGGAGGTGCTCAGCCAGAAGAAGATGTTCCGCAAGTACAACCAGCGCCCCACGTTCAGACAGATGCAGCTGGAGAACGTTTCTGTGGCCCTGGAGTTCCTGGACCGGGAAAACATCAAGCTGGTGTCCATAGGTAGGCAATGTGTGCTTTTCATTCTCCGTTTGATCGGGTTGAACATCACACTTTCTTAAATATAGTTACTAAATTATTATACCATGTGCTTTTGGAGTTTATTCCCATGTTTGTTGCATCCACCTATATGATCCGACTTCTGAATGGCCAACAAACAGGGCATGGCATTTTAAGCAGGCCACAAAATAACGGGAAAGAGTGATGGAAATGAAGGCCTGTGGCTACATACTGTTTTGTGCAAAGTTGTATCATTGCTTCACAAGTTGCACGCGTTTTGTAGCATTTTGTAACTTGTTGCTCACGCGGTCGGTGGTGAAAATAAGATATTGCTTTAGTCTCCTTTGCAGTTTAAAATCTGACAAAGAAGTGAGGATTCTGAGGAACCATAGTCGCTCCATTCAACTGTTGCAAGTCCAGCCCAGAATGTCGTAAAGCAGCAGTAGATGGCGGATAGTTTAGGGTAGTTTGACCATATTTGCGTGCTGAATGAGTCAAAGCTCAACTAGTGCACCCAGACTTTTATTTTCTGTTAAATGTTGATGCAGTAGCGCGAGTAGGGTGGAGAATTGAAGCGTTCCTCTCAGAATGTTTACTACCTCGGAGGTTTTTGACATATTTTATTTGTCGGTCTATTGTTATTATAATTCTCACGTGGCTCTCAGTGAACATGGCATTCACCAGGCCAGTCGAACAAAGTAGAAATATCGATCCGCGAGGACACGCCTTCCTCTCATAAGAAGGATATTTGTCTGTCTTCATCAGAGTTTAAGATGGTTCTTTTGGGGTGTAAACGTTTTAACGGAGATATTAGAACATCAAGTTACACAACATTGCCTGTGTTAGAAATGTCCAGACATGGTTCCCTCATTCAACGCCGGTTGTGATTGATGACTAACACAGGGACACGCCCTCCAGTTTATGGCTCATTTTAGACACTAGGGGTGAAGAGTGAATCAGTCCTGAACGTGTGCAGTCTGCAATAGAATTTTAAGTTTTGAGAATTAGATTTATTTACTTTTACGTTTTGGTTTGTCTCTAAGAGCGGACATCTTGGTTTATTCAAGTTATGCAATCCTAATCTACAGTCTGCATCTACTTGATAGTCCTACTGAGATTTATTCAGGAAAATATAGAATAATGAAAATAGTCATCTACAAAACAATCTTCATCTAACTAAGGTTCATGTAGACCTTAAGAAGTGAAAAAAATAAAACATAATAAAACATTTTGTATACATCTTAATGCAACAAGGTAATGGACCATTTCAATTTGTGATTCATTTACATTTACATTTTACATTTATGCATTTGGCAGACGCTTTTATCCAAAGCAACTTACAGAGGCCTTATTACAGGGACAATCCCCCTGGAGCAACATGGAGTAAAGTGCCTTGCTCAAGGACACACTGGTGGTGACCGCTGGGATCGAACCAGCAACCTTCTGCGTATCAGTTCCATGGTTTAACCCACTGGACCACCAACTCCACATTCGTAGCCTATTCGTAAATTTATGAATTCTCACCTTTTTTTTTTAAACAAACAAATCCATATGAATATGCAAGGAATATTCGATTCAACTTTTTTAGATTTTTACTGTACTATTGAAATTTGTAAATCTTAAATACGGGCTTAAATATTTTGAGTGCAGCATGCATTTGTGAATGTCTTGATGTTTAATTGATCCTTTTTGCTTTAATGGCAGCTTTATCAGGGTTTCAGATTTCATTTAGGCTTTTATTCACATTTAAACATTGATCAGCGAACGGAAGCTCAACCGAACCTGCTTGACGCACAAGAATTGGTCACAAATTGGTTCTTGCGGAAGCTCAAACGCGCTGCTCAACATGAGAATGAATCTCATTGGTTCTTGCACATCGAGCGAACATGCTTGGGCTCCTGTTTACCACAACTGAGTTGATGAAAGAATTTATATGTGAATAAAAGCCTAAGGCCAGATAGTTTTGTTCTGTCTGAGTGTTTTAATATAGTTTGTTCTCTTTAGGAAGCTCATGTTTTCATCATCAGAGCAACAGCTCAATGGCTGTAGGCTTTTGCTCAGCAGCCCAGAGGGTATGAATATGGATAAACATCCTTTCAGATGTGTTGCAATCAATGATTATTCAGCAATTGCTCAATATTTGTATTGAGAAACCCCTTCATCCTTTTGTGTTAATATGAGCATACAAAGTTTTGCTGGACTCTGAATTCCTTACACACAGATGATGGTGCGATTGTCTTTATTTTATGATGTCATCTCACCGCCAGTGAATTAAAGGGTTAGTTCACCCAAAAACGAAAATTAGCCCATGATTGACTCGCCCTCAAGTCATCCTAGTTGTATATAACATTCTTCTTTCAGACGAATACAATCTGAGTTCTGGCTCTTCCAAGCTTTATAATGGCAGTGAATTGTCTCATTTTTGAAGTCCATAAAAGTGCATCTATACATCATAACTGCTCCAGGGAGTTAATAATAAAGGGCTTCTGAAGCGAAGCGATGCGTTTGTGTAGGAAAAATATCCATATTTAAAACTTTATAAAGTAAAATATCTAGCTTTCGCAAATTGGAAAAAAGCGTAACTGGTGTGCAATGTCATCAGACGTAACGTGGCGCATTTTGAACTGCGATAGACACTACACTTTTTCCGTAAGTTGTATATGGAAAGCAAAGCGATCTGGTGGAAGCTAGATATTTTAAATATGGATATTTTTCTTACACAAATGCTTCGCTTCAGAAGGCCTTTATTAACCCCGCGGAGCCGTGTGGAGCAGTTATGATGGATAGAAAAAAAGAGACCATTCACAGCCATTATAAAGCTTGGAAGAGCCAGGACTTTTTTAATATAACTCTGATTGTGTTCGTCTGAAAGAAGAATGTCATCTACACCTAGGATGACTTGACTGTGAGTAAATCATGGGCTAATTTTCATTTGAGTGAATAATAATATTAAAACGTGTGTGAACATACAAAAAATTACTAAATATGCACTTGTGTGTGCTTGTAAGTTTATGCAAGCATAAAAGTGGTATGTGTTCCCCTGTCATGACAGGCCCCATATTTTACTTGTCTATACGAATAGTTGCCCTCTAAGGTGGGGAAGAGCATGACAGCCCTGTATCTCTGTCTTCATCTGGGTGGAGCTCATAAAAGAGCCTTCAAGCGTGGTGCCTAGAGATGCTTTAATCGGTTTCTTCATCTGGCGTGTTAGTACTTAAATGTGACACAACGGAGCTTGATCTTGATCAACACAACCTCTTTAACCATTTATGTTACTTAAAGGGATAGTTCACCCAAAAATGAAAATGAGCCCATGATTTACTCACCCTCAAGTCATCCGAGTTGTATATGACATTCTTCTTTCAGACAAATACAATCAGAGTTATATTAAAGTCCTGGCTCTTCCAAGCTTTATAATAGCAGTAATAGTTGCTCTGTTTTTGAAGTCTATTTGGAAGAATATTTGATGCTATTCAGTAAATAAATTGCTCAATTTTACCTTGTACTTTTAAATGCAATAATTCTGCATGGAGTCAGAATAGTGAATTTGGTCAGGATAATTGCCTTTGTTAAGGTTGTCAAAGTGAGTTGCATGTTAAGACTTGATTCTGTTATGTAGGCAGTAAGTGTATATACCTATAGGTGCACTTGTGCTGCAGGACAGAATTTATTAAACTTTTGTGGCCTGTTGTGTAACAATTCAGAGCCTCCAAATGCAGTGAGCTTAAATTCAGATGGAGTGCAATATTCCAGTGTATTGGTTTTGCTATTAACATTTGGACTTATCTTGAGTTTATGCTGTTAGTTTGCTGCCTATGTTTCTGTTCATCACATTTAAATGTTAAAGGTTCTCACTATAAAATGCATGTTGAATGCATTTAGCTTTTTATTGTTTTTATTTATCTTAATGTTTTTCAAAAATTGTAACTTTTCTTAAGATATTTTATTCTTAAAAGAGTCATAGAGTTAAAGCTACACTATGTAACTTTTACGTCCACTAGAGGTCGCCTGTTCAAAACAAAGGCGTAGTTTGATGATGCCACGTTTGAGCGCAGAATCTCGGGACATGTGGTCTTCACCTCACAGCCGGTGGAAAACAGTCAGGATAGGACTTGGGCAGAAATCATGTTCATGGATGCGATTATTAACATTACTGTAGTATGAAGCAGAGCAGGACCGAGTGTTGTGGAGCTGAGCAAGGCCGCAGGAGCGATTGAAGAGCGGGACTGTTATTATGGCATAGTCACTGGCGGGACTTTTATTATGACACGGTTGCCGGCGCCACTTCCTCTTTTCCAGTCATGAGTATGATGTAACGCAACTCTGTTTATCGTATTAGATATATCTGAGTGTGTTGAAAAGGAAGTTATGACGTTCGCTCGGCGGCTGCTATGACACTTGTTCACACTGCAGTGAGTAAAGTGTTTCACTGAATAAAACCGGAAACCGAGGGTGACGCAGATATGACGCAATCGACAGGCGCCTCCCTCACACGCATAGCTCACACTTCCCGGTTCCTTGGTTAAAATGGCAATTTCTCACGATTTACAAATAGTTGGAAACATTTGGGATATTCTAAGTACTCAACTGAACAAAATATATAACACTGGCCTGGTGGTTTCTGGATATTTTACTGCAAAAATCCTACATAGTTCACCTTTAAATGGAGAGGTATGTAATTATTTAACAGGTCCATGGCTAGTGAGGCCTCCTGATGTTCCTGTGCTTTATTGGCAATGCCAGGATTTCCTGTTCATTTGGGAGACAGACAATACTGCGGCATGGAGCGCAGCAGCAGGGCTCTTTTTCAATTGCCTTGGTTGCAGAAGTATTTTTCCCATTTATTTTCTTTATGGGGATTAAAAAAGAAAAAGTTCCAAGACTTTTTTTTAGCTAAATCTCAGCATTGATTTGAAGTACAAAACGTTTCTGAATATTGTCTTTTATACTTAATTATTTTTATTTGCAACTACAATCCCATGAAGCATTGTATATTATGTAATGGAACACTGTAAAACAAATTACGGTTTAAAAAAAAGTACCGCTGTGGTTGCCAGAACTTTACCGTAAAATATATGGTAGCAACGTTTTAGGTTTTACAGATTTAAGTAAAATTTACAGTAAATAACCGTATGTCATTAACTGAGATAATGTTACATTACCAACCTATTGAAATGCTAATCTGTTATGTAGCTTTGATACTGACAAATACCAATCACAGTGTTGATTAGTCACATGATGAATCATAGCTCACAAGCAGTTTTTAGGAGGACAATACTAATATATAGAAGGTGCACAGTGTCATTCCCACAAACACTAAACACCATCATGGTAACAGGCATGACATTTAAAAAATGCAATAAACATTCATTCAACAACATTAAATGTAGCATAAAACCCTAAAGTACATAACTGATTAGAAAAGACTAAGAATAAACAGTTATTTCAACGAAAATGCATCAAATGTTAAGTGTCACGCAGGGAATTATGGGAATGTCAATTTAGTTTTTTTCACTGTAAATTACACAATGACTTGTTCTTTTTCACTTCTAAAAACTTCAACAAAAAAAAATTAACCGTATTTTACTGTAAAATTACATTAAATGTAAGGTTAGATCTAGAGTTGTTCTGATTCCGATACTAGTATCGGAAATATCACCGATACCACAACAAATGCTGTCATCGGTATCGGCGAGTACTTGAACCCATGTACCGATCCAATACCATTTTCTTAAACAAGATATGACCGCGAGCTTTGCCTAACCATTGCGCGGTTCTTCTTCGCTGCTCAGAATGCATTACAAACAGTTGCAGAAGTTGTGCTGTGTAACCACTGTTAAGAGCAGTTAATATATGTTAATATACATTAAATAATTATGTATATCTATGATGTCCGCTGTTTAGCAGTATTTCGTCTCTGTGTGGATGGCAGGAGCCCGCGCGCGCACACGTGCGTGACACTCGCTTGGTGTCTTCCGAATCTCTGCCGCGTGTCACTATCCAGCGGCAACCTCCCCCAGTTACTCTACGTCCATTTAAAAAAAAAAAAGTCTATGGTCACTTTATGAGGACACGAACGCATAAACTGTCACTTCATGAGAATTTACCGTTTCATTTGTGAAAACTGTCATATAATGAACACCGAGACTCAAAGATCTTCACGGCTACCCGTCAAAATAAAAGTTCGGTTTGAAATTTTTTTAATTGACAGAATATATTAGGCTACTTTTGTACAGTAGATTTAGCTACGTCTCTATGTAATAATAATAATACGTCTCTAATAATAATAATACCTAGATGTTGCTAATTTTCACTTGTTTTTTTGTAAAGAGATTATTTTCTGATTATGTAATTTTTTTTATATTCCTACATTTATTTGTTGCACTGTTTTTTATAAAGTTATATTGTAAATCTAAAATACCTTTTTTCAGTTTGCAGTGTTAGATTTGTGGCTGCATTTAAGTTCTTTTTTGCTTAAGGAAAATAAATATTACTGTCAAATGTACGTCAGATAATAAAAATACTGTAATAAATACAGTAGTTCACCATGTATTTGTTCATGTTTTATTAAGGGATAAGTCTGAAGCACACCATAAAATAATTCTAGCAATTCATACAGGGCTAGTAGTATATACAGATACACACCCAGGTATCGGATCAGTACTCTGTATCGGCCGATACCCTGAACCCAGGTATCGGTATCGGGAAGGGAAAATGGGTATCGGAACATCGCTAGTTAGATCTATTACAGTTATTCACCGTATATAGTATGGAATTTTTCTGTTAACTTGCTTTAAATATCTGTAAAGTTGGCGTAAACTAAAATTGTGTTCATGCATGCTTGCACCAATGAATAAGTGGCATGTGTATAAGTGTGCGTGATTGTGTACCCTCACACCCTTCACCACACTGGAAAGCACCCTATGGCAAGTATCGCAACCCGACCTCAGTGTGGTTTTACCGTTTAGTTTGTCTTCTGTGCTCTTTTAATTGGTCATACTTGAATCTCCAAATTTCTGCATAAACCAAGAATAAGGTGATATTGCACTTGAATGACTCCGATGTTGAAGTTCCACTTTACTGTAAAACCCTTGAAAGGTTTTTTTAGGGACATTGCCACCCTGCTAGACAAAACAGCTGCATGGAAACCACATGAAGACATCTGCCACGCGCATACTCCGAAAAGCCTTGTGACAACAAACCGAAACAGACAAATAGGTAGGTAGACCAGATAAACGAGGACGCAACCAGGAGAGGAGGTGGTGAATCGAGATGAGTAGAATAGACTGTGGCTAGGAAACTGATGAAAGGGGGGTTACCTCTTTCTCTGTTGAGCTGAGATTGCTGCAATTAAGCCCCCCCCTCCTTTTGGAGATGACATCAATTGAATTTAGTTGGAGTTTATAAGCTAATGCAGAAAAAAAACTTTTTTTTTTGCAATATTTTTGGACGGTGGTTATGTTTTCAGTTTGGGAGAAGGGAGGTGGATCAAAAGGGGATGGATGGCAAATAAAATAATTGCAAGTGGGATCAAGGAAGGGTGGAGTGGTGGTGGGGGTTTCCTAATGGGTATAATTGCATGGCACTTCCTTGATCCGGCAACCCATAGAAGAATTTATTAAGCATTCATTTTATGCGTGCTGATGTAAAACTCCTTGTAAGGATTGTCTAATGGAGATGGCAGGGGTGATTCACCCATGATGGCTTTAGGAAAAGAATCCAGCACAAGTGGCACTTATCAGATTATCCCAAGGCATTTATCTCCACCCTTATTTAAAGGCAGACATTTATGTGCACAGTCACACTGGCAGGCAGAACTACTGATGAACGGAAATATAACTGAACGTGGCTAGATCTTTTGCAATCTTGTTAAAACGTTAACTGGCCTTGTATGCCTGCGTGATATATGGATTGTGGCACTAAACACACTCTATGGGCTTTGATGTAATGAAAAGAGTATGTTTAAGATGGACACATACTCTCCTGGCCTCTTGTTTGGGGTGAAGTTGATGGAACTGGGTTCCTTCCAGACACTAAACATCCAAGCCAAATGACAATCCAGCTCTGTCAAAATGGGGTTTTACAAAAGCACTACTGCAGCAATTTTCTGTTCTAGTCAGTTTTCCCTCCCTCACTTTTCTTTCTTTCCCTGCCTCCTCCTACTCCCTCCCTTTCCCCGCTGTAATCAGAAACCCCTGTGCAAGAGAATGGGTGGCCTGCCAGGATCAAGTTTGCTTCTGCCCTTTTAAGGCTAAAAAACCAAGGGGAACATTTCCAGAGAGAGAGTGAGAAGGAGGGAGGGAGGAAAGGAAGGAGGGACATTTGGAAGTCATTGTAAGAAAAACTTCCTTTTCTTTTACTTTCTGAGTTCATGCTACTAAAATCATGCAATGGATGTGCTCTATTTTGAAAAGTCGGAACGATCAGAATTCGCCATTTCTGTGCCACATGGTTCTCATTAAAGGAACATGCCACTATTTTTGAAAATAGGCTCATTTTCCAACTCCCCTAGAGTTAAACAGTTGAGTTTTACTGTTTTTGAAACCATTCAGCCGCTCTCCGGGTGTGGCGGTAGCACTTTTAGCATAGCTTAGCATAGATCATTGAATCTGATTAGACGTTAGAAACTTGCTCAAAAATTACCTGAGTTTCAATATTTTTCATATTTAAAACTTGACTCTTCTGTAGTTACATCGTGTACTAAGACCAACGGAAAATGAAAAGTTGTGATTTTTCCAGGCTGATTTGGCTAGGAACTATACTCATTCCTGCGTAAATAATCAAGGAACTTTGCTGCTGTACTATGGGTGCAGCAGGCGCAATGATATTACGCATCGCCTGAAAATAGTCCCTAGCTAGGAAACTTACAACGTGACCGGCACTAAGTTTGTGTAGTTGCAGAGTTACAGCTGGCAAATTAGGTTGTCACGTTGGGTATGTTAACGGATGCTAGCCTATTTTCAAGCGCTGCGTAATATAATTGCGCCTGCTGCACCCATTGGACGGCACAAAGTTCCTTGATTATTTACGCAGGAATGAGTTATGAAAATCGAAACCCTTTGGTCTTTTTTTTGAGCAAGATGCTAACGGTCTAATCAGATTCAATGATCTATCCTAACCGTTGATTTCATGTTTTTTTAGGTTCTTCAAACTGCAGCTATTAGATAAAGAAACATGCTAACTATTGCTAGTGTCATTGTGGGCATCCCATGTGGCAATTTTGTCCTGGCGTTAAACTGAAAAACATTGAATCGGATCGAATGTTATATATGAGGGCCCAAAGTTTGCAAAAAGCTAGATTAACCCTTTGTCCTGAAGTGGAAATTCACCCAATCTATGTTCTAAATGTATCATATTAATCTTATTGCGGACAATCCATTTGCAATCATAGCCTCCTAATAATCCCCATCAACTGAATTGGCTCAAATGCTCGCTCTCCTCTCCACCAAATACCTATAGCTGGTGTGTGGTGAACGCACTGGCGCCGTTGTACTGTGGTTGAGGAGAGACCCCCTGAAATTATTGCAAAGTGCTTTGGGTGTACAGTAGTACATAGTAAAGCGCTATATAAATGCCCCATTCATGTTTTTTTTGTTGTTGTTTTTTTTTGCCTCCAATATTGTCAAACTATGTTGTAACTTGATCTTCTGGTGAAGCATCAGACTTCTCTTTGCTGACGTATACTGGTCTTCTCCAATCATTTATTACATTTAAACCCTGTACCTTCCTTACAATCAACTGCAAGCTCTCATTCAGTTCTGCCTCCATCCAATTAACCAATTCACCCTTCACCGAGAGTTTGATTGACAGGCCATTTGGCCAATCATAATCCGCCGAATCTGCCAATTTGCTTGACAAAACAGTCAGAAGAGTTGCATATTAAAGAGCCACAAAACGGTATTTGTTTAAATTACTTTAATAAATGACAATTTGAGAGTTGAGACGGTTTCATATTAAAAGTAACCTGCTCTGTCCTGTCTGTTCAGTGTCCTCTGTGCTCTACGACATTTCCACTGCGTGAGAACGTGTGGCGTGAGAGCGCCATGGCTTGTCGGACATGGCAACAGTAACTATCCGTTGTTACTTCCATTTATTGTGACATTAACTTCCATTAAAGTTAAAAATCAATTCAATCCTGTAGTCCCAAACTTATTTGACTTTATTTCTTCTGCAAAACGTTGGATTCCAAACAACACAGTCCATTTGATGAATGTTATTGGGGTCCAATGAAAACATGAGACATTTTTGAAAATATCATCTTGTGCTCCACAGAGGAATGAAATGCCTTATTAGACTAAGAGGAAAGAAAAGGGGGTCATTTGTGTTGAATTTTCCGTGTCTCTGATTGCGTTTGTGTATAAGACGTCCTGACCACGATGATAAGACCTTTTTGGAATGTGTGCCATTTCCTCAATCCTCCTCTACAGCTGTGTGCAAACATGAAACCCCCACTGCTGGAAAATGACCTCAACTTTGTGAATGAACAGCTAATTATCGAACTGAAATATGTGACACTTCCTATGAAATGTATCTCGGTACAAACACTCCTCCCTTCTTCAGACATCTGCTGCAGTGTTTTATGTTGTCCGGTGATGTTGGGTCAGGTCAAGGATTAGGGCTGATGTCAGAGCAGCTGAGGTTATTTGGCAGGTCCAGACAGAGGGTGAGTCATGGGAATGAATTTCTGCTCTGATCCACTACTGATGATTCAGCACTCCCAAAATGGATCCAACAGGAAGGCCACAACTCACCAGCCCAGTCTCAGGCCCTCCTCGTCTAAGTCTGTGGTTGTGTCCGAAGGCTTGGCAGGCAGTGTATAGGAGGTAGGAAGGTAACCAAGCACATCTGACTCCATCTGATCGGCAGCATATCATTGCCTTTATCCCACAATCCTTTGACGCTTGGTGGAAAAAATGGTATTCGATATAGCCATTTAAATAAATTTGGTAACAATATTTTTTTTTTATAAGGTTCCATTCGTTAACATAAACTAAGAATGATTAGTTGTAATTTAACCATTTTTAAAAAAGATAAATACTATTACTAACAATAAGCAGTATTTTTGTTAATGCATTACTAAAGGGACCCTGTTGAAAAATCTTACCTTGAGAAATATGCATTATTGACACTTTGCCAATATGCTTTGTCCAAATCTCACTTAGATTTGTTTTAAATCATCAGACATGACGTCATTATGCCTTCATGCAGAAAACCTTTTGTTTAGTCATCAAGTGACTAGACAGGAATGCAGCTTCCTTGCGTTTTGGACACAGGCTATCTGTCCTTTTATATATATGTGTATATATATATCTCTATCTCTGACTGTCCCTCTCTTATTCCGTCATCCATCTCTGTCTCCTTTGATTCATCTTCTCTTACTCACTGCCAGCATTCTTTCTCGGACATGAAATTCATGTTTTGGGAATTTGATGGAGAGCTGTGAACACAAATGTCCTTAAAAGGAATGAGTGTGCTGTGTGTATGTTTTCTGCAGTGTGTGGTGGGAAGGCTGCAGTAACACAGATTCCTGTCATGTTTCATATGTTTGCCATTGTGTTCAGTGCGTCACCAGGCACTGCCCCCCCCCCCTTCCAACCCCCTCCCACGTCTAGTTCAGGATGGTCAAGTGGTCATGCACGAATCAACTAGTCGATTACTGTGGTCAACTAGTTTACAGAAAAATAAAGAAAACAAAATCTAGATAGTGATACTCTGAAAAGAGACTGAATTTCGAATCACCACTACAGCCCACAAGCATTGTCTAATGCGTTAAACACCTTTTGACAATAAGTTTCAGGTAAATTCAAGTCTGACTGTTATTTTGTTATCTATAACCCATAGTTATTTCATTTATTTTCTTCTAATGTGTATGTAGAGTAGACCTAATAGTTTTGTGCAATTACATTGGTTTATGCCATTGGTTTAGTCTGAGTATTATTATATAATCCAGTCTATTTACACATGCAGGTTGACATTTTCATAATTTTTTTTATTTAAACATCATACCCCATGAGCGTTAGCATTTTTTTTTTAAGTGTAGAAATGTCTAAAATTTTGCTTTCATTTCCTTTATGCACTTCATTCAGCTTTTATAAATGCAAGAACGCATTCCAATGTGACCAACCCTTTGAAATGCTTCTGATCAGCTTTTGCCGCCATGACTCTAAATCAGCCTAATTATACAGGACTAAGACAGACTAGTAGACCCTTCATTCAAACATCCCCCCATTCCAAATGCACCCCTAAAAAGATCTCCTGAAACATTTAAGGTTTATATATTTTTGTGGGAACCACAAATGCCTGCATGCTGTTCTGTCAGTGAGGGAGGGCCCCTGGGAGGTGATAAGATGGCATGAATTTTGGGAACCCCCACTTAAGCCCAATTATAGTGAGTCTCAAGGTCTTTACTCTGACTTTGACCAGATAAAACGAACCACCAGGTTTTTGAAATGTCAGAAACCAATCATCCCACAAGGCCCTCAAGGCCAAAAAAAAATATGCTGCATGTAAAAAAATAACAACTGTGGATAATTTTAATTGTCTGTGATTGTTGGCCTTCAGGATGTCTTAAGCCCTGCCCTGGCTTGCGTTGATTAAGTCCGCCTCTAATACCTTAAACAAGCACCAACAAGTTCCCATGTAATAAGACTTGCATTCTGTCTTTGTTATGCCAGTGAAATGAAGACCGAGAAATAACAGTGAATCTGATTGCTATAGTCACTCATCATAGTCTGCACTATTGTATTATGCTGACTGAGTTGGCTTCTAATATATTTTTTTTAGTTCATTCACATTCAGTGCTCTTATAGGAATAAAAGTCACAAAGTTAGCATGATCTACAGGATGTTCCATTTGAGCTGACTCTAGAAGAATTTGGTGATGTTTAAACTTCCCTTTCCAGCATTAACCATAATGGCACTTTTTTATGGGTTTATAAATTTCCATATTATTGCCCTGTTGCCGAATTGCATGCCCAGTGTGTTTGGTCTGAGAATAAAGGGATCAGCGACGGTTCAATAGCACCTTCACCAGAAGCCAAGATGAATTCCTGCAGACTCTGGGGTCTCATAGTTTGTAAACCGCACCGGGAGACCAGAACTAGAGAAAAATGTAACCATTTTACATGGCCAAACAAGCACTGTTGAATAACTGGAATGGGTCAGGAGGGGGATAAAATGTTATGTGAGCTCTCACAATATACAATGCATTCATTTTGAGTCCATTTCTGAACAAATCAAGTGCTTTCTTCCCTCTTTGTGACAATGTTTTGCTCCGCTAGCTTTGTTAGGTTTTAAAATGAAAGTTCAAAAGTTTCACTCCAAAATTAAAATAGTCTCTTACTCTCCCCCATGTTGTGCCTCCAGTGAAAGTCCATTCCCTTAACTTTGACATTTCAAAAAGTTAAATGCAAAATGTATCCTTCTGAATTGTAATCCAAGCAGTGTAATCCAAGTGTTTGCCATATTTGAAGAGCTCGGTGCGATGATAAAGATTGCATTTTATTTAAGCTTCAAGGTTTTGGTTTAATTAAATTTCAATGAAGGGATGGATCTCAAGTTTCATTGTAAAAATATCAGTAACAATTTAAAACAAAAGCCCATTAATTAATTAACAATAACATTGACCAATACATTTGTTGCAGTATTTATGAATCTTTTGTTTTTATTTTCTGTAAGTTTTGTGTTGTGCATTTTAATGTGTTGAAATTGACTTGTGTTAATAACTAGCACGCTGATTTTTGGGTTATATTGAAATGGTCTCCCCTCCCCTTTTGTCCCCTGCAAGGTTAACTGCATCCTCAGTGGAGCATGATTCAGTTAAAACAGGAAGTTGCACTGCCCTGCCCTGCCCTGCCCTAGTCCACCCTAATGGCATGAGAGCACTGTCAGTGAACAATTATCCACATTATCTTTAAGCATCTCTGGATTCTCTCAATGTCCCAGCTTGGATTAGACTTCACTTAAATGCTAAATGCAGTGTAGGAGACAGTGAGACTGTTCTGTCTGTGCTTTGAATTGTTTCAATTGTCTTTTGTGACTCTGGACACACGTGCAAGCCTATAACCACATTCTGGATGGGCGTATGCTCTTGTTAAAGAGAAATGGCAAGTGAGAGGGAAGTGTGAAAGTGTTGTATGAGGGTGTAGATCAGTGTGTTCAGATCTTGATGTTGACACAGGGTGGAGTGACTAGAGGTGGAGATGGCTTTTACATTTATTTCTCTCTTTTTATAGCAGAACTTTATAATAAAAGGCTATCAGGCTTCCTCTGGCTCTTTCAGATTTCAAATTGAAATTGTCCTGAAAAGACCCTCAGATTGGTCCGTGCCAACCATCTAGACGGTTTAATCCACACGTCTCTTCTGATTATTATCTACACTCTTGAATGTGAAGTCGTGCCAGCTTTAAGTCTGAATGTTTCAAATATGCAGTGCAGATACAACGCTTCATTGTTTGGTGCCAATTTCTAGGATGGTCAGTAACATATTGCACCATCTTCTGCTGAATGGTAAAAAGATTTGTTCCAGCTTTATGGGTTACAGATGCTCTCAGATGATTAAAAATCAATTTACCCCAATGTGTTTTGGCAGTCTTTGTGTAACTTGTCTCTCCGTCTCTGTGTTACAGACAGTAAGGCTATAGTGGATGGGAACCTGAAGCTGATCCTGGGTCTGATATGGACTCTTATCCTGCATTATTCCATCTCTATGCCCATGTGGGACGAGGAGGAGGAGACCGAAGAAAGCAAGCAGAAGACGCCCAAGCAGAGGCTGCTCGGATGGATCCAGAACAAGCTGCCAGAGCTGCCCATCACCAACTTCAGCCGCGACTGGCAGTCAGGGAAAGCCCTTGGCGCGCTGGTGGACAGTTGTGCTCCAGGTGAATGAGGGATCTGAGAATTGAGCGATCTCAAGATTTTGTGAATGTTTTGAGTAATAAACATATCGGTTTTCAACTGTTACATGGAAATGACTCAAACTTAAATAGTTAATAAAACTCAAACACCTTTTAATGAGAATCTATTTTATGCTCTCAAGCAAGACAATGATGTTTTTATAATGACGAGTCCTTGTAAAACGTTGATGGCCGAATACAGTTTATTTATTATTTTTCTTTTTGGATTGTAGGTCTTTGTCCAGACTGGGATTCCTGGGATCAGACCAAGCCTGTGGACAATGCCAGGGAGGCCATGCAGCAGGCTGATGACTGGCTTGGTGTTCCTCAGGTACTTAATTTTAGTTCAGTTATCTCTTGCCTTTTCACTAACTATTGAATAATCAGAGAACAGCGTTCTAGAGCCCCTACCTTGTGTGTTTCTAATTCAATGCAACAACCACAGCTTTTGTAGTTTCATCATGACCTGAATTGCAAGGAAGCAAATAATTTGGCTCTGTCACACCACGTGCCGTTTTCACCTTGGTCATAATGGTACAGTTGCAGTATGTAATCTCCCCTAGTATTACAGAAGTGCTTATGATTTTATAAATCTTTTACTGATATTATTTTTTTGAAAGATTAAACACACAAGGAACTGAGTCAAATCACTTTCTCTACTGATGTCCTGAAATGACCCAGTGAGGTTTTTTTTGCTTCGGTGCGTGCCAAGCCTGACATATTGCGTGCCGTCGGTTATGCATGTGGTTAGATATGTTTCCGTCCTCAGGGTAGAAGTTACTATGATACAGACTTTTCTTCTTGTGTGTCTTTTGCCACTCAACATACATTTCCTGCTGCCATGTGGGCTTGCACAATTAACCATATTGCACAATGAACACTTTTACGAAAAATTACCTTTTTTACAATGAACATGCCTTGTTTCTTCACCAGGTGATCACTCCAGAAGAAATTGTTGATCCCAATGTGGACGAGCACTCTGTTATGACTTATCTGTCCCAGTTCCCCAAAGCGAAACTCAAGCCTGGTGCTCCCCTGCGGCCCAAACTCAACCCTAAAAAGGCCCGTGCATATGGACCAGGTAATTACTTATCGCAGTTTTGTTTGCTTTGGTTTTTAGTTTAGTGATGTTTGCTATAAATCGTTTTAATATGTTTGAGAGTCAGTTCTTGGTTAAGATAAGAATCATGGGTATTGTTTTCTGCCATGCAGGTATCGAGCCCACAGGTAATGTTGTGATGAAGAAGGCTGTGTTCACTGTTGAGACCATCAGCGCTGGTCAAGGCGAGGTACTGGTTTACGTGGAAGACCCAGCCGGCCACCGCGAGGAGGCTAAAGTCACAGCCAACAATGACAAGAACCGCACTTACTCCGTATTCTATGTACCAAAAGTCACTGGACAACACAAGGTACCCAAAAGTTTACAGACACCTAAAAAAGATCAAATAGAAAACATAGAATGGGACAAAGCACAATATATGATATTCAAATTAAGGTCAGTGCCTCAAAGTGTGGAAGAAACAGTCTTGCCTGGCTATTAATGGACTGACCTGTGTCTGTTCTCCTAGGTGACAGTGCTGTTTGCAGGGCAACACATTTCCAAGAGTCCATTTGAGGTGGATGTGGGAATGGCCCAGGGAGACTCCAGCAAGGTCACTGCCCAGGGCCCAGGACTTGAGCCTGCAGGCAACATTGCCAACAAGACCACATATTTTGATGTCTACACGGCTGGTACTTGCCCACAGTATATCATTCATAGTGTGACATACATTTTTTAATTTATTTTTTATTTATTTAATCTAAACAAAAGTAGTCCAAACTAAAGTTTTCATTTTATGTTTAAGTCCTATTTATGAAACTCAATAAATACTGAATAAACAACACATGCAAATAAAAAATGAATATGCAAAATAAGCATTTTCCTTTTTTAATCCAAGTAAATGATGTAAGCTAAATAGGCTTATAACTTCTCTCTTAGGTGCTGGAATAGGAGAGGTCGAGGTGGTCATTATGGACCCCAGTGGAAAAAAGGACACTGTTGAGTGCAGTATTGAGGATAAGGGCAATAGCAGCTACCGATGCACATACAAGCCAACTCTAGAGGGCCAGCACATCATCTATATCACCTTTGCTGGGGGCCAGATCTCCAAGAGCCCTTACACAGTCCATGTGGGAGAGGGTAAGTTCCGGGGAAGAGCGAAGCATGAATATATTCCGTTTGAAAGACAGGAAAGGGAAGTAGGTCAAGAGGATATACACACAGAATTCAGTTAAATGAGGCATGGAAAGGCCATTACCACTAACTATTGTTTATATAACAATGAGAGTTTAGGTTTGTTATCTGTCCTTGCTGCATGTTCTTTTGTCTGCATTGCTTTTCTTGCTGTCTTTTTCCCTCTGTTTTTCTTCACTGGAAATTGTGTCTCTCCTTTTGAAGGACGGGTGCTGTCTACATCCACTGGTATCTTTCCTTCTCTGTTTGGATCGGCCTCCTTTTGGCTTTTGATGTCATTTCCTGTTTCCTTGGATATGTCTTGGGTACTTGACCTGCTGCTTTTGTCAATGTCCTTTTGTTTTCTTGTTCAGTTGCCCCTCACTTTAGGCAACAAACCCTTTACATTATAGTGCCAGTGATATTACGTGACATAATTTTGGACCACTTATTATACTGACCTGAAAATGTTTAACAGTCCATCTAAGTGCTAATAGATGTTCGTTTCTCAGGAGACGCATAGACCATGTTATCCGTGTCGTTGGATGCAAAGCAAAATTCCTGTGACTCAGTATTGTGTGGTACAGTAGTCAAATGGAACATTTAAAATGGCATTTTATTATCAGACAGTTTTTCTACCAGTATTATTCAGCACTTAGTCATTCATTCCACAGACACTTCCTTTGGATCAAGACAGAAAAAGATAAGAATTTACTCCATGAGCAGAGCCTAATATCTCTCCTCTAACACGCTCAGTTTTTTCCTTCCTTTTTAAAGAATAGTTTCAATAGAAGTTTTGCTCTATCAACAGCTTTTGATATCATAGAAGAAAATAATTGAATTAGTCAGTTTAAAAAAAAAAAGCTTGATAACTGTAATGCAGTGTACAAAGGAAGTCGTGTGGGTGTGGATCTCGATATAGATGTATTTAAATATAAAAAACATTTCTTAAATGTATACATGCATGTGTGCATATTTTTACACACATAATTATACATGCATATGTAAACACATTTTTATTTTGGATGTGATTAATCAATTTGACAGCACTAAAAAATTACAAATCAGAAATGAACTATTTCTCATAATTGTGACATTTAACAGTTACAACTTTATATCAGACAGTGTGACTTTTTATTTTAAACTCTCATAATTACTGGTTTTATTTTTCTACCTTTAACAACCTATAAGAATAAATTACTTTCCTTTTTGTAAATAGAAACCATTAACTACAATTTATACTAACTTGATTGTCTTTTCTAACCAGCCTGTAATCCAAGCCTGTGTAAAGCCAAGGGCCGTGGTCTGCAGCCTAAAGGCTTGAGAATCAAGGAAACCGCTGAGTTTAAGGTTTACACCAAAGGAGCTGGTACTGGAGAACTGAAAGTCACCATCAAAGGGCCCAGTGAGTGAACGTCACACTCCTATTCACATTCACACTGCCAGAGCCCTCTGTATTAACTTGTGCTACAGTACTAGATGTTTTATGATCTAGTTACTCAACTATAGTATTTATTACACAGAGGGTCTTGAGGAGCCCTGTAAGAAGAAGGATCTGGGAGATGGTGTTTACAGCTTTGAGTATTACCCCAGCACACCTGGGAATTACATCATCACAATCACATGGGGCGGACAACACATCCCACGCAGGTTAGAACACATTTATATTTCTACATTGGTCAAGCACTTTTATCCCATGTGACATATGTCACATATCAGTCCATGTTCTTTAACCCATAATTTTGGTGTTGCTAGTGCCATGATCTACTGTTTAAACTAGAGGTGATTTAGACTAAATGTCTCCCATCTCTCATCCAGCCCATTTGAGGTGAAGATCGGATCTGAAGCAGGACCGCAGCCAGTGAGGGCATGGGGTCCAGGTCTAGAGAGTGGTGTTGTAGGCAAATCTGCTGACTTTGTGGTGGAAGCTGTCGGGGATGATGTGGGAACTCTGGGTATATTTCACTAGCTTGGTCTACTTTTATCTGCCTGTTTGACCAGAAATAGAATTTTTGAATTGAATTGCAAATCCAGAACAACAATTTCAATTTTGGGAATTCTCCATTCAGGTTTCTCAGTGGAGGGCCCATCCCCGGCTAAGATTGAATGTGATGATAAGGGAGATGGCTCCTGTGACGTGAGGTACTGGCCCACAGAACCAGGCGAATATGCCGTTCATGTGCTCTGTAAGAATGAGGACATCCAGCTCAGCCCTTTCATGGCTGAAATCGTGCCTGGTCCGGCAAAAGACTTTTATCCAGACAAGGTAATGAATCTGGCTTCCTTCTTGAGGTTTGATGCTAATATGAGCAGTTGGTAGTCCATATTGTACAGATTTAAATTAGGCTGTTGTTGTGACTCATTTAAAATTCAGGTGAAAGCTTATGGTCCAGGTCTGCAGAGCTCTGGCCTGTCAGTCGGCAAACCAGCCGAGTTCACTGTGGATGCCAAACTAGGTGGCAAAGCTCCTCTAAAGATTCAAGCTCAGGTGTGGATCTTGCTTTATTGCTCATAACGGAACTACATCTCTCTAAATCAAAGCACTAACAAGCTCTTTCCCTCTCAGGACCGTGATGGAAACCCAGTGGATGTGCAGGTGAAGGACAATGGCAATGGAACATACACCTGCAGCTACACTCCTCGCAAACCTCTCAAACACACTGTGATGGTGTCATGGGGCGGAGTCAACATCCCAGAGAGCCCATTCAGGGTGGGTTGTAATTCAGATATGGTTAAGATATTTATAATTACTATGCTAGCAATTTACTTGAAGTCTTTATGTATTATATAGGTATTAATAAAAATTATATATATATATATATATATATATATATATATATATATATATATATATATATATATATATATATATATATATATATATATATATATATATATATATATATATATATATATATATATATATATATATATATATATATATATATATATATATATATATATATATATATATATATATATATATATATATATATATATATATATATATATAAAAAAATAAGCTTCAAGTGTTACCATTGCTGTTTGTTACTTAATGCATTACTTGATCCTCCAGTTTCACAGACAAGCCTTAAACCTAGACCCATACTAAAATGCATGTTTGAGCTGTTGTAACTGAAAGCAACTTGCACTGACATATATTAAAATATGTCAATGAATCACTGCCATTGTTTTGTCTCAAGATGCACACCAGTAATGTTTTTTTTAAATTGTTGTGTAGATGAATATTGGAGCAGGGTGCCATCCCAATAAGGTTAGAGTATCAGGACCTGGAGTAGCCAAGACTGGCCTGAAGGCATTTGAACCCACATACTTCACTGTGGATTGCGCTGAGGCTGGACAGGGTAAGAGCTTTAACTGTAAAAGAACGATGTGAACTAATATCCTCATATCTTTTTATGGTCTAATAAGCCTAATATATTTTTTTGGTCTCTCTTTCTAGGTGACATCAGTATAGGCATCAAATGTGCTCCAGGTGTGGTGGGACCTGCTGAGGCTGACATCGATTTTGACATCATTAGAAATGACAATGACACATTCACTGTCAAATACACTCCCCCTGGTGCAGGCAGCTACACAATCATGGTGCTATTTGCTGAACAGGTAAGCGGAGAAGCACATGTGTATGTGGTGAAGTGGTCTAGTGGGGGATTCTTTTATAAAAAAAAAAAAATCTTTTTTTTTCTAGACCATTCCCATGACTCCCATCAGAATCAAGGTCGATCCCTCTCATGATGCCAGCAAAGTTAAAGTAGAGGGGCCTGGACTCAGCCGCACTGGTGAGATAAATGGCAAAGACTAACATGGGCATCTCTGTCAGCCGTCATGCTTGTAATTTGTTGTTGAACAAGTAAATTAAATGTTATTGTTTACATTTCGTTCATTAATTTATTTTGCACACTCCGTTACTTTTGAAGAAATAATTAAGTCCAAAATAAACCAAAATATGTTTGGTTTCCCCCCTCAGTTTTGTTTATAGGTTAAAGGTGAATCAAATAGTATAATAGTGAACAAAAATAGCTCTTATTTCTCTTCAAGGTGTGGAGTTGAACAAACCAACTCACTTCACTGTGAACACAAAGGCTGCAGGCAAAGCTAAACTTGACGCTCAGTTCACTGGACCCAACAAGGGAGAGGCGGTCCGTGACTTTGACATCATCAACAATCATGACGGCACCCACACTGTTAAATACACCCCAGTCCAACATGTAGGCACACTTTTTATTACTATTGTTTGGTTTTGAGCTAAATATTGTATTGTTTTTTTTTTAAGTGGTTTTCTAAATCTAATTTATCTATTGAGTACTGGTAGAATCTAAGTGATCATTTTCTTCTTTAGGGCAATATGGGTTTGAATGTCACCTATGGGGGTGATCCCATTCCCAAGAGCCCGTTTGCTGTAGCAGTTGCCCCATCTTTGGACCTCAGTAAAGTTAAAGTGGCTGGTCTTGGCGAAAGTAAGTTATCACTTTCCTTGTCTAGCTTGTGACCAATTAACCGGCAATATGAACACCCACTTAACAATCAAATTATCTGCTCCTTTTTTTCCCAGCAATGGCGGTTGGAAAGGATCAGGATGTCACGGTCAAGTCTAAAGGAGCAGGTGGTCAGGGCAAGGTTGGCGCAAAGGTTACAGGCCCATCTGGCAAATCAGTGCCCTGTAAAGTTGAACCAGGCCTGAGCCCAGAAACCAGCCAGGTTCGTTTTATCCCCAGGGATAAGGGACCCTATGAGGTTGAACTGACATATGATGGTGCCCCCATCCCTGGCAGTCCATTCCCTGTGGAAGCCATTGCACCCTCTGACCCGTCTAAGGTGAGGCAGTTTGGAAATGTTGCTCAACCTAGGAATTAAATATTATTGCTGGTTTAACAAGACGACAAAGGAATTAGGAAATCTCTTGTGGGGTGTTTATTCTACACACTGTAATTTGCTTAATGTTGCACAACTTCTCAGTGAGTGGTTTTGGCATCTGAGCCCCTAATTGGCTTTAGTGCACGCTTTCATTCATATCCCAAAATCTTCTCATGTGTAGGTGCGATGCTCTGGGCCAGGTCTGGAGAGAGCTAAGGTTGGCGAGCCAGGAAAGTTTGTGGTCGATTGCACTAATGCTGGTCCTGCTGAGCTGACTATAGAGATCATCTCAGACAATGGCACCGAGGCTGAAGTCCATATTCAAGACAATGGGGATGGAACTTACACCATCACTTATATCCCTCTGTACCCTGGAGCTTATACACTCACCATTCGCTACGGTGATCAGGATGTGCCAAACTTCCCAGCCAGACTCAACGTGGAGCCTGCCGTGGAAACTGGTGGAGTAAAAGTGTTTGGACCCGGAGTAGAGGGCAAAGGTAGTGTGGTCTTCTCAGGTTTAGAAGACAGGAATTCCTTGTCTTTGCTCATTTATTCACTTTGTTCAATTTGTTCATCTGTAGGCGTTTTCCGGGAGGCCACTACTGATTTCACTGTGGATGCTCGTGCTCTCACCAAAACGGGTGGTAATCATATCAAGACATGTATCAATAACCCATCAGGCAACCGCACTGAAGCTCTGATCAGAGACCTGGGAGACGGCACTTACCAAGTGGAGTACACGCCTTATGAGGAGGGTGAGTTTCCGTTTATATTTTTATATTATCTTGGTCATCTAATGCTCAACTAACATTAATCTTTAGAATTAATTTAATTGCACTAATGTAATACCACTTAAATGGAATCCTTAGCAAATGTCAAAAGGAATGACCTTTTTTTGTATGTTAAATTGTAATGTGATGCTTTGAATTTATTTGTTAATTTTAGTTGTTAGGGTTTTATTTAATAATTTTTTATATATATTGTATTGTATCCATCTTAGCTGCATTTGTGGTAAGTTTTACATGGATATGCAGTGCACCACTTTTAAAGTGTAGTAGATTACTGCAATATTAAGGATTGTATTTCCGCTAATCTTCTGTGGCGTATATTAATAGGCACACACAATGTTGAGGTCGCTTACGATAACACCCCGGTACCCAAGAGCCCGTTCCGTGTGCCGGTGACCGAGGGTTGTGACCCGGCACGTGTGCGTGTACATGGCCCAGGACTTCAGTCTGGCATCACCAACAAACACAACAAGTTCACAGTGGAGACCCGGTGGGTAGATTTAACACTCTGCTTTTTGTTTGATTTTGAGCTGCTGTACCTTGATCAAATTGGTCACTGCGTCAGTAAGTTGAAGGTTTAAAGGTTCTCTGCCTCACTCCTCGTCTGTATCTTGTGCAGTGGGGCCGGTACAGGTGGATTGGGGCTGGCTATGGAGGGACCTTCTGAGGCCAAAATGTCCTGCACTGATAACAAAGATGGCAGCTGTTGTGTTGAATACATCCCATATGAGTCAGGCACATACAACCTCAATGTCACCTATGGAGGCCAACCAATCACTGGTCAGTATTTTTGCATCATGTGTTAGTGTTTTAGTTATTAGTTAGTGGTGTAATGATCACAACTCATATTATAGTTCGAGTTATGGATAGGATGGGCAAAATGGAACTTTTTCTTTACTTTTATTACTTAAAGCACACTTTAATTATTTTGATATTACTTTGAAACAGGAAGCCCTTTCTCTGTACCGGTCCACGATACTGTCGACGCAACTAAAGTGAAATGCCAGGGTCAGGGGCTTGGAAACAATGTGCGTGCCAATATCCCACAGGTCTTTTCTGTGGATGCAAGCAAGGCTGGAGTGGCTCCTTTGCAGGTCAGAGTGCAGGGACCTAAAGGTGAGCATGACTCAAGAGTCATCTTGTTTGTTTGGATGTTTTTTTCCCCCTCCATTGAATTGGAAGATTGTGACGATTACTATTTGTTATGAAGGAGTCGTGGAGCCTGCTGAGGTGGTAGATAATGGTGACCGGACTCACACTGTCAGCTACGTACCCACCAGGGAAGGGCCATATTCAATTAACGTCCTGTATGCTGATGAGGAAATCCCACACAGGTAAACTGCAACCTCAGATCTGTCACCACCAACCTTTTACATGTCTGCAAACTTTAGGCCACCTTATGCTCAGTCATGTGGTTTATTCTGTTTCTGTTTAGGAGACACTTGAAAAGGTTAATGTCAGTCTAGAATCAAAATGAGTTTTAAAAATGGACCTTAAACATCTTATGTCTGTTTTATTGTTTTATCTATTATCTGTCAACATGAATTTTGCAATAAATATAAAAAAAACTAAAGTTTTAGTTTAGTGCCGTCAAAAGTGCCAATACCAAAGTAAAGAGTCTACGCTTAAATGTTACCATCACACTTGCTACAGCCCTAATAGTGAGTACTGTCAATTAGAGGAATATTTTAATTGTGTTTTATTGTTTATATTAATATTTAACAGCATAAAGTAATGTATTCAATAGCAGATTGTTTTTTCTGTAGTGTTGAAATTGGTATTGGCATCGACCTCTAATATTATATCAGGCCTGGTGCATTTTTAAATTCCCTTGGTTCCTGTCCTTCCTTGGTCTTTAGTTCCCCTCACACACTGTTTTTGGTCTCTTTATTCAGTCCTTATAAGGTAAAGGTTCTGCCCACTCATGACGCTAGTAAGGTCCGTGCCAGCGGTCCTGGTCTGAATACCACTGGTGTGCCTGCCAGTCTGCCCGTGGAGTTCACTATTGATGCCAAAGATGCAGGAGAGGGACTCTTGGCTGTCCAGATCACTGTGAGCTGATGCTTCCCTTTACAGCCATAAAGTAGCTACTGACTCTTACAACCTTTTATGTATTGTTTGGTTCTTAATGCTTATTTTAGGACCCTGAAGGGAAGCTGAAGAAGGCTAACATTCGTGATAATCAGGATGGGACATACCTTGTGTCCTATGTGCCTGACATGACCGGCCGTTACACCATTCTCATCAAGTATGGTGGTGATGAGATCCCATATTCCCCATATCGTATCAGAGCCCTGCCCACAGGAGATGCCAGCAAATGCACAGTCACAGGTATGTAATGCTCAGGTTGTATCAGGCAACATCATTTACCAGTCTGTGCATTTACTGATTATATGTACCATGTAGACCCATTTCTATTTATTTCAGAATTAACTATCAGCTCTCTCTCTAAAGTTCATAATATAGTAGGGCTGTACAATATATCGGAATAATATCGATATTGCGGTATGGCTTAATGTGATTATTATAATCGTAGCCTTCACGATTTGATTAAATATGAAGCACAGCTAAAAAAAACTATCATGAGCTGTACCATGCTTTACTCTGAAACCGATAGCACATTGTTTGCAAACTGCCAAAGTAAAATCACAATGGTTTAATGTTTAAAAAATTAGGAAATATTAGTATTGTAACTTTTAAAATTATGCTTAAATTATAATTTTTTTAATACTTTTATTTAAAGCTGTTTTAATATTACACTTTTAATTGTATTATTGCAATGCATTTTTGTGTATTAATTTAGTTTGTTTTTAAATTATAGTCCTATTGAATAGGTCACAAACAGTTGGAATTTGGCTTAAGTGAATATGATTACTGAGTTTGTTCTTGTGAGGATTTTACCTAAGTGTGAACACTCAAGGTTTTAAAGTTTGTTTTTTCCCCCCAAAAATTGTTCAACCCTGAAAATATGGTTCGTGCTCAAATGTTTCAGCTTTTTGAAGTTTTTGTTTACTATGCCGATACACACACACGCACCAACCAAAATCACACTAATCACTCTAGAACAATTTATTTAAAAAAAAAGATTTAAAAAAAATTCTGGGGGGGGGGTTTCATATCGCAATATGTATTGCACAAAAACTAAATATTGCAATTAGTGTTTGCTCGTCATGCAGTCCTAATATATAGATATAAACGCCTCATATTTTCACTGCAAAGTGAGCCAAACTGCTTGTTATCCATATTACATAAAAGAGAGGGCAGTGTGCTTCTTTATTTACCCATTTCTTGTGTCTGCCAGTATACACACTGAATGGAAGGATCAGAATAATCCTGTGGTTTGGGAACCACTGGAAACTAAATGTTTTGATGACTCTCCTGTGTTCTTTGAGCCTTTTTTGTCTAATCTATAACTTAATGTTCAGGCTGGTTTTCACAAGGGAACTTTTTTTTTTGTTCTTTTGTATGAAGTGTGTAAAGTTTCTGTGTACTTCTCCCATCTTCATCCCCCACCCAGACACACACACACGCACACACCTCCTGTGCAGTGCTGCTCACATTCCCATCACTTCATTCCCCACTTTTGTTTTATCTCTTGCACACATTTTGTTGTATTTTACCCTGATTGTTACTTTTTCACTTTTTCTTGCTCTGCTTCACGGTCTCAGTCTCAATCGGAGGTCACGGTTTGGGTAAGCGCTTTGAATAATGCTGTAGTCTTATAGTTTGGATCTGCATGCAAAATTGCATTTGTATATGATAGTCCACATTTAGATTATCTTGCATTTCCTGTTACTTCAAAGTGACTTTGACTTGAAGTACAATAGTGAATTAGTTGTCGACTGCAGGTGACTAATCACTAACTTACTGTATCAGGTCTTTAATATGGAATGGAATGGATGGGATGTACTCTCAGCTCAGCTTTTTACTGGTTGCATTGTTAAATGGATAGTAGGACTCTGGAAATTGAGGCAACAGGATAGTGGATCCATCTTTTATGTAGTCACCGAGGAGGAAAAGACGTCTAGATCAGTGATTCTCAACCTTTTTGATTTAAAAGTCTTCGAGTAGTGTGTTGGACAAATGGAGGCGAAGATATTTTCTGTATTTCTGCTGTAATAACTTTATTTTTTATTTTTTTATTAACAAGCTGGGAATGTTGATTTAATTAATAAATTACCCCTGGTTAATTTTGTGATTCCAGAAGATTCAAGAACTGTGTATTCAATTAAAAACAATACTGAAAGGAAAGTTAATATCTTGATTTGTTTTTTAGCATTTAAATTTAATACATTAAAAGTTTTTAAATTAATAGATTGAGTTCAATTTTTTTAAAGTCATCCTGTGGCCCCCTGGTTGAGAACCACTGGTGATGGATCCTACTTTTAAGTCATCTGTTGCCTTGGCGTTCCAGACATTTTGCATCTAGTGCATGGTGGAATGTAACTATGGAGGGACGGGTACTAAACTTGCTAATAACAAAACAGCTGCCTGCACATTATCTGTGACTAAACCCCTCTGTATTATGTAGGAGCTGGAGTTGGCCCAACCATTCAGATCGGAGAGCAGACCGTCATCACTGTGGATGCAAAGGCTGCTGGGAAGGGCAAGGTGACATGCACAGTGTGTACTCCAGATGGAGGCGAGGTGGATGTGGACGTAGTTGAAAATGAGGATGGAACATTTGACATCTTCTACACAGCACCCCAACCAGGGAAATACGTCATCTGTGTGCGCTTCGGTGGAGAGCACATTCCCAACAGCCCCTTCCAAGTCACGGTACATATATGCCATACAGATCCTTTATTCATATGGATCACAGTATATTCATTTCACGCGGTGGACAAACTCTTACAGGTAGCCCTTGTAGTGGGATTGTGCATTAAATATACACTGTGAAACTTTAGTGCAAAACCATCATTACGGTGTGAAGGAATTCCTAGCTCATTGTTGCAATTACACTGTGGTAAGCATCAACATGCAATTTAAGGGATTAATTCCCCCCAAAATTAAAATCGTCATCCTCATGTTGTTCCAAAACGGTATTTCTTTCATCCATGAAACAAAATGTAGAAACTTAGATTAATGTTTTAGGTGCTCTCTTGTGGGGATTGGAGTGTTCAAGTTTAAAAAAAAAAGGATACAGCAGTGTCAAAAGCACCTGAACTACCATAAAAATATCACATAGTAACTCATGTGCTGTATTTCCTTCTGCAGCCATGTGAGAGCTTTGAGTGGTGAACAGATGGAAATTTAAGTATAGTTGTTTATTGATAATTTCCCCCTCTAGTGAGTTGTTAACTGTTTTGACTGATCATTGGTCGCATCAGTTGAACTAAAGAACTGAACAAGTTTGACTTGTAAACAAATGTTTGGCCAGTTATGTGAACGGCAATTGCTTTATTGAAGGAAAACCAAAAACACATGTAATGAATCAGATGCTGCTAGTTTTCCCATGTTTCTAGGGCAGTGGTTCTCAACATTTTTTACTTTGTCTTTAAAAAGCAAAATCTAATGTTTTAATGTAAAATAGTTTATGCAATGTGTTCATAGCATATTTTAGCACTTATGGCATAAGTTTTAGCAAATTGTTAGAATTTTTAGCATGTAGCCGGCATATTTTAGGATGTTAGTAGGTGTTAACATCTCGGTTGCAACTTAAGTTACAACTTAGCCTAGTTTTGATGTAAATGGGCACTAAGTTAGAACTCACACACTGAATGTTATTGACCATATATATAAAAATACCTATTGTGTTTTTCATGGTTACGTAGTATCGTATTTAAAGGAAATGTTAGTTACGTGGGGCAAAAAGTGTTCGAATGAAGGATATACTGAAATTCATGGCATTCATTGGTATTTGAAGGCTGCTAGTGGAATATGGAGGGTAAACATATGTGACTACACATTACTTTACGGAGAGCTTGCAACCTACTTCCTACGTTCTGCCTTAAGAACAAATGATGCAACCGAATAAAGTACAGAGTTGGTTACAAACTAGAAAGCAGTTATTAAACTTCTAGTGTGGACTTTATGGTCCAATTTAAGTAAGAACTACCCAGGTGTTTTTAGTGTTGCTATAGGCTTATGGGTGGATGAATGAATGGATAGATTTGAATTTGTTTAAATTACATTTTTTGACAGTTGGAGTTTGCAGAGTCTCTGCTCATTTGAATATTCCATTATTGTAAGTGGGATTTTGAGGAGTTTTAATCGTTGATTTAAGAAAAACTAAGTATGATTAGTTAGAAAACACATTATCTACATAATCAGAACATCCTGAAGGTTTGTGTTGAGTTTGGTGGTCATCGCTTGAAATAATTAGGCTCTATTAAATACAGATTGGTTATTTACGGGAGTGACAACCTCCATTCTTGACAACCGGGTGATTTAGATCTGACAGAAGCACTCTTCCATTGACTGGACTTATCATTTCAAATGTCTGTAATATTTAAGACCATGACAGTGTCGACGTCTAAATAACAATGAGCTTAAATAGTAGAGCAGTATGTTATTGAGGGGGAAAAATAATTTGGTTACATCTGTGTGTACGTTTTATTCATTGTTATCCCGGGGCCTCATCGTTTGCTGTTGAGATACTGTGCTAGGGCAAATATTAAGGTTAACTTTTTGACCAGTTCCTCAGACAAAACTAGTGGTTTTGGAAAAATATGAGGGTAAAGAAATTACACCATTTTGGGATGAACTATAGTTTTGAAATGTCAAGAATCTTAAACTAAATTTCTTAGTGGCGTCCTGGTTGAGCCGCTTTGAATCAGAGATGGTGGTTGTAATTGGAGGGATTTCATCTTTGATTCTGTTGCCCTGTCTCAGGCTTTGGAAGGTGACTCCCCTGACCAACTAATGCAGCAGACCCAGAACCTGCAGTACGCCTACGCGCCCAACATGGGCCAGCCATGGGTACTGACACGCCCCTTTTTCCTCCCCGTCTCCATTTCCTGCTCTGCTACTGACAAGTCCCCAATCAGTCCTACGTCCTTCCCCCTTTTACCCTACTGTTTTTGTCTTCCTCCAGGTTTAGGTTTCTTTAATTGTATTTCCCATGATTCTTCCTTCATGTGGATTCTTCAATACATTTTTGATTTATAGAGTGACAGCCATTTTGGAAAGCAATAAATGTGGGCAATCTACATTTGAACAAAATGGCTGATTGTTGCAGAGCTTAAGCTGTGTTTGACACCGTCATTGTCTTTTTGTGTTGGCATTTCAATTGTTGTTTTTTTGTGTGTGGTACATCATCGTTGCGTTGGTCACATTGCCACTTGTCTGCTTGGCTTTTTCTCCACCCCCTTCTCCAGATTGGTCAATCACTGACTCATCCTGCCATTTCTCATTAGAATGTCATTCTCTCCTCTCACAGTGTTGGTGGCTGCATCATCATCATCCTCGTCATCTCCATTTATTGTTTTTCATCTGCATTCATTTATTTATTTTAGGGTTCTGTTGTCATGTCTGCTGTTTGTGCTCTTCATTTGTGTTTTCTTGACCAAAAACAATATACACTACAGTTAAAAAGTTTGGGGTCAGTAATGTGTGTATATATATTTTTAAATATCCATTTAACATTATAAAAAACATTTATAATGGTCCCAAAGATTTCGATTTCAAATAAATGCTTTCTATTCATAAAAGAATCCTCACTTTTTCCACAATATATTAAGCAGCACAACTGCTATTAATATTGATAATAAGGGGGATCATTTTAAGTAACATCACCATATTAGTATGATTTTTGAAGACTGCAAAAGGTAATTGCTGCTGAAAATTCAGCTTTGCTAACTTTTTCAAACTTTTTAAACTGTAGTATATGGACATCAGCCGTAATTTGATATGCTTAGTTGAATATTATTGTTTGTCTGTTGAATTTTATTCTTGAGTAGACTCATGACCTAGTAAAATACATTGAACATACAGTGAAATAAAAATGTATATTAAACAAAACTAAGTAATTAGTAAATTCAGATTACAGAAACAAACACATTAGCTTTAGATTTTCAGGTTCTGATTTCTATCTGAGTTGAGTGTCCACCTCATGGTTAGTTTTGATCTGTCTGATTTCCCTCTCCTTCCTCACAGGCTACAGACAGACAACTGGGTATGAATGGACTGGATGTAGCTGGTTTAAGACCCTTCGACTTGGTCATTCCTTTCACCATCCAGAAGGGAGAAATTACAGGTAATGTACTCTGCAAATCCATCAAATAGAAATGTCCTCACTTGTATGAGAAGATTCTCATGTACCTAATGTCTCACAGGTGATGTAAGAATGCCTTCAGGAAAAGTGGCCAAGCCTGATATTACCGATAACAAGGACGGCACAGTCACAGTGAAATTCGCCCCAACTGAGGCTGGCCTGCATGAGATGGACATCAAATATGATGGAATACACATCCCAGGTATAAGAACCTGGACTTGTTTGTATTGGTGGAAAAAGAAACAAAAGTGACCAAGTATACTAGAGAATGAAACCATTACAAATGACCAATTGAGGATATTCTTTAAAAAAGCATTTGCCTTCATGGATAATGAATATAGTGGTTCTTAATTATGAATTCTTTGGCCCTCTTAGGAAGTCCACTGCAGTTCTATGTGGACTATGTCAACAGCGGTCACGTGACTGCCTATGGTCCTGGTCTCATTCATGGCATGGTCAATAAACCTTCAGTCTTCACTGTCAACACCAAGGACGCTGGAGAGGGTATAGACGCTCACATCTTGATTGGCTCGTATATTGCATGACTAATTTAAGCTTTTAATTAATGTTTATCCTTAATTATTTCCTCTTTGGTTAAAATGTATGCATCTAGTGCTTAAGCCATTAATTTAGGATGGTGAGTAATACCTCTGGTTTGAACAGACAACTTTAAATGCTGTCATTTAAACAGTCCACAATGAAAAGCTGATTTATGATTTAATTTTTTCATTAGGTGGTTTGTCTCTGGCCATTGAAGGGCCGTCAAAGGCAGACATTAGCTGCACTGATAATCAAGATGGTACCTGCACTGTGTCTTACCTCCCTGTTATTCCCGGAGATTACAACATCATTGTCAAGTACAACGAAAAGCACATTCCCGGCAGCCCTTTCATGGCCAAGATCACAGGTGCTTTAAACACTGCTTTGATATTTAGAGGGGGGAGAAGTCCATTGTTTGTAGTGATGTCATCAACTCAGTGTCTGTCCACAGGCGATGACTCGATGCGCATGTCTCATCTGAAGGTGGGCTCAGCTGCTGACATCCCTCTAGACATCGGTGAGCTGGACCTCAGCCAGCTGACCGCGTCTCTTACCACCCCCTCTGGTCGGGAGGAGCCGTGCCTGCTCAAGATGCTCAGGAATGGGCATGTGGGTAAGTTTTATGATGGAAGTGACAGACATGAGAGGTCAGTGTGAAGTCAGCAGTTGTGCTAATCGCAGCCCTCTATTTCTGATGTTTTTTTCAAGGCATCTCATTTGTGCCGAAGGAAATTGGCGAGCATCTTGTTAACATTAAGAAAAATGGACGTCATATTCCTAGTAGCCCCATTTCAGTCATGATCAACCAATCGGAGATTGGTGATGCCAGCCGTGTGCGTGTGACTGGTCAAGGCCTGAGTGAAGCCCGTACCTTTGAGCCTGCAGAATTTATCATTGACACCAGAGATGCAGGTGAATGAAATGTTTAAAAACGAGGGATTCATTTTAATAATTTTTTGCTTTTGTATTTCTTAATATTTGTAATAGTTTAAAAAAAATCTGTTTATTTTTGTATTTGTTCTATTGAATTTATTGAATTATTTGTATTTTTTTAATATTTAGGATATGGAGGACTTAGTTTGTCTATCGAGGGACCCAGTAAGGTGGATATCAACACTGAAGATCAGGAAGATGGCACATGCAAAGTCACATATTCCCCCACAGAACCAGGAAATTACATAATTAACATCAAATTTGCTGACCAACATGTTCCAGGTATTTACTAGCATTGCTATATTTTAAGAATGGCAGATTTAATTTGTCATGTATCGCTGTGTGATTTGACAAGCGCTTTAACTTCACGTGTTATGTTTCTCCTACAGGAAGTGCTTTTACCGTGAAAGTGACAGGAGAGGGTCGGATGAAGGAGAGCATCACCCGCAGAAGAAGAGCAGCATCTGTGGCCAATGTTGGCAGCCAGTGTGACCTCAGTCTGAAGATCCCTGGTAGGACTTGTGGGAAAAATAACATTAACATAAATGTAATTTATTAACAATTCCCTCCTCTAATGCACCTACATTTGTTGCCCTCTGTACTTTTGGCCCACAGAGATTAGCATTGCAGACATGACCGCTCAGGTGACCAGCCCATCTGGCAAAATACACAAGGCTGAGATCATGGAGGGAGAAAACAACACCTACTGCATTCGCTTTGTGCCCACGGAGATGGGTGTGCACACAGTCAGTGTGAAGTATCAAGGTCAACATGTCCCTGGATCCCCCTTCCAGTTCACTGTGGGTCCTCTTGGAGAGGGAGGTGCCCATAAGGTCCGTGCTGGAGGCCCAGGATTAGAAAGAGCAGAGGCGGGTGTACCAGGTATGATTTGACCAGTACGTCAAATTGGCTTTAATGCCCTGAAGATGCAAAAAAGGGTCATTGTCTGTTGTCACACAGAAGTCACTTTCGAACAAAGCAGCTTTCTGTTGGTCAGCGTGGTGAATTGGCATAACTTGACATGTTGAGAAATCTTGCCTTCACACAAAAATCCAGATCATTTGGGAACCTGTTGAAATGACTGGATTTTGCACACAACAACGGTAAATGTGACTGCAGTTTAATCCCTCGTGTGTTCCCCACGTACAGCGGAGTTCAGCATTTGGACCCGTGAAGCAGGAGCTGGTGGTCTGTCCATTGCAGTGGAGGGACCCAGTAAGGCGGAGATTGCTTTTGAAGACCGCAAGGATGGATCTAGCGGTGTCTCCTACATTGTCCAGGAGCCTGGTGAGGCTTTTTGTCCACTCTATATACAACTCATTTATACTATAGGAAGTTTTGTTTATCCTCATGGTATGTTGTAAGTGTCGAAGCTGACTGGTCTCCATCGGTTTCAGGTGATTACGAAGTGTCCATCCGGTTCAATGATGAGCACATCCCTGACAGTCCATTTGTGGTGCCCGTGGCCTCTCCATCTGACGACGCCCGCCGTCTCACTGTTGCCAGTCTTCAGGTGAGGCTTCGAGAAAGACAGACATTTGTCCACCCAAAACAACTCCAAGTCAACCCTTGGCACAGCAGCTGCAATGACAATGAAAACAGCACCATGACATGAAACCAAGTTTGATTTTTGTTTTAATGTGAGGTAGAATATATCAAGTGCAAACAGAAAAGGAGAGGTAATTGTCCTACTACACCACATGCTCACATACATGCACACATTTAGTAGCTGCGTATGTTAAATGTGTAGATCTTTAACTGTCTGGAATAGGTTTCAATTGATAACATTGAAACTCAAAAGGTTGCATGCACTAATCACACCAAACAGGCCACAGTTATCCATTGCTGCTGTGTTCAAGGGGTGTGCTGGGGTTTCTGGGATATTGAAGGACTGTTTGTATTTCTCGTGCCTTGTCCTAAAGGCTCCCAACAGCTCTTCCTCCAAAACAGATGGAAGTGATAGGCTAAAGGGTTAAAGAGGGCAAAAGAGGCTTGTTTGTCTTTGTTCTTTGACTTCGAACTACTTAATTTTGTGTATTACTGGGGATGGAGGGCTTTCATTTCTTGGTCTCTCAAAGCCTCTCTCTTTAACCCTGTTAGCCTGAAGGTAAGAGATTGTAGAGACATATTGGGTAAAGAGCTGTTGCATATTTTAACTTGTTGTGCTGAGCACCAGACGTTTACTCAGTTTTTGATCCCGAGTTGAGTTTGGCAGTGTCGTGTTAATGCAGGAGTCCGGGTTAAAGGTGAACCAGCCGGCCTCTTTTGCTGTGAGTCTAAACGGGGCGAAGGGAGTCATCGACGCTAAAGTTCACAGTCCATCCGGAGCGCTTGAAGAGTGCTGTGTCACAGAGATCGATGAAGGTAACAATGGGTTGAAGGCTTGTTTCTTGTACTGTAAAATGGTCCAAGAAAATCATTGAGGGATTTCCATCTTTTGGGGGAAATTAAGCACCCAGGAGAGAGATTAAGAGCTTAAATTGTATATACACTATTTAAACCATATTGGTTTGATTGGCACCAACGTTGCAGGTTAGCCTAGTGGTGAAGTTTTAGCAAAACTAGTTGTGATTTTTAACTGATCTTCAACTGGTTTCCTCTTACCTTCTTTCTCACAGATAAGTATGCTGTGAGATTTATCCCCAGGGAGAATGGCCTGTACCTAATAGATGTGAAATTCAATGGTTCTCACATCCCTGGAAGCCCCTTCAAGATCCGTGTTGGTGAGACAGGCCAGGCTGGAGACCCAGGAATGGTGTCCGCTTATGGAGCTGGTCTGGAAGGAGGCAGCACTGGTATAAAGAAATTGATATATCATGTACAGTGTGATCCTATAGTTGTCAATGTGTGCAGCTGAACTAAACTGACCCCACACCACCACCTCTTCAGGATCACCATGTGAATTTGTTGTGAACACAAGTTCAGCTGGTCCAGGTGCTTTGGCAGTGACCATCGATGGGCCTTCCAAGGTGAAGATGGACTGTCAGGAATGCCCAGAGGGCTACAAGGTCACCTACACCCCTATGGCCCCTGGAAACTACCTAATTTCTATCAAATATGGCGGACCATACCATATTGTTGGCAGCCCATTCAAAGCTAAAATTACAGGTAAGAAGAGATGCTATCAGGTTTAAATACAGTGGCGCTTTTTGTGGTGTTGAGGAAAAAACTAATAATTTAACTTATTTTACTCCATTTAAATCTAAATGGGTAATAAATTGTTGTTTTTATATCACTGATTTTTATAACACTTATTTCAACTTGTATTGTCTAGTTCTGGTCAACTGATATCTAATTGTTTATTTTTATTTTATAACTAATTTATTTGTGCTTGTATTGTCTAGTTCTTTTCAACATAATTTTTTTTTCTCCCATGGTATCGAATTTTTATAATTAATTTAAATTTGTTGTCTAGTTTTTGCCAACTTAAAAATGAACAATTAGATACCATAAAATATTGATGTTGCTATGCAACATGAGTTTACATAAATTAGTTTATCGTGGTATCTTATCAGACCTGCCAACATGTACGCATTTTTCGTACTCGGCACGCATTTTGACCCTTTGGTACGCTTGTACGATTCGCTGCTCTCTATGTACGCATTTTGTTGCATCTCGCATTTCGCCGGTTTCAGTGCAGTCTATGACGTTGATTCTGCTGCTGAGCCACAGCGTGAAAGTGGAGTGAAAAGCTTTCGGCCAATCAGAGCGCTTCATTACCTCCGCTTACATGCCCGCCCCTCCTAGACAAATGCTTCGAGTCCGCGCCGCGCGCGTTCGTTTCATTTCAGTGCCTCAAGCAAGCTAGGCAGGCCGGATAACTGCAGGCTTGCATGCCATGGCTGAACCGCGTCACAGAGGTACGCTGTTGGCGGTTACAGCCGCGGTTGACTTGACGAAAAATTATATTTTAAATAAATTTGGGCGAGTGGCGGTTGAACCAATCAAATGGGAAAAAATATATGCATTCTTAAATATTGTTACAGTGTACTAAGCAAACCTGCAAGCTATGAGCCCAGCTGTCAGTATGGAGGCCTAGACTTCTTCTCGTAGATATTTTAAAACAGCCAGTCATTGTAGCCTACCACTCGGGGAATAGGCATTTAAAACATAGACAGATTATGGAGTGATATAAAAATGGCATCGGGCAATGGCAGCGCGAGATGTTCAGAAGAACACAAGAGCTAAACTTCTACAAGCTCAATAACATCCAGAGCAAAAAAAAGGAAAAAATAAGGTAAAAAAATAGTCGAAAAACTTTGCCCATCGTTTATTAGCAGATGTGCAAAGCAAGCGGGCAAGTTTTGGGGTTGTTATGGATAATTAAAATGAGAACATGCACGTTGCACAGTTGTTCGGTTGACTTTCAGCGAATTTTAATGAATGAATAGAGTTTGCGTTTCTGTAATATCAAAGCTCCATAATTCGTTTCTTGTATGATTTTGTTTGACCTGCTGGTATAAAATGAATTAACGTAACTGTTGTGTTGTGTTGCGTCGCGTCTTGCCACATTCAATGTAGAAAGCATTGCTTTCGTTTGAGGGTGCTTAACTCGCGTCAGTAGACAAAAAGTTACCTGATTGTGACAGATGGTCGAATTCACATGACACATTATAAATTAGCATTATAGTCTGCCATAGCCTACCCTACAGTATCAAAAAGACCAAAGCCCTCTGATGCAGGGAAGATGAAAAATGTGGATAAAGACAGGTAAAGTGATGTAATGAAGGAACAGTTTATCTAATTGCATAGTATTAAGATACTAGTAAATGAATGGCAGTTATTTTTACCTTAAACTTTATGCTAACAATTGTGCTGGGTTGTCTAGAGAGGCACCAGACAGTGTGACTTTGCCTTAATCTTGTCAGATTTTTTTAACGCATGGAATATCAGTTTTTTATTAATGTTTTTACTCTACAGTTGTGTAGTTTTGTGTAGTTGTGTTAAATTATATACATTTTTATTTATTAATTAAAATTCATATTTAATTTGATTAAATATTAAATTAAATGTACATAAATTAGTAATAATAGTCTATTTATATAATAGCAACATTTTATGTCAAATTCAAATAAAATATCTACTACTCAGTTTCATTCATAGTGAAAATATGAAATGTGCCATAGTTTAGTGGAAGATTGCTGCCATCTACTGGAAAACAAACACCTTTGCTATTGAATACGGTAGTTTGTTATTAATCTTACTATTTGTGTTTAATCTGTCTTTTGTTCTATTTTTTAACCATCATCAGCCTTTTTTGTATATAATATCCTGAACACAATGATGGGTGTGCAGTAACTGTACAACATTTATGGTCTACTTGTATTTGGTTATGGAGTAACTAATAAATCGTAATTGGTGAAAGTATATTGTGTATATTATGTATTTTAGTGTTAGGTATCTCATAGATTACTTACTGGTGTGTGGACAACGGTGGAGCGTACATTGGCGGTGGGCTGTCGGGTGCGCTGGGGGCCCGTGGTGGGGGGGGGGGGGGGGGGGTAGGGTGTACTCATAAAGTTTCTTCAAGGTTGGCAGGTCTGTCTTATTGGTGATGGACAGAAACTAGTCGCGTATAATTTCAAATGTGTCCTTTGCAGGCTCTCGATTGGTCAATAGCCACAGCATGCACGAGACCTCATCAGTTCTGGTTGACCCAGTGACCCGCAGCGTGACAACCAGCCAACAGGCAGCGCCAGGATGGGCCAGCTCCGACGCCAGCCGTGTAGTTGCCAAGGGTCTGGGACTCAACAAGGGCTTCATAGGACAGAAGAACACTTTCAGTGTGGACTGTAGTAAAGCAGGTACGGGTCAGAAATGTATTTATTTATTTATGCAGTTGGTTCTTATTAATTGCCAATATTTTACTATATATTTCCATATGTCCACACAGGGAGGAACATGCTCCTGGTTGGAGTGGACGGACCCAAAGTGCCCTGTGAGGAGATCTTGGTGAAACACTTGGGTAACCGTCTCTATAATGTGTCCTACCAGCTGAAGGAGAAAGGGGAGTACATCCTGGTGGTTAAATGGGGCGACGAGCACATCCCTGGGAGCCCGTATCACATCACTGTCTAATGGTTCTCCACCAAAACATTCAACACCATCTGAGGCTCCTACCAGCATCAAATACCTGAACACTGAAAACTCTTGTCCTTTTTCCTCTATATGATCCTCTCATCCAGTATTTTCCTGCACCACTATTCAGTTTTCAAGCAAGAGAGGGATTTAAAAGAAGCACCTTGTCACTGTATGCCAGTAATTTTTGGATCCTGTTACATTTTCTGCATTCAGTAATCAATTAAAGCAGAGGGTCCTGGTGGCTTTTGCTCTGTGTTATGGACAAGATCAGTAACAAACTGGTGTAAACCAAACACTGAGTAGCTGCTACTATGTTTTTGCCTGGTTTAGGAGACTGCTGTTCCAGTCGTAACTGTACAGAGGAACCATTTCTAGTAGCAGGAGAAATATAGATGTGATTCAGCCGCTTGTTTAACACAGATTTGTTTTCAATTAACTTACCATTGGGTGAAGTGACGCTTAGCCGTAGACTGAATTTACACTGGTGCCAAAGCTCTGTGGGTGTGCCCTTCCGTCTGTGTGTTTTGAATATTTTACAATCTACAGAGCTTCATGTTGCCTCCATTTTATCTTAAAGACATTTTTGAAAATGTCAATTAGATGCCTTTAAAACACTGATTGTGTGCCAAGTGATTTAGCAACACCAAAGGGAAATTACATGGCTGAATAAAGGCCCCACACTTGGCTCTTGGCTCAAGGTGTAACGAAAGGGAGATTAATGTTGCATACTGCTTGTTCAAGTTATTGTTGGTTATGCAAAACACACTTGGAAGTCTTAACATTTGTTTGGCTAAATGTCACTTATTTGCTCTCACTTTGTCAGCTCTTTAGCCTTTTGTGCTCCAATGTCAATGTATAATCAGTATTCCAGAATTTAAAAAGTTACTTACAGTATTTTGATACACAATAAAGTTGTCTTAACTATTTTTCTGTCAATTAAGATGTGTAAATCTCTTCATTTTCTTATGTCTTTGTGTGTGGTTTAAGAGTTGCCTCTTGAATTGTCAAAATCGCACTAATGGTAAAAGGAATCCATTACATTATTATTGAGTGATCGGAAATATAAATTATAATTGGGGATATATAGTGCATAGACTTAATATATTGAATGTATATGGTATTGATGTAAATTATTCATTTAATAGTATACCCAAAACATTAAAATAACTTCCTACCTACCCTTAGAAAAGAGGTCTTGATGAACACTGGGGAAATAAGTAAAATGACTACTGACAGTGATTTGCTTCGTTACTGATGCATAAAAAAACAAAAGAACTGGCTCCTAATGAAATCTTTTAAGCAACATTAAATCAGGTTGACGCCTGTCCCTGGCATGCAGATGAGTCAAGACAGACTATAAACAAGTAGCTGTACTCTGCCCATATATGGTATGACCGGCCCAGGCCTTTAACCATGGTTTCCAGCCCTGGATCTGTTTATTACTTCAGGTCCCCCTCGTGAGGTCCTTGTTGAGGGTGTTTGTACCCCCAGAATATTTTGACCACCTAGTGAAGGACCTCTGTTTTGATTTAAATAAAAATGGCGATTCGATTGGCTTGTTTACACCGTTTGACAACAATAAATTACACTGGTAGCTCTGCTCAAGCGGCACTGGTTAAAAGGAAAGATAAGCTACCCGTCAGAGAAACGTAACAGTAATAGTGATTCATGTTATGGCGGTCTGTCCATGCCAACGTGAAAACAAACACCCGTTTGGGTTTACTCCTACCTTCAGAAACTTCAAAGACCTCTTTCAGCTGGTGCGATGTCGCCCCTCTGTGGTAGAGAGGTGCACTACTGTTGGTGTTGTCTGAGCCAGTATAAATGTCTCATTTGCTTTGAAAAACAGATCAAATTTCGACTAATGGTTAGCCTTTTTTCTTTCTTTAACAAATTATGCTATACATATGACGTCATCCGAAGTCATATGATCACCAAACAGACTGAAATTTAGGTCGTTATTCACAAAAATTCTGACATCCTTCTCATTTCTGCTCACGATGTATAAAATGAAGCCAGATATTTTAAAGAATCTGTTGAGCCAGTTCTCAAATAATTTAATTTGATGATTATCAGTTGCAGCACACTGGAGGTAAAGATAATCGTTTTTCACTTATAAACTTTTTTTTGTTATGGGCTATTTTCTTTGAATATGGTCTTTAGTATCCCAAGAGAAATGTGTGTAAATATTCCAAAGTATAGGCTACTTGTTTAAACCCCAACCTTTCAAAGGTTTGGTCAGTACATTTTTTTAATGGTTTATTCACCAAGGCTACATTTAGGCTATTTGACCAAAAATACAGTAAAACTTTTAATATTGAGTAGTTATATATATATATATGTATATGTATATGTATATGTATATATATGTATGTATATATATGTATATATATGTATATATATATATATATATATATATATATATATATATATATATATATATATATATATATATGTATATATATGTATATATATGTATATATATATATATGTATATATGTATATATGTATATATATATATATGTATATATATATATATATATATATATATATATATATATATATATATATATATATATATATATATATATATATATATATATATATATATTCACATTTTATTCCTGCGGTTAAAGCTGAATTTTCAGCATCATGTTTCCACAAAAAATATTACGATTATTTGATTAAATAAAATTCAAAAGAACAGAATAGAAATCTTTGTGACAATGTTAGTTTTACTGTCACTTTTGATCCGTTTATGCAGTCTTTGGTGAATATAACGTTAAGTATTAATGTCTTTTTTTTTTATCTTTTGACGGTGACGTAGTAGGCTAGTGTTCGTTTCACTAACATGTTTTTACAATATCATAGGCTACTTGCTATTTTTTCAGACTAGTAATGGGTCTTTATACATTAAAATATAACTGCCTTTACTGGAAAACAACAGTGTGAGAGCCAATTTAGTCGCTTCGCACAACATTTTACACTTTACACATATTCAGCGGATCTATGTATTTATTTACTACCATAAAGAATCGCTGGACTGCAAAATAGTGTGTTATAGCAGACGTAAGGAACTATCATCCAATTTCTGGACACACACACACTCCTATCGCAGATTTTTTATTTATTTATTGACCTGAGGGAAGGGTTCTGGCAGACCAATCACAGCGCTTGCGGTCCGCGTAGAATTGACGCGTTGTTACATTTTTGGAGAGGTGCGCGTCAGGCTACGGCGTAGGGTACGGCGTATCCAACGCGTCTATGCGTAGGGTACGCCGTACCCTCTGCGTGCACTCGACGCAGAAGTATAAATTGGCCTTTAGTGGGGGAAAAAAAGCCTCGACGCTTTGAACACGTCAGGACTGGCGTTGGCGTTGGCAAGGAAGTAATAATGCGTGTCTCCTCCTCTAGTGCGACACGCCCAGCTCAGGAAAGCGCCTTTTTACGTCCTGGAATCGTTTAAGGTAATTTAATTATGACAAAATAGTATTTTTTAAACATAAACGGTCTATATATATGCAAGAGAATACACGAAACTATTGCTATTGCAAAGCTATGGCTTGCCCTTCTATCCAAGTCGTGCTAAATTCGTTGTTGAAGTTGTGTCATGGTTTCGCTTGCGAGCTCGAGCCCGATAAATCAATTCTCTCTCCTTTTGTTCGCTTTAAAAACGTTTTTGGAGCTGTTAAATCCCAATTGCTTAGGTTTAATGTATTTTAATCTGACAGAAGATTCAATTTCGCTTGGTCTTAATAGGAAATATATTTTGTTCATAGTACCTCTCAGTTTACAGCTGTTACGGTTTGCACGTGTATCATCCAGATGTTGTTGTAGTCTCACACTGAAATACCTTCTTTATTCTTGTGCAGTGCTCAAGAATACCTCATATATCTGTGATATACTGTTTGTGTTATTTCAGACTCTCTTTGGGGATAAAATAAACTTACTTTTATGTTACAGCTCTCAGCAAAGTAGGCCTACTGGTTACCTGCATACTAGAACATAATTATGAGTAATCTCAGTCAGTTCTCTATTGTGTTGATTTTAAAATTAATTCTAAACCTTAACATTAAAACAGTTGTTGCAGATATGTCTACATTCAGTGGGAAATCTGATAAGGAGATCAGTCAGCTGCTGGATGAATATGGCATTAAACATGGGCCCATAGTAGGTATGTGTTGTCTTTAATCTGATTAGTTAAAACATTTATAGTCATTAAAAATATAATAAAATGTGTTATTCAAAGAGTATGTTATTATATTTTCTTCATTACATTTAAGCACTAGTCCAGAAAGGGTTTTTGTCAATCTGGCAAAAGTTGTGATGTATTTGGTGGCGGTTTTGTTTTGCAGAATCCACTCGGAAACTCTATGAAAAGAAACTGAAAGAAGCCATGGCCAAAAACACAAAGCCTACCTCGTCTGACAGGACATACTACAGAGAAGAACGTAAGGCTTTGCTTAAAAAAAAAAAAAAAATAACAAACAAAAAAAACAAAGAGACAAGCGTTGATATCAACCTTATTAAGGTGTAGAATTACATTTGTGCAATTTGCTTTTGTTTTCATAGAGGAGGAAGTGGAATATGTTACCTATCAGCCCGTAAGTAAAAACTGACCTGAATTTTAAGGGTAAGTGTCATCAGATTTGTAGTCTTTTAATCAGTCAATATTCATATTTTGCAGCCACAACTGACAAGACACGATGGATTTGGTGATGTGTAAGTAGCTTTTTGTTCTTTTATTGAATATGAAATATTCCTGCTGAGATTACAGATAATTTCCTTCATCTATGCTGTTTACAGTAATTGTATAAATGTGATCTCTCTCCCCAGCACAAGGAGGACAAAGGTTACAGATGCAGATTTTGCTCAGGAGTGAGTGAGATTAATTTATTTCTTTTTCGTCTCAATTGAGGTTGCCACCTTCTAAAAGCTAACTGGATGCTGTCTCTCCACAGCATAAGGAGGTCAAAGTTTACTGATTATAGAGATGATGATGATGATGTAGACCATATCAATGAGTGAGTTTTTGTTTTAATAATATTGTTTCAGAATGTTTCTATTATTTCTTTTGTTCTGAACTTAAAATATGCTTGACTTTAATGTTGTACTGCAATGTTAATATTCCTGTAACCTCACTGAAAAATAAATGAAATGTCCTTTCTGTCTATTTTGAAGGTCCGTTATCAGTCCAACTCGAACAACCTATCAGAGTTCTTCTCGCCCAGGCCCGTCTGTCTCTAAATCCATCCAGCGTGGCGCCAGTCCAGAGACCAGCAAACGTGGAGGTGTGCCGGTGTGGCTGCGTGTCTTGGTGTTTCTTATCGTTGCTGTGTTTCTTTATTATGTGTACACGTGTATGGAGCCTGCAGAAGAGGTTCCCATTAAAACCATTCAGTAGAGGAGCAGTGAGACATTTTAAATATGTTCATCAGCCCCAACTAAAAATTATTCAGTAGAAGAACAACCAAAAATAGAGCCTGTAATATATTCAGTAAGAATACAGATTGTGAGCGGTTTAATACCAGTTATTATACAACCATGAACGTGTGCATAATGCATAGTTTTATTCAAATATTTGCTCAGCATTTTTATAAACTGACAGGAACCGATCTGGAAGTCTGACCAAATCAAGATATTTCAGATTTTTTAATGATAATTGTGGCATTTAAGTGCCTTTATTTTCTTTTGTGTTCATGGGACATTCTGTAACGCACTATTTGGTACGCTGCTTCTATTCACTGTTTTTTATGAATTCTGGGGTTCTGAATTTAAAGCATTAAAGGAACATGCCGACTTTTTGGGACTTTTGAGTTAGATAAGTCCATACATACCATTCTCATCTCCGTGCGTGCCATAACTCTGTCTGACACACTCACTGCTAGCCTAGCTTAGCACAAAGACTGGAGGTAAACGGCTCCATCTAGCCTACTGCTCAATAAGTGACAAAATATTACGCAGCGCTTAAAAATAGGCTAACTTCCGTCAACATAACCAACGTGACAACCTGCTTGCACAGAGAGCGTGCTGGGGACTATTTTCAGGCGCTGCGTAATATCATTGAGCCTGCTGTACCCATGGTATGGTAGCCAAGTTCCTTGATCATTACGCAGGAATGAGAGAATAGTTCCTAGTCATATCGGTCTCTTTTCATTTGCCGCCGGTCTTAGTATACGATGTAACTAAACACATCACAACATGTAAATAGGAAAATGTTGCCGTTATTTTGTCACTTTTTGAGCAGTAGGCTAGCTGGAGCCATTTACTTCCAGTCTTTGTGCTAGGCTAGGCTAGCGGCGGGTGCGTCAGACAGAGTTATGGCACGCACTGAGATGAGAATGGTATGTATGGACTTATCGGACTCTGGGGGATACGGGGAATAAGATAAAGTCCCAAAAAGTCGACGTGTTTCTTTAAGAGCATATTTAAGAAATAAAGCACACAATATTAGGCTATTTAGTGAATAATAGTTTCAGCGATTGGTCGTTGTTAGGTACAATGCAACACAACCGCTTCAGTCAAGACTACATTCACAATATAGTAAAACCTTGAGTGCCTTAATACAATTGTTATAAAGTTTTGTAGTTACATATAAATTGTATAAATATAATTCTTTTTGTTATTAACAGATTCATTAAGTACTATCCTTCTGCTACACAGTATTGTCCCTGACATGTAAACACTACCAGTATGTTTTTAGCTTATGCTTTTGTTTTGAATGTTATATAGTGTACCCAAAAAGTATTTGGACAACGTAAGCCACACATAAAATACAGTATATGCAGATGAGCCAAAACATTATGACGCCAAGGCATTACCAGCAGATCCTTTAAGTCCCCAGTAACTTCTGAGGTGGATCGAACTTGTTGATCCAGCACATCCCACAGATGCTCAATCAGATTGAGATCTGGGGAATTTGGAGGCCAGGGCAACACCTTGAACTCTACATTGTTTCTCAAACCACTCATGAACAATGTGTGCAGTGTGCATTATTCTGCTGAAAGAGGTCAGTGGCATCAGGAAAACCCATTGTCATGGGAGTGTACCTGTTTTACAACGTGTAGGTGGCACGTGTCAAATGTACGTGAATGGCTGGACCCAGGGTTTCCCAGCAAAACATTGCCCAGAGCATCATCCTCCCTGTTTCTTGCCACTGCTGACCAAGAGCAACCCACAAGACTTGCCGTTTCAGTCATACTCTGACCATAACAATTTGGCCCGTCAAAATCTCTTGTCTTTATTTCTGCTGCCTGCATCCACATTGATTGCAAGGACTGCTTTTTCACTAATCATCTACTTAGAACATGTGACCTTTTTAGAAAATGGTCAACATTTTTTGCTTCACCCATGTCTGGTCACAATGTTTTGGCTCATCAGTGTATGTTGTCATTGCATTGAATTGTCATTAGATAAGTGAATGCAAGCCAATGTTGATACCAAAGCTTTTATCAATTTGAAAAGTAATTGCACATCCAAAAATTGTCTTAAATTTGAACAGTATTTTATCATTCAAAGCTATACAAACTTATTTTTGTAAAATGTTTGCTTGAAAGCTTGTGCTGCCTTTTAATGCCACTTGGTTTGAAATTTTACCTAAATAAGTGATATTTGTATAGGGATTTTTTTATGTTCATATCAGCTTGATTAAATCCTTTTGACAAAAATGCTTTGTTTTAATGAGGTTTTCAACTTTTTAAAAATGCAATTCTCAAGGAGGAACATGTCCATAAATATTACATTGCTATCTCTAACTGTTCTGCTTTTTATTTCTTGACTGCTGTCAATGAAGTGAATAAAGCCACATTAGAAAATCCAGTTTGTTACAAAACATCAAATTACACATTTGCTCAGAAAGTGCTTTATTAAATGAAGGTATCATATATATGGAGGGACTGCAGTATCAGATGCAGTTTCTAAAACACAAAGAAGAGAAGCAAAGTCAAGCTTTTGCAAATACTCAATGTGTTAAACTATTCTAAGACTCAATTTCCTGCAGACTCATTCAAACTGCATTTACTGCTAACCGGAAAAGCAATTTAATCCATCCGCTAATGAGAATCTGCTCACCCTCCAGACTCAAATCCCAACACTGTGACGATGATGTTGATAAGAACAGTAAAGAACACAAAAACAGTGGCCATATTATTCATTGTGTTCAGCCTCGGCTGTTTCTTAACGTCATTCAGGTCATACTTCACTGAAGGAATCAAGAGAAAGATCAGTGAGAGGAGATCAGAATTCTTTCAATCCGACATAAGTGAGCTGTAAACTAACCAATGAAGATGAGTAGGAGGCCAACAATGACCTGCAGTGAGATGGACAGTGAGATCAGAGCAATAAGAGGGACGTAGAAGCGGTGCTGAGGTCCGTTCCCTGTGGCATGATTCTGACGGAGTGAACATTAGATTATAACATTCAGTGGCCTGTGCACTCAAGAACATGAAATTAGTCAATATAATAACAGTAGCTAATGAGTGCAAGGCAAAAGTTATAACACATTTAAATGTTTGTTCGAGTTATTTGCACAGAACAGACTGAAAGCTCAAGCAAATAAGAAAGTTCACACAGCACTGCTTGTACACAGAACTAAAGGACATTTTCAACAAAGTATGACCATCACTTAGGTGCCATTAAGTGGATGAAATCCTGACAAGCCTGCTTGCATGTAACAGAACATTATGTTGAATAAATGACTTCATATAAAAGCATATTAATCCCACTAAAGAGCTGCTAGGTGTTCTCTGCACTACAACAGATCAGGAAGCACACATCTGTTACTCACCACTCCTTGTTGATTGAGGGCTTGATCCTCCATTGGCTTCAGGTTTTGTTTAGCAGCAGAAATGTTTAAAAGCAGCTCACAAATGACTCAGCTCACCATGAGAAGTGTTTTACACTACAATCCCTGGCTCTCTCCAAAAGATGTGCTTTTAAAGATTGAGAGAAAGACCCTCCCATCAGTCACTCTCACCAATGTGTGAACAGACCACTTTGAAACGGATGACTTCTTTAGTTTACACATTTAAATGTAAAATATCTATAAATTAGAAGAAAAAACACCATGTGTTTTTGTAATGTAAACCTTTATTTAAAAAAAAAAGACATGTCATGACATACTGCAGATCAAAGATAAACTTGTTTCCTACTGCATCTGCATTATTTGGGAGTCAAAATGTACTAATAGCAACTCAAACACAACCCAACATGGAGTTTTATAAAGAAAGGATTGTTTCTTATAGCTATTAGGAGTATATTATTAGATGGAACAATTTCATCATTAGTTGGGAGGTCTATTAATGTGACAGCCATTTATTTACAGTATAATATAAATCTGTACAATAGTGCTTGGCATAGTGGTTGTAAAACACAAAGGGCTAAGGGCACAGTCCTGGTCATGTAAATAAATGGACTGATTGAAGTTTTTTTTGGCCCTTTTTACCATTAAAAACGTAAATTTAAGCAATAGGCTGTAGATTTCCGTTGAGACAGTGAGAGTTGTCCTTCAAGTTATGATTGGTGAAGGGAAAGAAAAGCCACGTATCTGTTCTTCAGCTCCTCCAACTGTTTGGCTAAAAATAAAAAAAAGCATCTTAATTGAATGTTTGTGTAAAAGGTTTGCTCAAATCCAAGACATCCAAGAAAATACTCACGTAGTGTGTGCTTTTCTCCTTTAGACCAGTACCGTCTGTCTGTCTGCAGCTGTTGCACTGTTTGTGTAAGAGACGACGATGTTTCAGACAGCTGCTTAAGAGCCTCCAGCTCCTGAAGAGTAAATGAAGAATATGCTAAGTATTTGTACATGAATATTATATTATATAATATATATATATATATATATATATATATATATATATATATATATATATATATATATATATATATATATATATATATATGTGTATGTATGTATGTATGTATGTATATATATATATTTATATTTATTAGGGGTGTAACGGTACACAAAACTGACGGTTCGATACGTACCTCGGTTTTGAAGTCACGGCTCGGTACAGTAGTTTTACAAAATTGCTTATGTATTTTTATTAAACAGTGGTTTACTGAAAAAAAAGTGTCCTTAAATGAATTATAACTAAAAGTTTATTGAATATATTGCTGTAAACTATAAAGGGAGCCCTTAATTGCACATTAATACTAAAGGTTAACAACAGAGCCCAAAACTATTAGCCTAAATTCAGTTGCTATTTATTTTTAGATATAATAATCAACACTCAAATTACACATTGTATGTAAACTTCACATAAAGCAGTTTGTGCATTAACTTCTAAATCTAATTACAAATGTATGTTTTTACTCCAATTCGTTGTTGAAATATAATCATTTATACACAGTGGCTGCCTAGGCTAATATAGTGCATATATTTAGTAAAAGAGTTAATTTCTCTAGTGAACTAACAGCTGTGGACACTGAATGACTTTCCTGAGGTAAATGCTACATGACATTGTTTACAAGGCGTTTTATTGACATCTTTCCGCGGTTAAAACACAGAGTTGTTTGTAAGTTGTAATGTATCCTCAACATACCGTCAGCTGTTGATTCATGTTTATTCTTTGACTAGGAAGACATTATCGCATTCGCTCTTGCACCGCGCCGACACATACACTCACCTATTATTAGGAACACCATACTAATACTGTGTTTGACCCCCTTTTGCCTTCAGAACTGCCTTAATTCTACGTGGCATTGATTCAACAAGATGCTGAAAGCATTCTTTAAAATTGTTGGCCCATATTGATAGGATAGCATCTTGCAGTTGATGGAGATTTGTGGGATGCACATCCAGGGCACAAAGCTCCCGTTCCACCACATCCCAAAGATGCTCTATTGGGTTGAGATCTGGTGACTGTGGGGGCCATTTTAGTACAGTGAACTCATTGTCATGTTCAAGAAACCAATTTGAAATGATTCGAGCTTTGTGACATGGTGCATTATCCTGCTGGAAGTAGCCATCAGAGGATGGGTACATGGCGGTCATAAAGGGATGGACATGGTCAGAAACAATGCTCCGGTAGGCCGTGGCATTTAAACGATGCCCAATTGGCACTAAGGGGCCTAAAGTGTGCCAAGAAAACATCCCCCACACCATTACACCACCACCACCAGCCTGCACAGTGGTAACAAGGCATGATGGATCCATGTTCTCATTCTGTTTACGCCAAATTCTGACTCTACCATCTGAATGTCTCAACAGAAATCGAGACTCATCAGACCAGGCAACATTTTTCCAGTCTTCAACTGTCCAATTTTGGTGAGCCCGTGCAAATTGTAGCCTCTTTTTCCTATTTGTAGTGGAGATGAGTGGTACCCAGTGGAGTCTTCTGCTGTTGTAGCCCATCCGCCTCAAGGTTGTGCGTGTTGTGGCTTCACAAATACTTTGCTGCATACCTCGGTTGTAACGAGTGGTTATTTCAGTCAAAGTTTCTCTTCTATCAGCTTGAATCAGTCGGCCCATTCTCCTCTGACCTCTAGCATCAACAAGGCATTTTCACCCACAGGACTGCCGCATACACTCTCAAAATTGCTTAAAATCACCTTTCTTTCCCATTCTGACATTCAGTTTGGAGTTCAGGAGATTGTCTTGACCAGGACCACACCCCTAAATGCATTGAAGCAACTGCCATGTGATTGGTTGATTAGATAATTGCATTAATGAGAAATTGAACAGGTGTTCCTAATAATCCTTTAGGTGAGTGTATATCAGTCATGCCACATTATCGTTTGAATTTCATGATAAAATGGACAGAATACTTAATATGTTCGTGTGGGAACTCGGATTTAAGTACCGCGTTTAAAACAAGCCGACTGTTAACCATTAAAGATTGCTTTTGGAACCGTTCGGTACATGCGTGCACCGTACCGGAAGTCTTGTAACGAAACGTATCGGTACGAATATGTGTACCGTTACACACCTAATATTAGGGCTGAAACGATTAATCGAGTAACTTGATTGCAAAAATTCCTCGAGGGAAAAATTCTGCCTCGAAGCCTCGTTAAATTCCTATGACGCGCAGGGATCTGATTCACACGGACCGCTGTTCAATGTTCAGGAAACACACCATAGCGTGATACATTTTGAATTTAGTTGGCGCGATGGCGGAGAGTAAAGATGTCCATAAACTGCAGAGAATGTCTAAAGTTTAGGATCATTACATTCTTAACAAAGAAGAGAACAAGGTGCAATGTGTCTACTGCAAAGTAGACCTGGCATTCCACAGCAGTACGACTTCAATGGTAACGTAGCCTAAGCCTATACATTGATGTTCGCTGATTTTAATCCCATACTGTATTTGTAGCGATGTCGTGATGCAGTTTGACTAGATATGATGTTTAGCTTTGATGTTTTTAAGTACTATGGTATTCACGTTCAATTGCAAGAGCTGGCCTAAAAAAAAGAACCCCCGCTTCACACACACGCGCGCACACACGCGTTCTATTGAAAATGAATGTATGTATTTCTGCCGTACCAAACTGCAATGAAGCAACTGGTCTGACTGGGGCATCACTCTTCCTCACGCACACACACGCGCGCACACACACACACACACACACACACACACACGCGCGCACACACACGCACACACACACACACACACACACACACACGTCAAGTCAACTTTATTTATAAAGCGCTTTTAACAATGTAGATTGTTTCAAAGCAGCTTTACAGTGTTAAACAGCAAAATAATGCAACAGAATTTTATTCAGCTGTATAGCCATTCTGGAGAAAACGGTGATGTCATCAGTTCATTTCAATTATCATACAGTGACAGTGTGGGCTTTAGATCAGTAATTAGATAAGTCATTTAGTTTATATGGTTAATTTAGTTTAATAATTAGATTTATTTGGATATTTAGTTGAAAAAATTAAGAAAAATTTAGTGAAACACACACACACACAGGTTGCTAGATTCCCATAGCAAATAGGCTAACCCCAGAAATTATATATTATTTGTTAGTAGCCTAATGGTAAATGCTGCAGGTGTAGAAATCTACATAAAACATATTTACTTTGATGTCTAGATTACAGCATGAAACCTGTTGAGCATGTTAATAAATTAGATTGCTTTTCCTCTTCATTTTCGTTATGCATGATTTGTTTTGGTTTTTAAAAATATTTTTTTTATTTTATCGATTAAGTGCTAGATTAATCGATTACAAAAATAATCGATAGCTGCAGCCCTACCTAATATATATATATATATATATATATATATATATATATATATTTTATGTATGAAGTCACTAAGGGGACATGGTGATGGAAAAATATGAGATGGGAGAAACATTCCCTTTTACATTCCCTTGCAATTTCCCCCCAAAATTCACTGACTAAACGTTATCATTCTCTCACAAAAGTATTGCCTTTCTCCAAGAAACTTTGCAAAACATTTGCTTTCTGTCGCAAAGTATACTGCATTTCCCAGAGAATCTTTATGGTCACTCGCAAAACATTTAAACATTGTGTTCACTTCACTCGCAAAACATTTGCTGCGTTTCCCAGATAAACTTTGTGTTCACTCACAAAGCATTTGCGTTCTCTCGCAAAACTAATGTGTTCCCCGAAGAAACTTTGTTTTCTTTTCGTTTTTGTTTACCAAAGCAATGAAATATAATTTTGCCTCTCACCTTATATTATTTACATCACAAAAGTTTCTAGGGGAATGCAAAAGCACTGAAATAATTTTCATTCCATTCTGTTAGTCTACTGCAGATAAAAGATGTCTGAGGTTTTACCTTATTACAGGAGTGCAGAAGCTGATGTACAGATTGAAACACACTAGTGCCCGAGCTGAGGGCCGGAGGGGCTCTCTGGCAGTACCCTTTAAAGTCAGTGTTGTAGAGGTGTCCGAAGGCTGTCATAAACTGAGACATGTCCGAGATGGCCACTTTCAGCACACATGGGGACAGCACAGCTGCAGAACCTGAAGAATCTGACTGCAGGAACTCACACTGAAGAACAGAAAGGATCATGCTATTATACAAACCAGACTCATGATATCAGATCCGAAAAGCGGCACATGACGGTCCCACCTCTTTGTGGAGCTCCTCTAATGTGCTCTGGGTAGACTGCAGCAGTGCTTTGGCCTCTGACAGGCTTTCTTCTCCATGACTTCCAAGTCGGGAATGTTGCTCACTCCTTCAACAGAGGTAAGTAACAACGGTGTTCAACAGTCTTGATAAAAAAAATGCACATGGCCACATAACAAAATGACACTAACCTGTTAATGAAATCACGGGGTTTACTGTGGTTCCCTTTCTTTTTGTTGTGAGCGGACTGTGTGCGTATCAGATGTTCACGGATGTGTGCGGGCCACGGGTTGCAGGTTGGGTTCAGGAGCATATCCAGGTCAGATAAGTGATCGTGAAACATCAGCTCGCCGAGAAGATCATCGTTCTTCACACTGTCATCTCCAGATGATGACTTCTGGCTATGTCGATCCAAACAAAGCACAAGTAGGTCAAAGAAACAATTTTTTTTATTTTAGGAGGGTCTGGCTCAATGTTGATGTTAAATCAATTATATAAAACACAGCAAATGCCAGATACCTAGAGTGTATGGAGGAGTCTGCTTGAATGACCATCAGAAGCTGCTCTTGAAACGCCAGCTGCCGTAACGGTGGTGCAAGACCCTGAAAATATAACAGATGCAATAGGACAGATTCATTCAGTCTGCTTTAGTTTATACATTTAAAATTATTAGATAAGAATGGCTGTACCATAGCAGTTAAACAGCCAAATTAGCCTGATTTATTCAACTGTTGTGTATGAAACAACTTGAGTAAATCAATGCATTTTTGGACAAACATTTTTTTACTTAAACTTTCAGCATTGTTGCTATACAGGTGCAATAAACAAGGGGAAATTCCTCATGTAAAATGTACTACTAGACAGTATAAAGATCAACATCATATAACTCCATACCTTGATTAAATCCTGGTCATTAGCTTTACATAACATCATTTCATTACCAAACCGCGTGAGTTCTGTGTGAGAGAGAAAGCACAACAATAACAAAACAATGAGCATAAGAAAATAAAACAATACGAAAATTTGCATTTGTTGGACTTGCCTTGAATTATATCCTCATTCTTCGTTGCTTTAGTTGTGGAAAACTTCTCTCTTAGGGATGGACAAATGCTTTGTAAAAAATAAACACAAACATAGTAAAGCATTTTAGTACATGCATTTACTTATAACAAACACACTTGGCACCACTATCATCATGTTTAATAGTCAATCACAATCAGGCATCAGACCTGGTACAAATCCACTTGAGTATATCAGTCCTGTGTAACGAAGGAGAGCAGAGGAGCTCCTGCATGCTCTCTGCCTCCCTCAGGTACAGCCCATCCACCAGAGGACAGCCCAGACTCTGAACACAACATTAACACTTATTAGTAAATTACAATTTAAACATATTGGCCTGGTTTCACAGACAGGGCTTAGATTAAGCCAGGATTAACCAGATGTGCCTCTTAAGACAAAACAATGGCATTGACATAATTTAAGATATGTCAGTGCAAGTTGCTTTCATTTAAAACAAGTCAAACATGCATTTTATTCTGGGACTGGGACTAAATTTAAGTTTTGATTCTGAAACCTGGGGCTAATCTCATCTAAAGCATCAGATAGTATCACAATTTCTTGGACTAAGTATCACAATGACACTATTGTTTAACCAGTTTCTTGATTGTGTTATTGTGGCAATTAGCCTAGGTCCAGTTCCTTACATATGATGCATGAAATCAGTTTTCAAACTGGGGTCGACAAACAAAGGGAGTACAAATACATTTTAGAATGGGGGTCCCACGCGAAGGTGTTACTATTTAGGGTATTGAAATCCCCTGCTAAACTCTGCATGACAGTGGCCCTCGAGAATCAGGGTTGAGAATGCCTGGGCTATAGCATACACAGATTCTGATAAGAGAAACTATTATTTTTCTACATTATTTCTATTACACAAGTAAATCTGTTGTCTACTAAATTGTGGACAGCAAATAATTCCCTGAAATATCTGTTATAAATACAAATTTATTTAGCGTTAGTTGATAACTTTCGTAAATTACGAAGCAACAATTAGCTCCAAAAGTAGCGTTGACGTCGATAACTAACTTAGACACTAAACAGTACTGCACTCAAAACAGCCAGTTTTAACTTTGCGAAACATCAAACAATTATGTAATGTCTCCTTACAACGGGTGGTGAGTCTATGAAGATGTGGACGCTACCTGAAGGATGTTGTAAACTCGCAGAGACAGCTGCAGCTCTTTTGAATCGCCCGCCATGTTGGAATTCCTGCAGTGAGTCTGTTGGCTGTGCGGAAGTGTCATTCAGCGCCTGCGGCTACAGCGACGCCCAGCGGCCACGCGCATATTACAACTAAACAAAAACTACAGTATATGCTATAATTACACAGAATACAAAAGCAGGTATTAATTTGGAAGCATATGGGTAGCAATATTCAATTTGAAATGTAATATGCAAAATGACAATGTATTTCTGTATTTCAATGTACATTTTCCACACCAAATGTGCAACGTTTGGAGCAAAATGCTAATGCAAAATGCAATCGTGTCTTAACTGTGAGTGTAAATGCAATTAAGAAAAACAACATTCAAATTAACATTTTGCTACAATTTTTGCTTATATATATCTAATCTTAGATATAACATATCTAATCATTTATGTAATACATTTTTAATTTTGTGTTTAAATTATAAATTATATCTAGTGTAGGAAAAAATGGCATTTTGCTCCAAACGTTGCACATTTGGTATAGAAAATGTAAATTTAATTACTGAAATAATTGTGATTTTACATATTGCATTGCCATTTTGCATATTACATTTAAAATTGAATATTGCTACCCATATGCTTCCATACCTTATGATTTTTAAAAATGACAAAGTATATTAATTGAGTATTGGAGCTTTTTTGTGGTAAATTACTAGTTTTTTTTAAATTATTTTCTTTTATATCATATGAATTTAGTATCAATTCATCCCTTTTTTTCTTGCTGGAACAAATCAAATGTCAAAAGTACTGTATGAAATAGCTTTAAATAAAAGTATTTTGGACAAAAGTGTTTTATTTCAATGAGGTTTTCAGCAGTGTTGCTCTTGGAAAGATAGATAAAGAAAAATAAAAAGAGCACATTTTCACAAACATTTTAATGTGATCTCTATTTTGTTCCTTATATAAAAGATTATCCTTGATATCTGCTTTCTTTCCCATAAACCGAGTTAGTTAAAAATGTGCTGCCTAAAGATAAAAAACATCACATGAATATTGCTGAAATGATATGGAGTACAGTGTCCTGTAATCTGCTGGGTAAATATCTTATCAAATGCATGATGATGAAGGCAGGCTGAGTGTAAATACAATCACATGTGAGCAGTCCTTGTGTGCTTGCTTATACATCATCTGTGCTGTTTAAAGATCTGGTCTGAGCGAGTGCAGTCTCAAATATTACACTGCCCCTGAAACAAGGGGATGAGATGTAAAGTTAGTACAGTCTGACTGTTATTCTGATGTGAGAATAAAGAAGGCATATGTCCAGATTCTGGCATTTCCTCAATTAACTGAGCTGTAAATAATCGACAGTATTTTTGAAAACAAGATTTAAAATACATCTATTTACTGAGATTTTGCTGTTACTCTGCTCACCCTCCAGACGACTCAAATCCCAACGCTGTTATGAAGATGTTGATAAGAACAGTAAAGAACACAAATACAGTTGCAGCATCATTCAGTGTGCTCAGCCTCGGCTGTTTCTTAACGTCATTCAGGTCATACTTCACTGAAGGAATCAAGAGAAAACAGTGAGAAATCAGTGAGAGGAGATCAGAATTCTTTCAATCCGACATAAGTGAGCTGTAAACTAACCAATGAAGATGAGGAGGAGGCCAACAATGACCTGCAGTGAGATGGACAGTGAGATCAGAGCAATAAGAGGGACGTAGAAGCGGTGCTGAGGTCCTGAATGCAGCACCGTCTTCAGCTGAGAGGAGTTCGCCATCAGAAGAGCCACATCCAACATGCTCTGTGCTGCACTCTTCTTAGTAGCGTAATGATTCATGTTGAAGGGACGCAGACCGTTCCCTGTGGCATGATCCTGACAGGGAGTGAACACTGTTAAACCTATTCTATGTATTTTATATTTCCTCTTAAATAACCACTTCAACAAAGGGGATTCTAAAGAGGAATGCAGAAGAAACAATGCCATATGGCATTTTTACAAGTTACAGGTTCATACTATAGAAATAGAATAAACTGGTATGGTAACTAACATAAAGCAGGGATGAATAAGATTGCAGTTGGATTTTCATTTGTATGTCAGAAATCTGCACAAATTTAATCAATAAGCCAAAAAGAATGCCCTGGGATTTGTAAGGCCATTACATGATAACTATAAAGGTGAGTAAAATTAATAACATGTATTTAATATAATTATTTCATCATACTTAATAAAGTTGACATGCATGAGTAGTGTGGTCAATGTAGCATCAAATACTGTCTGCCATTTTTCGCATTTCAGTAACATGCCTACATAAGAAAATGTTATTTTTAAAATGGCTCATAATCTGCCAACAAATTACATGTTTTTTTTTTTTTAGTTAATTAACAGTAATTTAAACAGATGATCTACTGTAGCTCAAATTGCTCAAGAAGTTAATGCTGGTTCTGATAGAAAGGTGTCAGAATACACAGTGCGTCGCAGTTTGTTGCGTATGGGGCTGCATAGCCGCAGACCAGTCAGGGTGCCCATGCTGACCCCTGTCCACCGCCGAAAGCACCAACAGTGGGCACGTGAGCATCAGAACTGGACCACAGAGCAATGGAAGAAGGTGGCCTGGTCTGATGAATCACATTTTCTTTTACATCACGTGGATGGCCGGGTGCGTGTGCGTGGCTTACCTGGGGAACACATGGTACCAGGATGCACAATGGGAAGAAGGCAAGCCGACGGAGGCAGTGTGATGCTTTGAGCAATGTTCTGCTGGGAAACCTTGGGTCCTGCCATCCATGTGGATGTTACTTTGACACGTACCACCTACCTAAGCATTGTTGCAGACCATGTACACACTTTCATGGAAAAGGTATTCCCTGGTAGCTGTGGCCTCTTTCAGCAGGATAATGCCACAAAGCAAAAACGGTTCAGGAGTGGTTTGAGGAGCACAACAATGAGTTTGAGGTCTTGACTTGGCCTCCAAATTCCCCAGATCTTAATCCAATCGAGCATATATGGTCAACACAATATTATATATATATATATATATATATATATATATATATATATATATATATATATATATATATATATATATATATATATATATATAAAATGTCATAATTTTATGCCTGATCGGCACAAATATATATATATACACTCTAAAAAAAAAGGTTCTATATGGCACCAAAAATGGTTCTTGGCTCGTAATCATAGGGGAACCTCTTTAAGTGCTATATGATTACGACGAATAACCATTTTTGGTGCCATATAGAACCTTTTTTTAGAGTGTATATATATATATATATATGTGTGTGTGTGTGTGTGTGTGTGCAACATCAAAATGGGCACAAGGCTTGACTGTTCAAGGCATGATCGTAGCTAAATTTTAGGATATTCAAACATATTCTACATTCAAGTTATACGCATAATATAAGTGTCTCATATGCATCCTAAAAATGCAACATATGTGTGTGTTCTACTATCTAGAATGTCAAAGATTCTCAAATTGTTCATAGGCTATATGGATTTTTTTATTTTACATTTCTTGTTAAAAGTTTGAGCTTGGTCAGCATGGATTAAAGATATGAACTCTGCGTTGGTTAAATACAAAGGATTGGAATGATGACATTTCCAGGGCAAGCCTGTAGTCTGTCAGCATAGCAGTTTAGGGTGGTGATGAAGGGTGTTCTCCAGAGAGCAGCAAACAAACGATCACTCCCTAATATGATATATAGCCTACTGTTACAAAACAGAACTGGTTTAATTCCTCTTTCACACGTCAAATGCACTGCAATAGATGATGAGTTACAGTATTTAGCTAATTGATAAACCTGTAGCCTAAATAACAGATAAAAAATAAACATTTTATGGTAGGCGATAAGCCTATATTTTTCATATTAAAACCGCACAACACGTCTCCATTCTTAATTCTTCTAGCGTGAAATTAAACTGTTTTAGTTTGTTTAAAAATATCAAGAAAAAAAAAAACTCTACCTCCGATTCTTTGAGAGCTCGGTTCTCCTCCGCCATCGGATGCTCAACTTTCATGAGTTTCGCTTAGTAGAATTATTTGAAGGAAACATTCGAGAAGCTCACAAAGTAATAATACAAACAATGCGTGATAAAGTAATGATTTCTACACTGAAACATACACGGATTTCCCTTTTTAGCTCTCCCCAAGATGTTCTGGCAGTGGGCGTGCTTTCTTTCCAGGTATTACGTCCTTTATATAACGCCCACTTACCTTAACTCCACGTCTATTTCTATACAGTAGTAAATATGACATATTCTTTATTAATTAAGCAGACCTCCATTAAGGACAGCAAGACAATTGCTTTACACGTTGTCTCCCATTATCTTTTCAGATAACCCTGCCTCTAAACAGCACATAAAAAAGTGACTTTGTCAATATGTCAAAATAAGTCAAATGTTCTGTCTAAGTGGGCAGTTCCTGGACAGAATACCATGCAATGAGAACCAGACTTATAACAGTGGTTTTACTTCAAAATCAGTGCTGTAATCAATGTTCCCGTACTTAAGCTATGCTCAGAATATGAAGTTTAATGTTACCTGATGAAAAAGTGTTGGAGACCTTGTTGCCCATCTATTCATGGCAAAAGGATATATCTGTCCAATAAAGGTTTTCTTTAAGGGAAGAGGTGATCTGGCAGTCTTGTACAATGTCATCAGGCCGAAGAAAGAATCACAGGCACACAATGAAACACAACCACAGACACTGGTCAAAGTTATTATTGTAGAATACTTTGATTTGATTTTTTTATACAGACAAAAAGTGTTGACTTATTTTCCCATTAAATTCTTAGATTCCATACAGTTTAGTCTACAGTATACAGCTGTGTTCTTTCATCATAGATAGATACTTTTTTTCTCTTAAATAACAGGCAGGTAATTAATATATTTAATAGTTTAATTTTTTTGTCTTTTTTTCCATTGTAGAGCAGTAAGTGTATGTTCAGGAGAATGTGCAACTGTTTTTTTCCATCAGCTAAAAGTTCACTGATGAAAAAAGACAATAATAATTATAATAATAGTCATAATAATCATAATAATGTACAAGCTGTTCAATTTTAATTCTTTACAAAAAAGCAAAAGGAGAAAGAAAGAGGAAGAGACAATAGAGTAAAACAAACCAAAAAATGTGCTTAAATCGTAAACAAAAGATGCACATGTGCACATTTTGGCAAAAATGTACAGTGATGGTGCAGTTGTACAATAATTTATAACTTTTATATTAAATATAGTATATTATACATTATACTCTTTTTCACATTACATTTTTTTTCACCTTACCTTGCGTGATTTTTCTACAACAGAATGGAACAAAATGAAGGCAGACGATGGAGTTTTGGATTATCTGTTTTCTTTTCTTTTTTATATATATATAGGCTATATATATATGCGTATATATATTTGTCACTCTATCAGGAGTCTCGATAAAGTGTCTGTCTGTTGTGGTGGAGACGAGGGATATACATATGCCACTGTAATATACATCATCACTGTCTGGAGAGTTCAATGATTGGGGTATACGTCTTAGATATAGTTAGATTTAAAAATTATTCAGAGACGAGCATAGCTTGAGGCCTATTTTGGTAGTTAAGCTTTGCTGAGGATAAGATAAGGTTAGGAAATGTTTCTTTATAATGGTTTAGCAGGTTCACTGACCTGTCCTCCCTGACCACCACTTTGGCCTGCTGATTGTGTCTGGGCCTTTAAATGGGTTCAATCTGTGAGACCTGCCAGCGCTCTCCACACTAGAGACTCCACTGAAACTGTCTGAGCCCGATCGAACTCAGCCAAAGGTCGGACACATTCATGCAGATATAACACAGTTTTGCTTGAAGGCATATTCCGGGTTCGAGTTAAGCATTTGTGGCATAAATGTAGATTAGGCTACTATTTTTTGTTTGTTTGAAGAAAACAACTATTTTATAATTATTAATAATAAATTATATAAGAAGCAACAATTAAGGTTATGGCAAGAAATGAAATTGAATGAGTCCAATATTTGGAGTATTTAAAAGAGGGAATTGATTCTGTTAAAATGTGTAGCCTATTATTTGCTGTTTAAATCATAATTTTTACAGTCATTTTAGGGTGTATGGTCTATCTATGGTGTTGTAAAATTGGATTTCATTTTGCACAGAAAAGGTTAGCAAGTGTTTCCCCCCTACATTTCAATTCATGTTGACATGGCTAAACTATGACTTTTTGTATGTTTACGGATTGGCCCTATTCACTTCCATTGCAAGTGCCTCACATTTGTTAAATAAAAGAATGGACTGAACCCAGAATATTCCTATAAAAATGGTTTTCCATTTAAAGATCCGACAACAAAATGTTCTGCTATTCGCAGAACGGGTCAACCCATTTTAAGCAGCGTGTCTGTTGGCATTTAACAAGTAGTCAGATTGGCAGTGTGACACTGCTCCACCTCCAGGCTCCACGCCACGAACAGGGCAGAGTATCAGGAGGAGAACACCAGCATGGACAATAGCACATAATGACAGCACAGATGCGCTGGGAGGAGAAACGTGTGTCCACCTGAAGCATCGACAGACGAAAGTGAAGTCAAACAATGACGGCAAAGAGCGAGCGCTATGATATCAACATGCTCCGCAAAGACACGATCGACCAATGCAATGACATGATCTAGTGACGCTCATGCTTGCATTGTCTGCTTTCGATATTCGCCAGTTTCTCTGAACTGGACAATCTAGAAAAGTATTCTATACAGATAAAGGTTTTTTTCGAGATCCATATGTACATGTCGTGAAGCGAATTTCACAGAGCTGTGGGCAGGGCAGTCTGTTGCATAAGTGCCGGTCTCATTCCCAAAATGATTGTATTACGTTGCAATGCATTGACTGTAGCAGTATGATAGTAACTGTACCATTCCAGACGATAATGGGGTGTAAAAGGAGGTAACCCCGGATGGTACGGCTGATCAATGGAACGTCAACGGAATGTAACTGAATCAAACATACCATCATCTGACATGGAGAATCATGCATGTCTTTATGTATGTAAGAGGGATTATTGTTTTCTGTGCAATGATCTGAAAGGCTAACCTATGGACCAATAGCAGGACGGCGTGTCTATCGAAGTCCATAGTGAACGTTTGCTCAGTGAACCTCGATATTGTGCAAAAGTAATGATACCCTCACGGATTGTCCATTGTTTTAGTATCTTTTTTTAAAACTATGGTGTGGCAGTATAAGATGGATTCCCCTACCCTGGTGACCACAGTCTGCAGATACATACACAATCACAATCTGATAAATATTTCACACGTATGAGGAAAGCAAGTGTGAGCGCGAATGCATTTAAAGGGCCAGCAGGTAAGCATGTACTCAACGAATAGAATTATTTGAACATGTTTAAAGGGTTGATGCATTTGTTGGTGTCATCTGCACAACATGGATTCTTATGGCTTTAATGAGAAACAAATTGAAGACACCATTAAATGTCGAGTCTGGGCAAACCCACTGAAATACTTAAATTTCAGCTACTTTGAACAAGGTAAGACATTAACAAGGCCATTTTGTCGTAAGGCTGATTGCCATTGCTGAGATGGAAAACCACCAAAATCCCACCCACGTCCATTGTATCGCTGTAATGGGATTGCCCAAATCCTCTACCCTGTAGCATATTTTAAACATAAACAGCTTGTGTAAATGTTTAAAATATCAAGAGCATGATGGCTGGGTGTTTACCCTCACTTAGAGTAAAGCAAAAAATTGCCCTCAAATAACAGATTTTTTTTTTTAACATAAAATGCTGTAAAACAATGATCGTTAAAATGGTATGCCGACACATTTGTCTTCTTTTTGTTATCAGCAGACGCATTATAATTGAATTGGTCTAAGCTTCAAATTAATTTTATCTTTGCTTTGTTAGTACTTCTTTTTTTCTTGCTTTTTTATGCTTATAGGACAGACACAACACACACGGACACATAGAGAGAGAGAAATAGACAAAGTGAAAATGAAAAATAAATGGTGGTGATCACAATAAATAAATGAATAAATAATCGAATAAATAAATACAATGTTTTAAAGCTTATCCATGAAGAATTAGAGCAATAAGTCATATTCTGTTATTTCGCAATGATAATCCGAGCACTCATGATGACGGTGGCGATAGTAAGAAGTCAAACATTATAATAATAATATTGATTTTAGTAACACCGATAAAAAGTAAAATGAATGGACCCCTACTCCGGCCGTAGGGAACATATTCCTTTGCATTCCGAGAAGTCAATAGTCACCAGCACTAAAAAAACCACTAAAATCCATCGGGTCTGGATTCCTCACCTTCTCAGGTCCGTCCAAAGGAGCCACAGACACGCAGCAGACTTGCCTCCTCTCCACACGGTAAGAGGAGAGGTGTCTGTGGGGCTGTTGAGACATGAGGAGTGATAGTGCTTTCGGTGGATGGTGGTAGTGGGCGGATGTTGCAATGGGATGACCCTGTCTTGGTGTTGGGGGTCTACCACCTACAACTTGTCCGTAGGAGCCTCCCCAACCAGCATGACCCGCACAAGTCTGCATCCTCAGAGTTTTTAGGGTCTGGAGCGCGGTCAGTTATAGAGAGGTCTCCAGAGCGAGGAGGGGGTACAGTTGTCGAGAGGGGGGTGTCCAGTGCCCATCAGGGCCTGTGGGGAGGTTCAGACGGTAGACGCTGCTCTCAATGGCGTTATTGTTGCGGTTAGGTGTGGTGGGGAGGCTGTACTGGCGGTAAGGACGGGGCGGCGGACGGGAACGCTGCGGTTGCTGGACCGGAGGAGGAGGGGGCTTTCGGAAGGCCGGATGCAAGTGGTGGTTGTGCCTCGACCACTCCGATTCGTCGTCAATGTCTGTGTCGTCGATCAGCGGGATGTTGTGGATGTAGTCATTGATGAGAAACTCGGGGTGCGCCATGAAGTTGTGGATGGAATTCCTGGACGCGGGTTTCTCGATTCCTTCATAAAGGGAGCTACGGAACGCTTTCACCACCCGCATCTACACCGGAACAGAGGGGACGAGGTGCAGAGGAAGACAGAGAAGTGAGGACAGAGAGAGGGTTGAGACAGAGGAGGGTGGGAGCAAAGACATCTCTCAGAACATGTGTGATAAAAAGACCTGAAACACTGTAGAACCTGTTCTGAACATGCCTTACAATGCACAGACAGCTCAAGATCAGGTTGCTGCAAAATTTTCAATCTGTTTCTGTCATTTGTTTAGTAATGATTATTTTAGTACTTAAAAGTGCAATGTGCAATTTCTAGTGAGAACCAACAGAATTGCAAATAATTGGGACTTTTTTGGGACGGCACCGGGACTTTTCACTGTTTGTATCACTCTGTGTCTGAGTTTGCGTTGAACCATTGGCTGAACGTCTGATGGAAATGGCACAAAATGGGAAACACTACTGCGTTATTTCTCTCCAAAGTTATGAGCAATAAAACAATGTTGCTCTTATCTTTTAATTCCCCCCACAAAAGCGCTTGTAAATGCAGGTGTGTTTTTTGTTGAAGTCTCAAGTAGTTTGTTGTTGTTCTATCGCCTACGTTCCTTGATGGACTGTGACAGAGTCTTCGTTTTGTAGACAAACTAACTAATGCATAAAAATTCCAGGCTCATGTGTGAGCTGAATGTACAAACCATGCACATTGCGCGCGCACAGTAAGTGTGTACTATGCTCAAGCCTGTAGCACTCCTGTCAGAAACTCAAGCCTATGCGCCTCAATCGCCCCCAGCTGGCTGGTCCCAGTATAGGTCATAACCCCCACCCCTCCGTGTTTTCTAATGGACGCGAGACAAACTAAACAATCAAATTACACTTCAAATAATTTTTCCCCAAAGTTGGTTTCTGTCATTGTAGGCAGTTTTTATCACGATGATTTAATTTCAAGTGTTCGTTTTTTAAATAAGTTTTGTTTTATTGTTATTTGATGCTATAAAAACGGGGGTGTGACGTCATGATTGACAGCTGAGATTGACATTGAGTGAAATTGTCACTGAGGCACCAACAGACTTTTCTCTGGATTTTTGGGAGGAGATTGGAGCTTTGGCTTTAATTTCTAAATTTCCATAACTGTTTATTTCACAACAACATAATGAGTTGTTCTGCATCTGCGAGAGTGTGGGCGGGCTTTTGATATCGCGCCTCTACTTCCTGCTCTCTACTGCACAGATTCCGGTCCAGAGATCACTACTGCGCAGACTCGGTCCCAAATCTGCGCGAGATGTCAGCCATAGACTGTTAAAAAATATGGACGTAGTGTCCATGACGTCACCCATAGGATTCTGAAGAGCAGTTTTGAAGCGTTAAGTAGGGTCAAGCTGGCCGTTACCATCTTGGCAGTGCGTCATCTCGCGTCACTCCCAGATAACAGAAAATGGCCAAAGAGGCGGGAGATGGGTGGAGCTGAGGTGACGCAATGACTAACAGACAGCATATAAATGGCTATCCACCTGTCACTCAAGTGGCTACGCCTTTAATTATGCAGAACTTTAAGGCTTTTCATATAATGTAAATATAAAAATTCACCCCCCTCACAGTTGTCATGAAGGGCAAAATTAGCCGTATAGACCAAAACCACAATTTGTACCAGGCTGTAAACATGTTTTTTCTGCTGTAAAGCAGAGGTGGGTAGTAACGAATTACATTTACTTCGTTACATTTACTTGAGTACATTTTTTGGGTAACTTGTACTTTTAGAGTAGATTTAAAGATGGGTACTTTTACTCTTACTCAAGTAAATTTCTTGTGAAAAAACTGTACTTTTACTTAGTTACATTCGGTGGCGTTCCTCCGTTTCTCCGTTACTGTCAAATGGTAATAATTATATTATATATATTAAAATAAGTGAATATGACTTTCGCAAGTCTCGCGAAACTTTGGAGAGGCTGCTTCGCGAGAGGTTGCTACGCATCACCCGCTTATAATTAGCGCGCGTTTCGTCAGAAAATGATAGCCGAAGCAGAGGAAGATGTGTGTGAGCTACGGGAGGCAGATTGCCCGTGGCCTCAAGTTCAGTCTATGTTTTCACTCTAAGATGTCAAAAAGAATAGTTTCATAATGCGATGCATGTTGTGTGCACCAAAACGAACTGACATCTCTCAGCATACAATAATTCCACCCTGAAAAGAACATGTAGCGGTAAGTGATACAATGATGCCTATATTTGAACACTATTAACGGTCATTTTGGTAACTATGGGAAATTTCCCCTTATTATAATACTATTTCACACACTGTCCGAGTGTTTTCCTCATATGCGCTCTTGTGCAAGCAATGAATCGTTTGAATCCTCCAAACAACACACGTCCACGAACAAACGTTCTCATCTTCACATTTACATGTCCTTTTCTTCACAAAACGAAACAAATTGAATAGCCTAATGTGACGTCTTGCATTTATACACAAATCCGGACAGACACCTGTCTGAAGTGTAGAAAATACACACAAATAAAAACGGTATTGTATTTTATTCCTACCTAAAGAATAGCATAAGAACAAAGTATGTTTTAAGAAGAGCTCTAGTTAGCCCTGCACACCATTAATTTACACTGTTTAACCATTAATCACACACACACACACACACACACACACACACACACACACACACACACACACACACACACACACACACATATATTATATATATATATATATATATGTGTATATGTATATATATATGTATATATATGTGTGTGTGTGTATATATATATATATGTATATATATATATATGTGTATATATGTATGTATTATGTATGTGTGTGTGTTTTTATATATATATATATTTATATATATATATATATATATATATATATATATATATATATATATATATATATATATATATGGTTCATTAGCTTACATTAGTTAACATTAACTAATAATGAACTGCACTTATTTATCTTTATGTTAATTTAAACATTTACATACATGCATTATTAAAATATTGTTAACATTAGTCAATGCACTGTGAACTAACATGAATAAACCATGAACAGCTGGATTTTTATGAACTAACGTTGACAAAGATTAACTAATGCTGAACAGAGGTGTTGTTCATGGTTAGTTCATGTTAACTAATACATTAACTAATGTTAACTAATACAACCTTATTGTAAAGTGTTACAGAGAGGTGTGTGAAAGCTCTCCGAGTAGCCTGAAATTCAGGGTTTTCGCTTATCAATCAGATCGAAAGTAACTAGTAACTAACTACTTGAGTAGTTTTCTCATCGAATACTTTTTTACTCTTACTCAAGTAAGTATTACGATTGTTACTTTTACTTTTACTTGAGTAAATATTTCAGTAAGTACTTGTACTTTTACTTGAGTACAGATTTTGGCTACTCTACCCACCTCTGCTGTAAAGTTGGGCTTTTTAACATGGGGCTCAATGAGATTCTGCTCCCTTCTGGAGCCCTAGCGGCCAGTCGATGAATTGCAGTTTAAGTCACTTCCGTATTGGCTTCAAGAGAAACTGCGGGAGGTTACCGCTTGATGTCAGCGCCATATTCGGACATATTCGGAAGCAAAAGAAGTCACGTCGTCCATATTTTTTTACGGTCTATGGTATGAGTAAAAACCGAAGTGTACTTTCGCCAGTTGAGGTGCCGATTTTTCAGTGACTCTTTCTGGATGTTACAACCTGTCTTTTTGAGTAATTGAATCACTCATTCAAGCAATTTATTCAAACACTGATTCATTTAGAAATAAAACAGCACTACTGTTTGTTGCTTTGAGACATGATGGTTAATCCTTGTGTGGCTTTGTTTCAGTTTTTTTGTTTTAAATTTGAAATATTTATTGAATTGTTGAATGAAAGCAATACTAATACTTGCAATCATGCTATTCTGTGCTGGTCTGAATATTAGCATTCTTGATTGGACAATATTCCTTATTAGGTCGGGATTTATTACGTGGCCCCTTGCACACTAAACAAAGACTGTCCCACTAGTTTAACACATCTTATACATTCATCAAAAAACCCTACACATTTTTAAAAACTTTTTCTTTTCTTTTGTCATCCACCAGTGCATGATGTCCCTGGCCACATCTCATATGCCGCTCAAACAAACAGATTGCAATTCTGTTTTAGGCATTTATGCTCAAGAAATTACACAAGGCACATTCCTGATTTAGATTCTAATACCTATAATCTAAGGCTTTACACTTAAGCTGCGCAACCAGATCCTAAGAGTTTCTCAAAGAAAGACAGGTGACAAACAAAATAAAACCAAACATAAGGACAATACACAGGAAATGAACCCAAGCTGTCAGTTCACAGTTATCACTCAAAAATAAAGGTGATGGACATTCTCATAAACTCAAAGCAAAAAAAAAAAAAAAGACTCAAACAAACATATGAATGGACACACAAAGTACCAAACAGATAGCCAATACAAAACAAATGCCATGTGTGCATATCGACTTATTAGTGGTGAAAACTGAAGGAGTGATGAGGAGAGAGAGACAGAAAGGAGGATGTCTTGATACACACATAGACACACAGCCAATGGAAGAAACAGAATCTGCCAGAAAGTGCTAAGCAAAGGGGATGTGATGAATAGACAGATGCATGACTGGGGGTCCGGCTAGAGGTAGGACGCACCTACAGTGATGCACTATGCTGTACTCAGTCTTGGAGGAGCTTTGACTTCCTCCTCATTGGTACTAGCAGCATTCAGGGGTGTGGTAACAATGAAGCAATGCCACTTTAGTAACGTGATTGTGATGTCATAACAGAAGCCATGGAGACGACATGCGTAATGAGGCCATCAGCCAATGATGTAATTTAATGCCAATGAGTGAAAATAGGTCATAAGCTGTGAAGATATACTGTAGCTAAGATGTATTAAATATCATATGATATGTAATCTTATCTAGGGATTTATCTGTCTTCCTGATCAGCAAACTGAGTTTTATTCCAGTCTGTATTCTACTGTCACGATTTACAATAGTAATTTATTATTATTCCTTAATAATAAATGTTATATAAAACATATGGGTGTTTCTTCAATTACGAGTATTTTTATTCCCTTAAAGCACTTTTTGCATTCTCACTAGTTTATAATTGAACTATGTAGTTAAAGTGTAATTTATGACCATAAATCATACATGAATCATACATCCTTCCATCTTTTTTGAGAGGCATTAACATTTCCACCACATCTCAAGTTATGTTTTGAATAACATTCTGTGGTGAAAATGGCATTGTAACGACATTGAACAAAATTACAATTTGATTAGAAGTCATACTCATAAACGCATTACAATCTCAAGTTGTCTCTTTGCGATTCAAATGTAAACATTATTACAGTTAAAAACAATGTTTGCAAGTGAAGTTATGTCACAACTGAGGGGCAGACACAATAAATATATCGAAATGTACTATGATTATTTCACTCCTTGTTTAGGTTATATATTTTTAGGAAGAGCTGAGAGACATTATATATATATAACATTTCTCTAAGCCTGTGTGACATACACAAGTGCCCATAGTTGAAGAAACACCCACACACAGATGATCTGCAGATATAAGGTCGCTCTAGTAGGCTTATATGATAAATTGCTTCACAGGTTCAGATTACACTGACTGCCAGGGGATAAGTTATAAAATTTCCAGAGACATCATCTAGATGGATGATGATGACTTCTCTGAGACTAGTCACTTCCTGGCACTGAGCCATTGATTACATGACACCAACTGGTGTGACAGAAGACCTTAACAAGCACTATCACACTGACAAGAACAAAGCAGGCACAATAAACAAGGTCGCAGCATCTCTGGTTTCTGCAAAAGTCACCTTATCAGCACAAATGGATCACACCTTTGTACAGTGTCATAGGCCTGGAATTGAATTTTGTTTGCTATCTCGGTAAGGGCCACTAAATTTTGGATTAGTGTTTAGATTACACATTCAGTGGATGGTAATAGAGGTGTGGAAAAGCACATTCAGTGAGAGAGATTGAGAGAGTGCGAGCATCTTTTGGCATGCAGCAGAGCAGTTGAGTGCAGATAACAGACACAGAGAGAAGAATAGCTGAAGAGTGTTGATGAGATCTGCCTCAGTCTAGATGCAGAGAAAAGGAGGAGGAGCACGGGCACCAATCAGAAAGCAAAATGCTCATTCCAGTGCAGCTGTCTCGTTGTGGTGTTACAGGAACAGAAACAATGAAAGTCGAAAATTTGAATGCATGATGGTAAGCAGTCAGGCTCATGCTGTAAGAGTAAATCAAAAGCAGCTGGAGCACATATACACACGCATCTCTCGTGTGTATATTCAGAAGGCAGGAGATTTAAGAGCGCAATCCTTTGCTGTGGCCACAGGCCGGTGCAGCCCATCCCAACCCCCATTTCAACACTCACCCAGCAAAGGAAAAGAAGCTAAAATGACCCAGAAAGAATTTACAAGAGACAAAACAAACAAACAAACAAACAGGAAGGGACGGTCAAGCATTTGGTTAAGTGCTTATCTGTTTTTCCAAAGAGCCTGTTTGTTGAGAAAAAGTCATGCAAATCTGAATTGAGAAATTGTTTGTTTTCATTTTTTTTGTTCTTTGAGTTTCTTTCTTTCTGTTTTTGCATGGATACAGGTAAACGTTCGAGTATATCGCCCACTTTTGGGAAATGTGTGTGTTTGTTTAAAACTGATTGAGTTTTGTTTTTCCTCTTTTCTCTGGATGTTAGCATGCCAGATTACTATCCACTGTCTTCCCCACGCTGTCCTTCAAAGAAAAAAGCTTGATGGAAAAACGTTTGTCATTAAAAAAGAAAAAGACTTCTTTACTCAACAAATATTTCCCAAAGATGTCTGAAATGAAAATAGAGCTACATAGAAAGACTGGAAGCAGACAAAGTGATAAGATGCAGGAAAGGAGAGGAAGTAGTTAACGAAGCATTGATGAAATAATGACATGTTGAATTTGTACAAATACATTCAGAGAGGTTTAAGCATAAAGATTGTGACACGTTAAAGAGCAATCGCTAGACATGGCCCTATTTTCACTCTTGATAAATGGTGAGTAATGAAACTGGACAAAAACTACAGTGAATTATCATTATGTTTAACCGCTGTCTTAAATTTGACATCATCAGTTATGCTTGGAAGAGGCTACAAAGTGCTTTCAAAGTCCATTTAGAGAAATACAAATCCTACTGTGAAAATTGTTCTGTTGAATTTTATTTTAATGTAATTAAACTTTTTTTCTCACATTGGAACTTTTTTAAACTTTAAACTTCAAATAATGGGTTATTTTTAATTATACAGGGTTCCCACTCTTTTTCAGCAATCATTTTCCAGGACATTTTAAATTTTACTACGGCGGGAATAAAAGACAAGGATCACGCTAAATATTGCTATCTACGTTTTTAAAAGGCATACAGCTTTTTACTGCCATGGCAACTATAAAAACGTAATGAGTTTTTAATATGAGCTCATGAATCATACATTAGGACTATGGAAGCTTGTTTTCTGCCACAGAATAAAAAAGGTCAAGTACTTTTTATCTCGCTATTCTGACTTTTTCTCGCAATTGTGAGTTAACATAATTGTGATATAAACTCGTAGCAATTGCCAGTTATACAATCAGAATTGTGAGACATAAACTCTCAATTCTGAAAAAAGTCAGTCTTTTTTTACCTCAGATTTGGACTTTATAACTCACAATTGCGAGTTTATAGCTCACAATTCTGAGAAAAGTAGTAAGAATTACAAGATATAAACTATAAACAAGAAAAAGTCAGAATTGCGAGTTTATATCATAAATTCTGATTTTATAACGCAATTGCGAGTTTATATCACCCATTTCTGACTTTATATCTCAGAATTCTGACTTTATATCACATTATATCACAATTATGTAAACTCAATTATGTATGCGTTTAAATAAGTTGGTCATTCCTAAAACTTTGCAGTGTGTATACTTAGAAGCATGAAAAATAAAACTTTTTTCAAATTGTGAGTGGGTTATTTACAGACAGCAAACATAGAGCGTTCCCTTTATAATCACTACAGCTGTCTATCACTTCAGCGCAAGCTGTTGTGAAAACTCCTGTTATAATCAATGAAGCTGGCTATACACTGCACAATCAATCTCTTCTTGACCTTATATTGCATTCAAATGATTAGTTAGCAAGTTACTGAATTAGATAGCTGCTTACCAGTTAACATTCGCTGCACACATCTGAGCAGTTATTAACATGATCTAACTGCTGCAAGTGCCAACACAAGAGTAAACATCATCATTGAAAATACTACTCTCACGTGTCAAAACTCAGCATTCCTCAACATTGCACTTTTTGTAACTAGCAGTAATTGTTTTGGGCCAGTGATACATTCTTTGTTCTTGGCTTTTTCCAAGGTTTTCCAGGACGAGTGGGAACCCTGTTATACCAATATGTGTATTTTGTATTTGTATTCTTTTTCCTAATTTGATTAATGCTTTATCTCACATATTATCATCTTGAATAATTCAACTACAGTGATCTTTATGCAATATTAGTGAATGCACTGTTTAAAATACTCTGCATAATCTGATGGAAGAATTCACAGTCACAGTGACCAGACTATGAATATGATTATTTTTATCAGATGGTAAAAGCTAGGACAACTTTAATAAATTAACATCACTTACTGATAGTGAGCTTCTGTTTTAGGCAGTAAATCATTACCGTACTTGGATTGTTGGAGCAAGTGAGTGAAATAAACATGAATTGCAGCACTGCATCTCTTCTGGACCTCTGGGTTACAATGTAAACCCATCTTACAAAACCTAAAATGAAAACAAACTTGATCCATAGATCTGTCAAATATTTTTTACAAACATTTCTGTGTGTGTGTTTGAGACAGCTGTGAGGTGGGGGGGTGGTGGTGGAAAACGCATGTTTTTGGAGAGCCGTGGTCAATGATTGATCTAAATAAAGTGTTTCCTTCTCTGAAGAGCTACATGCCTGGTATGAAATGATTTTAAAAGATATTCACCGATGATGTATAAACATATACATCATAAAGGATATCAACACTAACATCAACTAAATGTTTTTGTAGTCTTATTTCTAACATGAGGTTGACAGAATGATGTTAATGTTTGGTTAACAAATCTCAGTCAAAGTCAAAGAAAATTAGCGTGAGAAAAGATTAAGAGATGTATAGAGCTGAGAAAAAGAGAAGAGTGGCATATTTCACCCACATAAGCACAGTACACACAGAGTGAACAAAATGTGATGACAAATGTACAGATACACATGAAGCACGGCACAGAGCAGTCAGCCGCAATGATATATGGTAGTCGTAATTTTAATATTTCTAGCCTGAAACAAATAAACCAAAAAAACCCACAAAGAAATGGGATTTTTTTTTTAAAATATAGAATCGGTTAGTCCACTAATTCCAGAAAAAGAAATACTAAATTCTTAAAATCTCTATTAAAGTGCTATTAGAGGTTAGTATTTTGGGTTCAAAACAAGTTAAAAATTATTTCACTCAAATTATATATATTATATATAAATTCAATAATAATTCTGTCATCATTTATTCACCCTCATGTTGTTGGACTATTTCTTCCATGGAAAGCTGATCCAAGTCCAAGCCCAAACTTCTCTTTTCCATTCAATGAAAGTGAATGGTGACCATAGAAGGACTTTCAAGCTATTTAATTGTTTGTTTTAAGATTTTAAGTGTGTAATTACTATTACAACGCTTTCAATAAACCATCCACTCTCACTGTATGGAAGAGCAGTGTGAGCATTCATCAAAACGCAGTATTTTGTGTTCCACAGATGAGGGTGAATAAATGTATTTTGGGGACATAATATACATTTTTGACTTGACTATCATGACAGCATCTGTAATTTTCAGTTGTTTTGTTGTCAAGTTGATATTTTTAACAGTATGCCACAGATGCTATCAATAGAACTGAACTTGTTTTAAACCCTCATTTTGATCCTTTAAAGAATGATATCTAGACATGTGGTAATGTACAATGTTTGATAGAAAAATGAAAGTTAGTTTAGAAGCGTTCAGAAGATGCCTACAGAGGAGAGAACAGGAGACAGGTATAAATAGAATTGAGCCATGAACCATGTGAATCATGGGACAGAGAAAACGATTGTGAGGATCTGTGGAAGGGAGATGCAGTCAGTAGCACAGAGACATTAGAGGATGCTTTCACACAGTCTCATGATGGAAAATACAAGATGCATTATCTGGGAAAAAAAAGTAATAGAGGGACAGAGAATGGAAGAGAGAGAAAGACAGAGAGAACTGTCAGAGGGAGAAGAACCTTATAGGGCTTATACTCGAAGGTTTACCCCTGTGTAGGCTCAAAAGCCATAGCAGTGCAGCACATTGACTACCTCTGCTTACTGTAAAACCTCATCTTTTTAGCAAACCACGCTTGACAACAGAAGCCTCTCGGAAAATAAATCAGTGCCATGTACTCTCTGTATTCTCTCTGTGGATGTTTGGACTGAATTCAGTTTAAATACAGGTTCAGTACCGGAGCAATAATCAATGTCCAGAGATTTTTTAAATTTAATTTAAGTATTACATTTTATTTCAAAAATCATAAGGATATTAGGTAAAGAAAATGTTCCATGAAGATATTCCTACCATAAATATATATATAAAAAAAATATTAGTAGTAGTAATTTGCCTTGCTAAGGACTTCATGTGCACAACTTTAAAGGCGATTTTCTCAATATTTTGATTTTTCGGCACCCTCAGATTTTCAAATAGTTGTATCTCAGCTGAATATTGTCCTATCATAACAAACCACACATCAACGGAGAGCTTATTTATCAGCTGTCATATGATACATAAATCTCAATTTAAAAAAATGTACCCTTATGACTGGTTTTGTGGTCCAGGGTCACATGTTGTCTCCAATTGCATGGGATTGGGGGTGGAACTATCTGTATGTCCAATCAATGGTTTATGCTCATGAAATTTGATCACACTTCAAAAAAACAACACTTCAGCTTTAAACAATAACCCAGGTTTGAGTAAAAGAAACTGTTCTGTTGTAGATTATCAGTTGAATTTTGGACAGAGAGAAGACGGAGAGCGGCTTATCGAGAAAGGGATTTGAAACAAAACCAACACCTTCAGACAACAAAGAGGAACCAAACAGCAAGAGAAAAGGACCGACACAGCAAGACAGCACACAGAAATCGAGAGAAAGAGAGGAGGGACTCGGGAAAGGAGACACAAACGGCGGCCCATAGAGGATCAGTCAAAGCCAGACAGGCCATCTTGCAAAGAGCCACTCAATCACAGAGAGACGACTACAGAGAAGGTTTCAAATACAGAACAGAAGTTCCACGGCACACACGGTGAGGTGTTGCATGTGCTGCTGTGAGTGAGGAGGAGTGCCTGGTGCATGTGTGAGTGTGTTTGTAAGAGATCATGTTTTGTGAGTGTTGTTGAGTGTGTCTGACACAGGGAAAGCAGGGAACTCACTCCCAGGAGCGGCGCTTGCATTGGCAGTGGAGAGAACTACATGAGTGGGGGTAGAAATATTGGTTACGTCATGGAGCTGGCTGAGCACTGAGGATCGACGTCTCACTGCACCCTGAAACGAACCACTTCTCTTGAACGTACTCACTACCTCCATCTGCAGGAGAGAGAGAGAACCACATCATATACACACTTCAGAGTAAGAAAGAGAATGAGAGAAATAGGAAGAAAGGGAGCAGAGCGAGGAGAAATATGCTTGTGATTATACTTCACCCGGTAGGAGAAAAGAAAGCTAAGTTGGCATTGTGTACTAAGGGGTACATCTTTCAACGTTAAGGGAGAGTTCTCCCAAAAATGAAAATTCTGTCATTATTTACTTACCCACGTGTTATTCAAAAGCATTTTTTGTTCCTCACACAGCTGTTGAATGACTACTTGTAATTGAGTTGTATGGACCACCGTTATGCTATTTTTATGGTGTTTTTGTCCTTTTTTTTGGTCTGCAATGACATAATTATTCTTCAAAATTTCTCCATTTGTGTTCTACAGAATAAAGAAACATAAGGATGAGTAAACAATGACAGAATTTTCATTTTTGGGTGAACCATCAAAGTCAAGATATAATCAAAATTGACCCAATTTACTTTATTAGTAGACATTCTTGGTCTGATTATGCATATCATTACAAAGAAAAAAGTCTTTATGATCTTTCATCAAAATGTAGTAACTAGCTCTGCCACTAAAACAACTTTTCGCTGACCAAGAACTTGCATTAAGATCACTTTCCACGATTTGCAAACGTTGGCTTTAAAGAAACACACACCCTTGTCAGTTAATTTATCAGAATTCTGTTCGCTACTGTTTTTTCCCCACACAAATATCGAGACGGGATGTCATTGCAGTATTCTTTTGTTTCTAAATGGCTCCTTTAAATGATCAAATAGATACTAGATAAATTCTCCAAATATCATTTTGCAATAAAATAAAACTCACTGAATCAATTTTACAGGCCAAACCAAAATGGGAAATGCCGTAAGAATATGCAATCATCTTATGTAAGACCTCATCGATAATTAATCTGCAAATACCCTGTGTCAAAAACACATCACTGAGAAATGGAGGTGCTTTGTTCAGTGGAGCCATGCTGGATGAAAGCCGTGATTAGATTTGGCTGACTGATGATATGAGGCCAGCTGCTATAATGTGTGTCGTGTTTTGCCTACTCAGTGTCGAGCAGTGAGGAAATCGATGGAAACCTTGTAAGGAGCTTTACAAGCACTTCAGCAATCTATACCAGGCACTCAAAATTTTAAAGAAATATATTTATAATGCTCTACCATCCCATCAAGTCTGCTCACTGATGGTGCATATTAGCAAGAACATGGCCAAAAAGAGTGAGTGCCAGATTGTGCTGAGCATATAAGTGTTTGTGCTTGCATGTGCTTTGAGAGCATTTTATTATAAAATGTCTTTCTGAAGTTACAGTGCCATAAACCAACAGGCATCACGGCCCACTTCCTCTACGCCTGAAAAACTTTGTCATGTATGTGCCTAGTAGCGTAGTTCTGCTCAGGAAAAAAAATGTCCCAAAAAGTCCACCACACAACAGATCCTTCAACAAGTCTGGACTGAGAACTACGATTAGCATTAGTGCAATTCATTCAGCATTGGCCTCAAATCAAACTACTTCAATAATCTAAAACAAACTGTGAGCTGAAGTTCCGTAAAGGTTGAAAATTGTAGAGATAGAGATAGGGAAAAGAAATGGACAGAGAAACAAGAGAGTATAATAAACATTTGGTTACTCATAGATAACAGGTCAAATCAAAAGATTTTCAGCAGGGCCCTTGAAATGAGCAAACTATAGAGGCAATATGCACAAATATACTAGACACATATCCAAGTATTTCTAATCTATTCTTCTCACCAAAGTCACCTACTATCGTAACTAGGGTGGACACATTTATTATAATAACATTACAAGCCTTGATGTGTAAGACATGGATGCACTATAAACATTTTTTTATTATTATCGTATCGCTAGATACACTACTGTTCAAAAATAAGCAAGAAGAAATTGCAAATTTTCAGCAAGGACACATTCAATTGATTAAAAGTGACAGTACAGACATTTATAATGTTACAAAAGATTTATATTTCAAATAAATGCTGCTCTTTTGAACTGATTCATCAAATAATCCTGAAAAAAATGTATGAAGGTTTCCACAAAAACTTTATAATAATATTGATAATTGTTGAGCACCAAATCACTAGAAAATTCAGCTTTGCCTTGACAGAAATAAATTACATTTTAAAGTATATTAAACTATAAAAGTTATTTTAAATCGTAATAATATTTGACAATGTTTTACTGTATTTTTGATCAAATAAATGAAACCTTGCAGAGCATAAGAGACCTTAAAAAAACTTACTGAGCCTAAACTCCATACTGTACATAATGCTGTGGTGTCTAAATTCACTTTTAGAAATTAAACAAATTGCAATTTATTTAGACAAAAATTATAGAACTTTAATATCAACCACAACATGACAATAAGTATCAGCTTATCGTATCGACCAGATCGGTGCATCCCTACTGTCAAACATTGTTCAGATCCTCATCACGCTCTATAAAGTCTGAGGAGCAACATTCTCAAGTCCCATGCAGCGCGCCGGGATGCGACGGATTCGGTGCTGTGACTCTGAGGCAAATGAGACACTAAGCAATAAATTAGGACTTTAAAGGACTCAAGTTACATAATAGAGTGACAAAACCGAGCTCTGAACACGGGACGGGGGAATGTTATAGATTCTTGATGGGGGAAATCTATACTCATTTAGTGAGGGTCCCAACAGTGGGCAGCAGAGACAGAGATAGAGTAGCGAAGGAGAGGAGGAAAGGGAAAAGGAGAAGGCAAGGATGAGCTAATGTTGGTGACTCAGAGAGAGTCTAGAGGGAGAAGAGGACAAAACGAAAGGAAAAGCAAAAGAGCATTCTTTGAGGAGACTAGTTCTACTGTCTGTGGAAACCATCTTATGTGACTAGTGCACTAGTTCTACCACAGGGATTGATTGATCAGAGGTAAGGGGGCTCATGCACAGCACCTGAGTCTGGATACGGTTAAGGCCTCTAAACCAGAGGATCTGCCCCCTGCGTAGTTCTCTCTCAGCATGGTCGATCTCCTCCTCGTCCTCGGCCAGCTCATCCTCCGTCATCTCGTCTGTCCCCCGCCCCTGGCCCGCCTCCTTCAGACACTTCAGGTGACTAGTGGGCACAGTGGCGATCACCTGAGATGAAGAGAAGAATTCGTTTAAAAGGAGTGGAATGACCTATATGACTATGGCCATTGGTCGATATACAGTAAATAAAATACATGGTCCAAAATACGTATACATCCCTTCTAATTAAAAGTGCTGCCATTCTAGAACCACTAAACATGCACCTTCATTCCAAAACCCTGCCCAACAAAGATAAAGCTGAGACCCCACTGGAATAAATTACATTTTAAAATACATTAAAATAGAAAACTGCTATAAAATAGAAAACCATTTTAAATTGTAATAATACTATACAACATTACTGTTTTTGCTGTATTTTAGATCTAATAAATGCAGCCTTGTTGAGCATTTAAAAAAATATATAACTTTTAGCATATAGTTTAAAACAACGTTGTGTTTTATTTTTTACATTTATTTAGGTTAAAAAAATATTTTATCATCCATATATTATGAGCCATAACATCAATATATCAGCGTATAATACCGGTTGGATCTTTAATATCTGCGCATCCCTATTGTCAAACACTGTTCACCTCTATCAAGCCTCGAGTTGTTCCAAACCTGTATGAATTTCTTTCTTCAGCTGAACACAAAATAAATATTTTAAAGAATGCCGGTAAACAAACAGTTGATGGGCCCCATTGATTTCCATAGTATTTTTTTCCCATACTATGGGTCATACGGATTTAGTAAACCACATTCTTCAAAATATCTTCTTTCGTGTTCAGCAGAAGAAAGAAATTCATGCAGAATTTCCATTTTTGGGTAAACTATCCCTTTAACTTGCATGATCCACTTCCTCTACCAAGCTCTCATCTTACTGCTGCCCATATATGGACTGCCCTGCAAATATGGAAAATGATTGACAAGCAGAAAGTACCTCAAAAAAATTTGGGTTTGAGTATTTAAACAAAGAATCTGTGGCCTATAAATTCGGTCAGGTAATTCTGAGCACCATTTGATTAAAAAAATCGCTTAAACGGTTTTGTTTATTTCGGCTACACCGATTCTTGAGACATTCAGGTGCATAAAATGAATGCATCTGAATACATCCTTGGGCAAATATTTTGAAGTAAGATGAGAACCAAAGAGCACAACCACCAATAAAATTCTGTATTAAGTCTGGCGTGGAAGATCTTGAACCCAACTGAACACCCGTGGGATGAATTTGGGATGAGCCAGACCTCATTACCCAACAGCAGTGCCTGTGCCTGACCTAACTGATGCTCTTGTGTCTCAGCGGGAGCAAATTCACACGGCTATGTTCCAACATCTAGTAGAAAAAAAGCCTGCCCTGAAGTGTAGAAGCTGTTAAAGCGATAAAAGGAAGACTAACTCCAAATTAACCTCCCTTGTTTTGAAATTAAATATGGCACATGGTGTGAGAGTGGGTGTCCTTATACCTTTGGCCATGGGGTATCCATTACAAAAAAGAAGTGTGGTATTTTTAGTATACTTCTTAGAAACGGAAAATAAGAAAGTATAATTTCAGTCTACTTTTTATGTACTTCTCAGAAAAATACTTTCACAGAGAAGGCTTAAGCCTAGTCCTAGACTAAATTACACTTAAGTATACTGACAGAAAGTCTAAGTATATTTGGCCTATATACTTGTACTCAATCTGTTGATCGAGATACTTAAAAGTATAATTAAGTATTCCCACTTAGCTTGGCTTGTAGTTGTGATTACTCTTTTGATTGAGTAGCGTAGTTTTTTTCACATAGTTTTACTTATAAACTAGCATTGTTTGAAAATATTGATTTATAAAGAAAACAGATGTGTTCCTAATTCTGAGTATGTGAATTTTTGCATAGTCTACTGGAAGCGTATGTAACGGAGGCCAGCAAGTAGTCGCTGTGTGAGTAATCCTCACTCCTCTGATCTCAAGAGATGCTCTAGCGACTGATGCTAGAGGTTGCAGCCTTTAGCCTCCTTGTTAGAGAGTGCGACTCTCATGCCGGCAGATCCGAGTTCGATTCCCACTTAGAGCGGGCAGGTTTGAATAGAAGGGGTTACACGTACATAGTCTTTCCTCACCATTGACGGAATTTTCCAAGAGGTCCTCGCTGCAGCCTGTAGTGCAATGACTGAGGATATATTAATGGTTATCTGAGAGTTAGCCGTTTAACTTGATGTCTATGTCTGTAAATGTAAAAGCTTTAATGTTTAAATTAATCCACGATAGCATAACATGTTTTTTCTCCCTACTGGCAGCTTCAAAGCTGTATGCAATTTTGAAATGTTGGCTATGCATTTTGTATTTTATCTCCAATGAAACTGCCTACATTAGTGTTGTATTATTGTAATCCATTATTATAAGTTTACACGAAGCACTGTAACTTGAGAAATATGCAGAAGTTGCACTATAACTAGTTAACTATTAGGATATCCATCACTCTGACAGAGTTAGCTGAGTTTAAAAACGTCTCTTTTTTGTCTGTTTTTATGCGTCATGCAATTTCGCATATACGTAATGCCATTCCATTTTGTATGTAGATTTTTATATAATTCTAATATAGCTAATATAAACATTTTCAACAATTAAAAATGACATTAAAAAACAGGTTCACATGACTAGTAATGCCTCAAATGCAGTCAAGTCAAATAAATATATAAATAGTAAACTATAAGTATGATGTTAAGTTCACTTTAAGAAACCTTACAAGAACTAGTAGTTTACTGAGAGTATACTTTAAAGTGTAGTCTCGTGCTACAAGTATTTAACTAGTAAACTATCAGTATATCTAAGTTTACTTGTAGTATAGTTGCAGTACAAATTAAAAATGTACTTGTAAACTAGTTGTGTACTCAAAGTTTATTGCTGTAACACTTAAAGTACACTTTTATACACTAAAAATTGGGCCAATTTAGTCCCAAGTAGTACTGAAATAGTAAACTTACAATTATACTACTTAGTACATTGATATTAGTATACTTACTACAATAAGTTTACTTAAAAATACTTGAACTTTACATAAGTATACTTAAAAAAATGAACTTGAAGTACACTTTGTTTTTGTAAGGGGGACTGTATAATACAATTTAATAAAAGCAAATAAGATGCTTACAAAATAAAGATTTATTCAAAACACAAATTGCATTATCTTATAAAATCTGTATAACATATGACAACCTTGCAACTTTGTTTGACAGGATATATTAATGATTATCTAAGAGTTAGCCGTTTAACTTGATATCCATGTCTGTAAATGTAAAAGCTTTATTGTTTAAATGAATCCACGATTTAAAAAAATAATAATATCTGTGAGAATTTTGAAGAATCTTGAACTTGATGAAATATTCGACACCTTCAGGTCACACAATCTTTGATAGTGGTTCTCCTTATTGGTTCTTTGACTCTTACTCTCCTACCTGACCCCACAGCAGCTCTCCAACTCCCACGAAGAGGCACCACAGCCACTGTTCCATATTGAGAGGGGCACAACTGAAGGGCTTGCCCCCAAACTGCACAATCACAATCTGCACACAGATCAACAGCAAAAGAGCAAACATCATCAACAATCAGACCAGATGAAATTTAGCCACCCAGAACATCAGTCACCTGCTCATGTTACCTTTCATACAACCTCATGGACAGTCTCAGATGGAATTTTTTTCACACGCTTTTTTGTGGAGCAAATCTGTTAAATAAATGTAAGAGTTTCCAAACAAATTAAGTGCAAACTTCGCCCCACAGCCGATTTCATTGGTAAACTCAATCACCTGTCAAAAAAGGTTTAGGCTTCATGGATTCAGTTCAGACTGTTCTGATCACGACACAGCAATGCCATCTATAAGGTTGTGCTACCAACACTATGCTAAGGTTAGGTTTAGGGTTCGGATTTAGTATTTATTTCGGCAGTGTGTGGGAAACAAGCACTGTGATTGGCATGACAGAATCAGCTGTGGGGCGGGATTCGGCTTTTCTGGTTTAAAATAAACACATTCGAGTGTGTAATACACTGTTATTTGTAGCTGCAAGCATTATCAAATGAGTCAAAATACACTACAAACCATTACAGTTGAAAGCATAATCCTCAGTTAATTTAGTAAGAATTATTCTTTAAACAAGAAAAAAACTATTTGGGGTAAGAAAAATATATGATATAATAAATAATAGTAGAATTAAAGTGCCCTTATTATGCTATTTTAAGGTTCCTAATTTTGTTTTGGAGGTCTCCTACAATTTACTTGCATCCAAGGTCAATAAACACTTTCATTTTCTCATAATATACATTGTAGTATCACCTCTTTTCTCAAAGTAACTGAAACGGCTCAATCAAGGATCCAGTCTCTCTAAACCCCTCCTTTCCTCGAGCCTACGCTGCATTGACTGGTCAGAAGGCCCAGTCTGTTGTGATCGGTCTAGCTCTTACAGTGCGTGTCGGGGAAAAAAATCCATTAACATATCTGAATATCAGCTAAGGACTCGGAGGATTCCTTAGCACTTGTACACAGTCATACGAACTGTAATGAACGATGCCGTCAGTTTTCCTGTGTCAATTCAAGCCAGACTACTCATCCTTTGAAAGTGCATGCAAAGTGGATTTGCTTTCGCAGAGCAGAAAACAGCATGTCAACAATACGAACCAAACACTTCCAGTCCTCAGCTACAACTACAGTGTCTGAGGAAGGATTAAAGCAGACGTTGATTACAGACAGTTCAGAATCGGTTCTCTTTTGGGAGACAATAGGAGACTATTCATCATGCACTTTGATCTTTGAAACTTTGCAGACCTTTTATATATACAAAGCAAACAGCTATATTACACACTAAAATTAATATCCGAAAAAAGCATTATTGGGGCACTTTGATAAATTAATTCAAGACATATTCTCTGAAAACTAGTCCTAATATCTTGTGCAATTTTGCACTTCAAATAAAAGAATCTTGTTAAAACAATGATTTGTTTTTTTTAATGCAGTGTATTTAATAAACTAACACACAAGGGGTGAGAGATGTGCAGAACTTTGTTAATGAAGGTGTCTAAATTCTGCAGAATTCTGGAGGACCCGCTCATGGAGCACAAAGTAAACTACAGTAGCTCTGACCTGCACTCCAAATGTTCCCAGAACAATGCTGCAGAAGATAGGGTTCCCGAAGATGCCGTCGAACACGTTCCTTTCGCCGTGAATCTTGCGAGCGTTGATCTCGTTGAAGAGCTGCATCAGGACAAATGTATTGAAGATGATGGTGTAGTGTTCAGATGGGGGGGAGTGTAAGGGTGCATTACGGCCGCAGTCGATGTTGAAGATTTTCTCTCCTTGGTAGGATAAAAGAGATGAAGGCATACAAAATTAATATGTTCATATGCACTCAGTCACTCACTTATGCTTTTACTGCTCTCATTTGTAAAATGCTTCTGCTAAATGAATAAATGTAAATACATGTAACATGTGAGGCTATTATGACTATAAAGTCTGAGATGTAAGCTGCTACACGATCAGTCAAGTTTCATCCTAATTATTCATCATATAAATAATGCAAAACCACACATATCGATCCTTGAACTCTCTGTCCTACCAACAAACAGCAGGGTGAAGATGATGACGAGCTGATAGACTCCATGACCCAAGATGTTCTTCATCATTGTGAGCGAGATGAGGGGGTTGTTGCGGCCGTAAGGTTTTCTAAGCAGCAGGGCTTCGGTGGGCGGCTCAGTGGCAAGAGCCAAAGAGGCAAACGTGTCCATGATCAGATTGACCCACAACATTTGTACGGCTTTTAGTGGAGAATCCTAAACACAAACACACACAGATTACAGATAAAGGTACTGAACTACACTTTTAGCCAGTGGAGTGTATGCAGTAACACCAGTCTCCAGCAGGAGGCTCAGTGTCTGGTTTAATTGCAGCTTCCTTTTTCTATGAGCTTGAGAGGTGCAATGCAGTCAGTTCCCCTAACCTGCATGACACAGAGCTATCAGCGATCTAGAGTGGCCGTTTCACTGCAACACTATGGGCTAAGACAAATGATTAGAGGGGACGCAATGTTTGAAGTGAGTGAATTGCCCTTCCTTATTTGTTTTAAATCAACACTGAACATTTTTTATTGAATATTGCAGTACTTATGAATGATTTATCTGTGCACATCATTTTTTCCCTCGTAATCTTTAATCAAAATAACTCCCCCTCCTTCTTGCAGTGACATCTCTTCTCTTCTCTGTTGACATGTTTACTGGAGGGCGGGACAACCTGTCACTCACACGAGATCGACAAACCACAACAATCCAACGATGGGAAAAATCTCGCCCTACATTTGTTCTAACTCGAGATGACGTTTTACTCAGATAAAGGTCACAGTACAGAAGAAAAGACGATTGCAACTTCTGTTTCATGCTAACCAATACAGGAGCTCTTAGAAATCACAAGTCATGCTGGTGAAATTTGAAAGGAATATTCCAGGTGCAGTTACAAGTTAAGCTCAATCGACAGCACTTGTGGCATAATGTTGCGTACCACAAAAATTATTTTCCACTTGTCTTACCTTTTCTTTTAAAACAAAGCACTTTCAATGGAAAGTGAACGAGTTAAAAAATACTCACTGTTTAAATAGAATAGCCACAAATTCCAGGTTCAATACAAGCACACAAATTCAATACACAAATGTGTGTTAGCAATATGTGTGTTAAACACATGGTTTTAGTATGAACACTTACTAACCTTCTCTGTGCAGTTATACTTCATTTTACAACTGGCATGACGACATACATGGAACTCAAATAAATGAATGCAAATGCATTTGCCATTTATAAAAGTAAAACAAATTTAGCTTTTAAATCTTCCAAAAAAATTTTTAGTTTTGGAATATTTTTTTTTCCGTGGTAATCAACATTATGACAAATGCTGTTGACTGAGGTTAAAGGTGTGGTATGTAGGATTGACATGTACGTAGGAGAGGTGTTTGCCCCGCCCCCTCCTCCTCCTCAGACTCGACACTCACACGGGTTGCCAGCTTGAGGACAAGCAACAGGAGCGAGCGAAACTGACAATGAAAGCTACACTAAGTTGATGAGTTGATTTATTCGCGTTTTAATATGCTCTCATTCATAGAGATTCGGGTAGAATCTGTGATCTCTGACCAAGTTTGTTTGCTGGCTTCCATGGCAGCAATACACTGATTTCCGGCAACTGGCAACCTGTGGTGTCAAAATACTATTGGGTAAACTGACGGCATGCATTATTATATGGTGCACTGGCTCTGCACCATTATACCTAAATTCGCTTGTTCAGACTTACACACCCTCCAGGAGCTTACGTTCTGTAAATAAACAACGCCTTGTCGTGCCATCCCAAAGAGGGATGAAATCACTCTCACGGACCTTTTCCTGGACCGTTCCCACCAGGTGGAATGACCTGCCTATCTCAATTCGAGCAGCCGAGTCTGTAGCCATTTTCAAGAAACATCTAAAAACACATATTTTCCAGCAGCACCTGACCAATCAAGAATAGCACTTATCACTCTATTCATTTTCTGTTTGTCTATTTAATAAAAAAAATCTAGATTAATTGAGACTTGTTACAGCACTTGCATATCGTTGCCCTTGACTGTCCTAGTTGCTTCTATTGCACTCATTTGTAAGTCGCTTTGGATAAAAGCGTCTGCTAAATGACTAAATGTAAATGTAAATGTAAAATTACAAAAACAGACATTCCGACACGGAACGAACATTTAAAAGTAGAATAACTGGCTGTAGTATTGTTTTTCTGAGAAACAAGTAGGTGAATTTAGCATGTTTCCTACATATCTGCAAGTGAAAAACTTACATACAGCACCTTTAACATGTGGTCATTGTTATGTTATGCTAATTTTTTGTTAATTTAAAATATTTTTTCAGTAATTAAAATAAATATGAAATAAAATCAATTATAAATATGACAAAAACTTAAACTTAAAAATGTAAATAAATAAAGTTGAAGTAACAAATATTAAAGCTATAATTAAAGCAATATAGAAATATATATATAGAAACATTAAAAATATGAAAATAAAAGCTAATACAAAATATGCACAAATACTATATTAGCGTATTAATAATACAAAAAAAAAACACTGGTGTATGTGTGTGTGCTACCTGTGTAATGCAGGCCCCAGTGAAAGCAACGATGACGGCCACTACATTGACAGTAAGCTGAAACTGCAGGAACTTGGAGATGCTGTCATACACATTTCTCCCCCACATGACAGCTTTCACAATGCTGGAGAAGTTATCATCGGTCAGGATGATGTCAGAGGCTTCTTTAGCTACATCAGTACCTGCTATACCCTAGAGATAGCAAGAAAGACAAAGAGCAAGACATTTAGGCAGATTCAATGGAGAAAATTGTTTTTTATTCACCAGAGATCTTCCTATGTTATCATACACCCTGGTTGGGTGAACATGATATAAGTGGAGCTTCTAATAAATACATATTCATCTCTGATCATTACTCATCTCTTGACAACCTCTTGGATGGAAGGATGAATACATGAATAGATTAGAGGGATGTGTTCATCAGATGTGCTTACCATCGCAAAGCCCACATCTGCCTTCTTGAGAGCCGGTCCATCATTGGTTCCATCACCAGTTACGGCCACCACCTGTCTCTGCTCCAACACAGTGCTGTCAATGATGCCTACACAATGGCATCATCACCCAGCAAACAATTACCAGCTAGCACGCAACCTTGACCAATCACTGAATACAACTACTGTCACCACAGAACATGAACATTCATCCGTCTGATACATTTTAATTGACTGTACGTACGGCCTACTCAGTGTCAAATTTACATTGTAAATACACTACAGCACCAGCCAACAATTTGGACGCATTTGACTAAATTTACACTACCGATCAAAAGTTTTTTTTCCAAAGAAATTAATACTTTTATTCAGCAAGAATGCATTACATTTATAAAAAGTGACAGAGTAAAGACATTTATAAAAGATTTTGACTATCCAAAACCTCAAAAGCTTGCAATGACTTCAGTTATTACTAGAGAGTTATTATGCTTTTTACTTTAGTAATTCCTTCTGAAGGATTTAGTAATACTTGCATTACTATAGGTTACCATGATCTTCACATTAGTATTAATTATCATTACAACATTAATAATAATATGTAAATGCTTCCTGAGCAGTAAATCATATTAGAATGATTTCTGAAGATTCGTGTGACTCTGAAGACTGGAGTAATGATGCTGAAAATTCAACTTTGCCATTACAGGAATAAATGACATTTTAAAACATTTTAATATTTTAAAAAACAACAGCTATTTAAAAATGTTATAATATTTTTACAGCATTACTTAATTTGAAATGTGATTACATTTTTTAAAAATAAAATAAATAATTAAAAATATAAGTATAAAATAATAATATATATATATATATATATATATATATATATATATATATATATATATATATATATATATATATATATATATATATATATATATATATATATATATATATATATATATATATTGCACCGTGGACTAACTGTATTGTTGCATCCCTAATATATATATAATATTTGTTTAGCAATTTTGGACATTACATAATTTCCATACTGTACATGTTAGTGTACAGTAATATTCAAGTAAGTCTGGGCATGAGGAGTAGATGGAAAGAGCGTCTCACCTTTTACGAGAGTGTGTTTGTCTGTGGGGGAGGAGCGCGCCAGGACTCTGAGCTTGGGCCAGATCTTATCAATCCTCTCCTGCTCAATCTATAACACAAACACACACACACACACACACACACACATGCACGTACACAGAGCATGGACATCCATGATTCAGTTTAGTCTATATTGGTTTCGAGCTGAGATGTCCGAGATTCAATTTTCACTAACCTCTCCTTTCTCATTCCTGATTCTTCGGTTGAATTCTTTACCATCCAGGCACAGAAAGTCATCCCCAGGCTGAATGATGCCACACTTGGCAGCAATGGCTCGTGCTGTGTTGATGTTGTCACCGGTGACCATGCGCACAGTGATGCCTGCCCTCTGACACTTCAGAATGGCATCAGGGACCTGCGGGAGAAGCAGACAAAGGCTTGAAAAGAGAAAACGCATTTCGAGGATACAGAATACATGTTCTCTCTACATACCTCAGGTCGAACGGGATCCTCAATCCCGACGACAGCGATGCAGGCCAGATCGACGACAATTTCAGCTTCATTTTCCCAGTCAGGCTCGGGGTCGCAGGGAAGATCACGATAAGCGATGCAAATGGTTCGCAGGCCTTCACACGCCATGGGCTCGATCACTTTCTTCACCATCTCATCTCGGTCTCTTGGCTTGAAGTTTCGTGCTTCACCGTTGGAACCAAGTATGGAGGAACACCTGAGGTAGAGGTCAAAAAGAGGACTACAATGACAACCAACACAAGAAACACAAAATTATAATTCCTAGATCTTGTTGTGCTTTACTCACTTTTTCAAAAGGATCTCAGAGGCTCCTTTGCTGTAGAGCCGAAAGTTTCCATCAGGCATCTGCACCACAGTGCTCATGGACTTTCGTACAGAGTTGAAAGTGTAGACTTTATAAATCTTCTCTTCTGGGATCTGCTCTCTCACAGGGACGTAGTCTCTCTTCAAGTCCAGCAGAAAGCCCAGCAGACCACACTCTGTCTTATTACCAACCTGCTTGGGCAAACCCCCTTCCATATCCGGAGGCTGAAAGAGAATTGAAATGAAGCAAGAGACACGGAGAAGAGAAAATGAAAAAAGTTTAACAGGAAAACTTTCTATTTATATTTGACAACCGGGTGCAACAGTGAATTATTTATAGGGTAATGTTTCTCGGCTTAAAAAAAAAAACATCTTACACCAACCTAAGCTGGCTGGCATTGTAAAAATCTTTTTAATCTTAACGGTAAAATACTGTAAAAATGCTTAGGTAAAAACCTGTTAATTGGTTCCCTTACTATATATGGTGACATTTTTTTATCTAATGAGACATTTAAAGTAATTTACAGTAAAATACTTAAAGGGTTTGTTCACCCAAAAAAGAAAATTCTGTCACTAATTACTCACCCTCATGTCATTCCAAACCCATAAGACCTTAGTTCATCTTCGGAACACAAATGAAGATATTTTTGATGAGTCAGTCTCCTATGCTGTTCATGTACTGTAAACAGTGTAACGCTTCCGAGCTCTATGTTAGAACGGCGGCTCACCAGTTGTTTGTTTTTTGCACACAAAATGTATTCTCGTCGCTTCATAAAATTAAGGTTGAACCACTGTATCTGTGTGTCTAACAAGGGGTCAGAAAGCTCTCGAATTTAATCAAAAATATCTTAATTTGTGTTCCGTAAAAGGTCTTACGGGTTTGGAAGGACATGAGACATGATCTTATAATTCAAAAACCATAAATTTACAGTGTGGTTAGGATGCTGTTTAAAGGAGTTTTGAGCACTTTTCAGCTAAAAACAGGCTGGCCTGGCTGGGAATCCAGTTAGACCATTTGAGGACCATTTCGACCAGGCTGAACCAGCTAAAATTAGCTGAGGCTGGTTTAAGCAGTTTATTCAGCAGGTTTGTAAATCACAATATCTAATCTCTCACCAGGATCTTGGAGGTATAGGCGCAATTGATAGATACGGCATTGACAAGCATCTCAAGGGTGTTAGGGTTGATCTGGCTGGGATCCGGGATCTCACGGTAGTGCTGGTCATTTAGATAGGCCTGCACTACAGTCATGCGGTTGGTTGTGAGGGTGCCGGTCTTGTCGGAGCAGATGGCAGTCGCATTGCCCATTGTCTCACAGGCATCCAAGTGACGTACTAGGTTATTGTCCTTCATCATTTTCTGAATTAACAACAGTAGACGATTTGGAGGGTGAAAAAACAAAACAGTGTTGACAAAAGCAAAACATGCTAAAAATATTACATAACCACCCCCACCCCCACCCCCTGCTAATCACACACACACACACACACACACTGTGCACCTGGTCTTTCTCACCTTAACTGAATAGGCCAGGGAGATGGTAACAGCAAGGGGAAGACCCTCAGGCACAGCTACCACGAGCACAGTCACACCGATGATAAAGAATTTGACAAAATACTGCACGTAGATGGGCGTGCACTCTGGCATCCAGGTCCGCCCCTCCACCACAAACGTCTCGATCACAAAGTACAGCACCAGGATAATAACTGTAATGGCTGACATCACAAGACCTACAAAAAAACAACAGCAAAAGCAGACTAAATAATCCTCAGGATAATATTTTCTATTAATATTATGTATGAATGCAGCTTGCAGAATGTCTTCAGTGATGCGGTAACATGTTACACACTTAATCTATTGACTGTAAATACCAAAAAAGTAGTTCATTATTATCAAACTTACATCATTATATCTGATTAAAAAAAATAAAAAAGTAGCATTCCATAAAAAGTAACACGAACATAATTACTGAGTGCTTCCTGTGAAAATGTAGCACAAAAGTAACTTAACATCCGACTTGGCATATAAAGTAACATTGTCAGCACTTTCACCTGATTATTGGTGAGAAAAGTAGCAATGTGTTACTTTCCATAAAACGTAACAATGTAATAAGCAAGTACTTCCTCTCAGTTAACAGTGAGAAAATATAACACAACATTTAAAATTACTTTCCATAAAAAGTAACAAAGTAAAAATTAATCAGCGCTTCCACTCAATGGTGAGAATATGTAAAAACGTAACAGTGTAACACATTTAGTGAGTGCTTCCTCTCAGTTTCCCATCCAAACAGAATATTGTAACACTAGTTTTAAATGTAGCAGTCTCCAGCACTGAATATATTTTGTATGAGGATAAAAATAAAAAAACAATAGGATCAGCACGGTAGTGCGTGAGTGTGTCAGAGTGAGGTGATTTATCTTTCCATATGATATCACCTCGTAATTGGCCACATGAAGTCCCACGCACCTGCTTTGCCAATCTGCACAGCCAGTTTAGTGAGTTTGCCCTGCAGTACAGACTTCTCCTTCTTGGGCACATTAGATTTTTTCTTTTCTCTCTCCTCCACTTCTCCACCCTCCGCACTCTTCAGAGGCTGCATCTCCATGGCAACGGCTCCATCCTGCTTTTTGGCTGGTGGGCGGGACATGAGTTAGCGTCACTACATATGGACAACAAATCTGTCGTGTCACAACTCAGAGGCATCGGTAGAGGCCTCCGGCATGAACGAGACTCATTCAAAGCTCTGAATATCTTCATGCCACAAATCAAATATTTCGGCAGTTACGCTCAAAGGGCCATACACACATACAATGGACACACAACGAAGGAAAGCAGGACAAATGTGGACACGCACAGGATAAACACTAACATCGGTTAGAGTCGGACCACAAAAGCATCGCCCCTCTCAAGTTCTATTCAGCGAAATGTGTTTGGGAGCTTTCCCTCGACACTGGAAACAATGAACTACAGTTACAATACTCAGGAAGCAGTCGTCATGTATGCTGTTGAGCAGCCGTGCGTGTGACGTTACACAAAGAGTGTGTTTCTGCCTCTTTATGCATGTACCTGTGTGCATACATGGTATTAATGCTTATATTTCCCGTTGCTATCCTCATATAGCAACAGCGTAGCTGAGGAGTCCACAGAAATTTTTCTACAACAAGAGAATAATTAACCCCTCATTCTCTTCATTCATCTATTCTACTATCCCTGTGGTACCTTTATTCTGATTGGTCTCCACAGCTGCCTCTGGCTGCTTGCCTGTGAGAGAGAAAGACAGACAGAGAGAGAAAAAGAGAGAGAGATAGAGGGGAAACAAGGGAATAAAAAGCGACAGACAGAGACAGAATGAGAGACAGGGCACACAGTGTTCTTTGAGTGGGGAAAATGAGAGCGCACAGAACTATGGAAACAGACACACAAACGCAAACACACACTGAACTGCGCTCTTAAACTATGAAATGTTAAACCGGGGAATACACTCCACCACAATTCTGGGCTAATCCGTCTCTATACAGTGCTGACTGTAGTCATTTTATCTACGCTGAAGGTGTTCTGTAACTCCATTGGACTCAAACAACAGGGCTGTGGATTACGTACCATTGGTGATGCCGCTTGGCTTGGCCATAGTTGTGAGTGAGTAACTACTGTCCTCTGATTGGATAGCAAAACAAAAGGATAATGTGGGTGTGGAGGAGGGGGATCGTGGGAAATTGTTAGGATTGGGTGGTGGTAGAGGTAAGAAAAAAAAGAGAAATCAATGATGATCATTTTGTATTAAGGGGAAACTGAAAAAAGTTGCATGTAGGTAGATACAGTATAAAGTTTAAAGCACTGAGATCACTGTCCTGCAGCTTGACTTCTCTGCAAGACTATTTTGCTTCATCTAAAAGATTTTTCATGTATAACAATTATTAGGTAAAATTTGTAAAACTTGTAAATTAGTAATCTAGTTCATTTAATGTATTATCAGCAAAGACTAATGAGCATCTTAAGAGATATTTTTAACTACATTTAACTGACAGTGTCTTAAAGGAACATGGCACTATTTTTGAAAATAGGCTCATTTTCCAACTCCCCTAGAGTTAAACAGCGCCTGAAAATAGTCCCCAGGTAACTTACAATGTGACCGGCACTAAGTTTGTGTAGTTGCAGAGTTACAGCCGGCAAATTAGGTTGTCACGTTGGTTATGTTGACAGAAGTTAGCCTATTTTCAGGCTCTGCGTAATATCATTGCGCTGCTGCACCCATGGTACGGCACAAAGTTCCTTGATTATTACGCAGGAATGAGAGTATAGTTCCTAGCCATATCGGCCTAGAAAATCACAGCTTTTCATTTTCCGTAGTACACGATGTAACTACAGAAGAGTTTAGTTTTAAATTGGAAAAAAAAATCGAAACTCTTTGGCAATTTTTTTTAGCGAGATGCTAACGGTCTAATCAGATTCAATGATCTATGCTAAGCTATGCTAGTGCTACCGCCACATCCGGAGATTGGCTGAATGGTTTTGAAAAAGGTAAAACTCAACTGTTTAACTCTAGGGGAGTTGGAAAATGAGCCTATTTTCAAAAATAGTGGCTTGTAAAAATGCAGCACAAGTTGCTGAAAAACTGTACTGGTCAAAGACATAGATCAATCATTACTCTCTCTCTCTATATATATATGTATATATATATATATATATATATTATATATATATATATATATATATATATATATATATATATATTTAGGGGCTTTTCTCTGCATATATTTATACATCCGACTAATTGTGATTAATTTGATTTATAAATTTGAATCAACACATTGTGTAATTGCTTATTTTCATTTATGGATAGCCCTTATTATTATACATGAAGTTTTGATGTCCTCCTATCAATTAAGACACAACATAGAATATTTGTATTTTAAAATTCCACATGGCAAGACTGCTAAAAAAAAAGGTGGTAAAAAAGAAATCAAACAAAAAAAATATTATTTAAAAACAATTGCTGACCACTTACTGCACCTAAAATAATTTTCGCATAAGCAAAAAGACAATTCATTTGTAATCGTGAGGCAGTTATAAGTCCGTCCGTGGCTGATGACACATATAGAGCGATTCAGTGGGACAGTAACAGAACATGGCGCCACTTCATCCTTCATCCACCCACATCCAACCTTTGCTCTCACTCCCTCTCTCTGTTTCTCTCTTTCGTTCCCTTTCTCTGAATAATTAATCAGCCTCCTCCAATATAACTCCTAATCCTTCTTTATTCCCCTCTCTCCAGTCTCCTCTCTGTTGGCTGCAGGTTAAATTACCCATGGGCCATAAAGTTTGCAGCAGTGGAGCTCTGCTTGTTTCTCTTGCTCGTCTTACCATTCATAAATATTCCTGCAGGCTCTGAGCCCACTGGTCCTCCATTCACATCAAACCCATCCCTCTCTTATGTAAGGATCTCCCACCCCCTCTCTCTCCATTCTCCACTGTCTGGTAGTGCTACTCCCAACGTGTTAGTGTGCAGTCATTCTCACAACATCCTACACTAGCCTCAGCGTTTTCTCTGACTATTACAATTTATGTTTTGGTTGGCGTTTGATGCTCTTCCTTCTCACACCTACCTTTCTTCTCTTTCTTCTCCTCCTCCCCTTCCCCGGCTCCCAGTAGAGTGAATATGATGCCACTCTGAGAGTTCACTCCAACTGCGGTCACCAGCATTCTCCCTGATCCCTCCATTACATGGGTACCTGAGAAAGAAAGATCGAGAGAAAGATATAGACATCAATGTTTGATACTTTATTGCAGCACATTGGAAAGACCCGAACAAATTTCCCCCAAAGGGTGCCCAAACTAGCCTGATAGAACAAATAATCATTTCACACGGAACAATGTTGCTGATTTGTGACCTCCAGTGCAGCATCAATAAATAATGATCTTCCCTTCTCTTTTGAAGATTGTAGTCATGTAAAAGTATATAGTACACAAGCAAAAAAAAAGAACAAAAAAAGATATACTTAAATATACTGAGCTGTGAAATAATAACAATAATATTAATAATGATGTATAAATTAATAATAAAACAAATTATAAAATTATATAAATAATTATCTTGTAAAACGACCTCAAGCTATATAAATTAATTATTATTTTTATTATTATTATTATTATTGACAACAAAAATAGTTTAACCTATAGAGCATTTTTTTCAAAATTACAATTTTCTAAATATTTATTTATAATAATACAAATAATAATTTAAATATAAAACTCAAGGTCGTTTTCCAAAAATTTTTTAATGTTCTGTAATAATAATATTAATGTTTAAATGAATAAAAATGTATAATAATTGAATAATAATACAAATAATTAAATACAATTTTCATTTTTAACTTTTTCTTGTGAAGTGGCCAAAAAAATCATAATAATTCAGTTTAAATTATATCATTTGTTTAAAGCTCAAGATTACTTTCCAAGAAAACAAGTTTTCTTACATTTCAAACAATAAATCTATGATCGCCTTGACAAGAATATACAGGCTGAATGAGACAAATTACATTTAGTGAAATTGGTTAAACAAAGTGTTAATGAGGGCAATTATTACGTCAGTTGTTGCAGCTCATATTTTCCTTGATTATTTTCACATTTTCTCAACAATTTCATTTATACAGTGAGTGACTATATATCTGCAAATATAGACAAGCTGGTCTGCTGAAGTTCGCCATTAGCATTTGACTTACACAGACACCAGACCGCACACAACAACAGCCTCCATACATCAACTTCACAGAAATATCATTGGGATATTATTCAATAATATCATCAGTAGAGCAGGACAGCCTCATAAAGAGAATGGAGTTATCATCCCAAGTGTCTAAGAATAGCATGGAGGAAGGGAGAGGGCATGCACCAGTGCTCACAGCAGGAAACAGAGATTCTCAGATCTAATTAACAACATCTGGATGCCACTGCAGCATCTCAGTTATTCTGACACACAGAATGCGGATGCTCCGAGCATGCTTTGTGCCCGCTGACTGACAGCTGAAGGAGCACAGCCGAGAGCAGAATACAAAGCCACTTCAGACACTTTTAAGAAAGCTGACCAGTCTCAAGTAGAGTGATGGCATCAACCTTTAAACAATGATTTTACTTATAATTTCATCACTTTTAATGCACAGTGACTTTTCTACCAATATAAAAGGCCTGTAATAAAGATAACTATATTAGTGTCCACATCAACACATGGTAACGTTCTGTTTATTACAGTGGAAGCTGCAATGATGTCTCCAGCCACTTTAAATGCTCAAGCTCTTTAAAACAGGATGGATTATGATTGGCGGTCAACGAATTTATCATTCATCAGCTAGTGAATAATAAACATTCTGAAAGTGATTCCATCAATCGTTTTTGTTATGTGGTGTGGATTTGCCCATTCTCGTAGAATTAGACGATTATTAAATTATAGTTATAGTTATCTACCTTGGTGTGAACAGGCCTTAACAAGGTAGAATCTTTAAGGTGATGTAAGCAATTCAAGCAATCCAAGTGACTTAAAGTCACTTTAAGACTTTAATTTTTTTTAAGTAATCAAACAAAATTGCATCTCTCAGTAAGATGTACATCAGTAATGCTGATATACAGAGCATCCGGAAAAGTATTCACAGCACTTCACTTTTTCCACATTTTGTTATGTATGCAATTCATTATTTTCCTCTAAATTCTATAAACAATACCCAATAATGACAATGTGAAAGAAGTTTGTTTGAAATCTTTGCAATGTTTTTTTTTTGTTGTGTTTTTTTTTATGGGGGAAAAAAATCACATTCTCAGTATTCACAGCCTTTGCCATGACACTCAAAATTGAGCTCAGGTGCATCCTGTTTCCACTGATCATTCTTGAGATATTTCTACAACTTGATTGGAGTCCACTAGTGGTAAATTCAGTTGATTGGACATGATTTGGAAAGGCACACATATAAGGTCTATAAAGCTCTATATAAGGTCCCACAGTTAACAGTGCATGTCAGAGCACAAACCAAGCCATGAAGTCCAAGAAATGTAGACCTGTAGACCTCCAAGACAGGATTGTGTCGTGGCACAGATCTGGGGAAGGGTACAGAAAAAATTTCTGCAGCATTGAAGGTCCCAATGAGCACAGTGGCCTCCATCATCCGTAAATGGAAGAAGTTTGGAACCACCAGGAATCTTCCTAGAGCTGACCGCCTGGCCAAACTGAGCGAATGGGGGAGAAGGGCCTTAGTCAGGGAGGTGATCAAGAACTCAATGGTCACTCTAACAGAGCTCCAGCGTTTCTCTGTGGAGAGAGCAGAACCTTCCAGGAGAACAACCATCTCTGCAGCACTCCACCAATCAGGCCTGTATGATTAGTGTGCCAGACGGAAGCCACATCTTAGTAAAAGGCACAGACGTTTGCCAAATTTGGAGTTTGCCAAAAGGCGCCTGAAGGACTCTCAGACCATAAGAAACAAAAATGTTTGATCTGATGAAACAAAGAAACTCTTTGGCCTGAATAGCAAGTGTCATGCTTGGAGGAAACCAGGCACTGCTCATCACCTGGCCAATACCATCCCTACAGTGAAGCATGGTGGTGGATGTTTTTCAGAGGCAGGAACTAGAAGACTAGTCAGGATCAAGGGAAAGATGAATACAGCAATGTACAGAGACATCCTTGATGAAAACCTGCTCAAGAGCGCTCTGGACCTCAGACTGGGGCAAAGGTTCATCTTCCAACACAACGACCCTAAGCACACAGCCATCATAACAAAGGAGTGGCTACGGGACAACTCTGTGAATTTCCTTGATTGGACAAGCCAGAGCCCATAACTTGAAAAAACCCATAGGAAAATCTCGAGGGAACCAGGGGTGAATTAGGCCCTGATCACACAGAATGCGTTTTTGCAGCTAGAGGTGCCTTTTTTTAATAGATTTCTGATGGCAGAGAGTGTTATGGGCGTTATGCTTGTGCTTATGCCTCGCATTTTAAACAAGCGGTAACCTCCCGCAGTTTCTCTTGAAGCCAATACGGAAGTGAATTAAACTGCAATTCATCGATTGGTCGCTAGGGACAGGCCACAGAAGGGAGCAGAATCTCATTGAGCTTCATGTTAAAAAGCCCAACTTTACAGCAGAAAAAACATGTTTACAGCCTGGTACAAATTGTGGTTTTGGTCTATATGGCTAATTTTGCCCTTCATGACAACTGTTAGGGGGGTGAATTTTTTTATAACTCATTCGTTTACATTATATAAACCCTTAAAGTTCTGCATAATTAAGGGCGTGGCCACTTTGAATGACAGGTGGCTAGCCATTTATCTGCAGTCTGTTAGTCATCGCGTCACTTCAGCTCCACCCACGTCCCGCCTCTTTGCCCATTTTCTGTTATCCGGGAGTGACGCACAATGACGCGCTGCCAAGATGGCAACGGCCAGCTCGACCCTACTTTACGCTTCAAAACTGCTCTTCAGAATCCTATGGGTGACGTTACGGACACTATGTCTATATTTTTTTACAGCCTATGGTTTTAAACGCCTGCGTTTTAGAAGGAGCGCTCTGAGCGCCTGAAGTTGAAAAAAAAATGAATGGAGAAGCGGGCCTTCCGTTGTGGTGACAGTTACCTTGATGAGACTGACAGGACAGCTGATTCGGGCTGCATAACATAAATGTTTCCTAGTAACATAAAAAAAAAACGCAGCGCACTGCTATTTTCTAAATTGAAAAACGTCGACCAATAAAAGGCAGTGCAGTGCGCCTCGTGTTTTCAAACCTTAAAAACGCATTCTGTCTGCCTTAGTCTTCCGGGTTTTGACATCATCCATGCAGCTCTCTGTTACTATAAAAATAACTATAAAAATAACAACTATTTAATATTTCTATTGTAGTTATAATAAATACAGATATTAACCCCTTAGTTGTCACCACTAGCGGGACGCTTGGTGCTCTTTTTATTTATTGCCTTTTTTCATTTCACATATTTTAGTAATTATCATAAATTAGGTATCATTCGAAAGCTTATGAACTTAAAATTCATCCTGTGAAAACTTTGCATTACCATGGAAACAGTACTCTAAATTCTTTTCGATATTGCAACTATTTATTTTAACTACTAGCTATAAATAAAACCTTTTCTAATCTTGACAAAACACATATCGTCGGAAAGGTCTGAGTCTCAAGGTTCCATATTTGTCTAACAAATTGATAAATTCCTATCCAAATTTCACTTCTATCACAAAACAGTGTCTGTTTTGTGATAGAAGTGAAATTTGGATAGGAATTTATCAATTTGTTACAAGAGAACACATTAAAAAATAAAATAAAATAAATGGAATGTGGCTAACACCCGGTGGATACTTTTGGTACAGCGCCTAAACAAAACCTCATTGGAACTTCAATTTTTGTGATAACCTCACATTTGGAACACAACTTGGTTAGACATATGGCTTTGATTTAATAGTAATTTTAGAGTAAATATGATTTTGTAAAATATATATTTGATATAAAATATTTTGTACAGTACATTTCATGTACAGTAAATTAAAGCTTTCATTTTCACTTTTGAACTGCTTTCACTTTAGCAATAATCTGCAGAGTGTCTTCTTTAAAACAAGACCAAATTTACGTATATATTCAAAGATTCATAGATTCTATATTCAAAGCATTCCTAAATTACAACCATTTAAGTTTGGATAGAGCATTTTCATGTCTGTTCTCAAAAAGGGGGTGACAGTTAAGGGGTTAAACAAAATTAGAAATACGAACATACACCGTTTATACATATGTGCAGCTCATGATATGATATTTCAGCATCTCAGAGTGGCTTTACTGTGAACAGAGACGCAGAAAATCCTTTACAAATTTTATATTTGCACTAAGCCATTTTGCAATATCTATTTCATTTTGATATATCGTTCTGCCCTATTTGGAACAGAGAACATTTGCATGGGAGATGGGATGGAGATAATGCTTATACGTAAGGAACCTTCAATTTTTCGAACTTGGATACGGAGAAGAATCATGGTGAAATTACGTAAGATATCTTGCAGATCACACCATCACAGGTGATTTTTTAGGGGGAAGAGATGTTGAAGCCCCCATTAAATAGGGTTTAGCAACATCTGTGACCACACATGTACGCAGCGCTTACCAGAGAGAAGCATGGGGTCCTTGTCGGCCGACTTCCGCACATGGTCTGATTCACCAGTTAATGAGCTCTCGTCGATTTTCAGGTCATTTGCCTGAATCAGGATCCCATCAGCAGGTAGGAGGTCACCTGAGAGAGGAAATGAAAGTAGGACAAATAAACATCACGTGATCAGCAGGGCATCCTTACCTTAATATCCCAAAAAGCATTAACTGTTCTTACCAATAATGCTGTATTACACAGGGTACATTATCAACAAATGAGTTTCCACTGTGATTTGTGGAAATGAACATGAAATGAGTGAACATCACTCTAAAAAGATTTCTGTGTTAATCCACACCTTCCTCATATTAGATGAGTTAAGCCTAATTCTCAGCATTCATTCAATTCTCTGGGCTCAGCAGAACAGGAAACTCACCATATTTGACCTGTGCCATGTCCCCAACCACCATCTCAGCAACGGGGATCTGGATGACGTTTCCATTGCGCACCACAGCGAATCGCTGCTCCAGCTCGATGCGGCTCTGCAGTCCCCGGAACTGTTTCTCTTTACTCCAGTCGTTGAAAGCGGTAACCAGCACCACACAAATGACGGATAGCAGGATGGCTGCACCTTCAATCCATCCTGCCTCTGCCTCCCCCTCGTCTTCAGCTCCCCCTGACACGTTTCCACAACCTGCAGAGGGTTAAGGTCGCTATTTCATGCCTGTCTGGCATACTTGATTCTGATTGATCAATAGCAGTATCGAGCAGTCAAATATTTAGGTACATAACTGTTAAAACTGGATTTTATCATCGGAACATGACAACATTTGCCAAACGTAAACAGTTCACAAATTAATATTAAACGTTTTGTCTCTTAGAAATGCACATTTGACAGTAGCTTGAGTTAAGATGCATATGTATTTTCATTAAAGCTGCAGTCCGTAACTTTTTGTGCTCTAGCGGTTAATAAAAAGAACTGCATGCGTCTTGCAGAAGAACATTGCAGCTGGAGCTACTTCTCTCTGTTTATGTCTATGGCGAGTCACACAGGGACTGTGCTCCTCCGAGGCTGTTCCTACCAGACCGGTCTGAAATAGTCCCAATATAAACACTTATTATAAGTGTACCATAATGATTCACGGTTAGACAAAAACACGGTTTGGAAAATCGATTCATGTTGTACATTCTTATATATTTTTTGTAAATCTTGAACATAAAAAAAGTTACGGACAGCAGCTTTAACAAAAACAGTAACATCTGTAAAATTGTAACACCCTCAATTTATAGGATAACATTTTAAAGGGTAAAAATGTGGTCTCCTATAATATTTAGATAATGTTAACCACTGGTAAATCTACACACTGAGCCTCACTACCTAACTACAGTATATGGTATTTATGGTATTTTTTTTAATGAAAGTCCCATGGTTTAAATTAGTGTTATTACAGTAAATTATGGTAAATGTAGGCGAAGCATTCTAACTGTATCAATGTGGCTCAATGTTCCTCCTGTTTTCCACGTCAATGTTGAGAATGTCAGAGCTGTTTTATCTGGCTTTAAACTAAAATCACGAGGCATTTGTTTTGCGGTTTGTATTGAAGTCGAAGAACTCTGCACCGAACTGCAACACTTTTCACTGAATCTCACAGCCATGTGTAGTGGTCGCGTGATTGAGATGGTCAGCAAATACATTTCTTTTACGCTGTGGTGTGTTTTGAGCCGAGCTGATAAATGTTCCGTGTGACCTGGGGTTCAGTTTAGTTTCGCTTTTGCTTGCAATACATGATACACAAAAGAAATGGCAACACTTTGGTAATTGGTAATGTCACCAATGCGACGGTCCGCAACACGTATGCGCAGCATTGTTTTGAACTTTTAATATATCATTTTATTTAGGAAAATGAATATCAACTGAGACAACTTTATGTGTTTTTGGTCTATATTTGTGAATTAGTCCTATAGAAAACCACTTTGTGTAATTATTATTCATCATAGAAATATGATCATTATTAATGTTGTTTAAACCACATCAAAGGCATAACATATATTTTAAACATAACATATATTACAGAAGCAACATCATTTCACTCCGCGCCTTCTTTCAGCTCAAAATGATTAGCAGACTGTAGTAAAGCTGGATCATGTGACACAGAAGACTATAGAGTAATGATGCTGAAAATTCAACTTTACCATCGCTGGAATAAATTTGATTTTAAAACATATAAAACATTTTTTTTTACAATATTACTGTACTGTATTTTTTATCAAATAAATGCAGCCTTTACTTGAATTAAAATCCATATTTAAAGCAGCACTAGGTAGGTTTTGCTCTCGGGGTCCCCCTACAGTTGGGAAACAGTATTGTCCTCTACTACTGTCGTAAACTCTGTCAGGGGATGCACATGTGCATTTGTTGACATGACAACTATGATAGCCCTGAACACTGCAGGAGGAGTTCACATGCAGGTGTTCTGCTTGCATCGCGTGTGAAATGTCTTCATCCAAGGTACAGTGGTATATGTTTCAGCATGTCATATGAATTTAATTTCATGGGTTTTATTTTTTTTCAAACGCCAAATGATCGCGATGCTCACGTTTACAAGCCAGCGTCATTATAGTAGCCTAGTCTATTGGTTACCGTTTTACGGAATCTATATGATACTTCAATTCAATGTTTGAGAGTTAGGTAATAACCATATATTGTCAATATTATAATATCAAGCAAAATCGATTTGCATCATAGCTTGAGGCAAGACAAATAAACAAATATCACAGACATGTTAGGTATCCTAAAATATGATTTTGTACGTCTTATGTATTTACTTGCAAGAATGAAGCCCCTCCTCCTTCAGCTCACGCCAACGAGCAAACGCTGGCCAAATGTTGATCCTCGTCCTGCCTTTAATCCGATCACTTTCTCGTGTCCACTTTTTGCTTTCCTCCGAGAAAACCTTTGCTTTCTTATTTTTCTGTGCTGCTTCGGCCATGACTATAACATCTGGCAAACAAACAAACGATAGTTGGGCTCGGGCTCGCACCTCCGAATTTAAGGAAGTGGGGGTGGTGGTGGAAGTGACGTATATGCCGTAAAGCAGTCGAATTTTGTAGTTCTTTTTGTTCTCGGGTTACTACCCGAAACCCGAAGTTTAAAAGTACGATTAAAAAAGATACAGACCCCGTCAGGCTATGGCAGACGTGTCATTCAACCTATTGTAAGTCGATGTATCATCACAAGAGTCTTGAAAATATATTATGAAGGCTGAAGAGTTACCTAGTGCTGCTTTAATGTACCTTTATTCAATTGGGGGGGGGGGGGGGGGTGAAATGAGTACAGCATGTGACGTTGACGGATCAAGCGTGAGTGAAATGCCCGCGCACCAGTCATCTATGAATCTACCGGTAAGCAAGTCAGTGCAGAGCGCGCATTTTCATGCCTCAAGTACATTTCTTTCCCCGCTGAGGTCTACAATGAAAGCGCAGGTATTGAAGGACATTCTTTTCGAACGTTTAAATAAGCAGTACGGACTTTAAGCTCAAATAGACTGATTTAGGCTAGTTTATGGATTTTGTTTAAGCCTGTCCAAGCAGGCTACTAGCATCTATCAAACATTTTTCCTATAGTCTTTCAGATTGCCAATACAGGACAGGTCAATGTTTTCTATATAGACGGTTGATGCTTCGTATTAAATGGTATGTTATATTGCATTAAATGATCAAGCTTTATTAGCTGACTGAATTTTATTATGTGATGCAAGGACGTGTTGCGCAGTGTTTGCTTTGAAATTAGCAGTTGACGGTGCATTAAAAGAGCATATCCAGTTTATTTATTCTTTATTCATGCAATTTTTAAAACAAGTCATGTTGGAAAAAAGTTATGTACAAAGAATGTTATCACTCTTCTGAAAATAATTCGGCATAAGAGGGCCACTTTAGATTGTCTAACGCTCCATTAACGGTCCGCTGTTTATGCTTTGTAATTAATGCATGTATTTCTGGTTTTAAAAATGTTATGAAATAAATATTCAATTTTAATTACCATGCGTTATATTATTATTGAGTGAAAATAAGTCTATTTATACATATTTGTTTAAAGTATAGGCCAAATTAAAATAACTTTATTAACCGGTATTTTTTCTTATCAAACCGTTTTCGGAACAGTAATGTTTATTGAGGAACGCAAAAACGGAAACGCTATAATATCGATTCTGCTCGGAGTGAACCGATTGATATTTTTTTCCGTTTTTAAGCCCTTGTGCGGGAAAGATAACCCTGTTCAGTTTCCCAAAGAACCCAGTGTTAAGGGAACAGTGTATGCAGTTTGTTTTTTAAGTGTGTTGCTGGCATTTTCGGTGACTAATGTTTTATAAGCAAGGCCCGTTGGATTTGCAGATCTTTGCAGGCGGTGAGTGAAAATGCATCAAATGCCTGTGTTTTGTTGGCAATCGGCGGGTAAGTGCATACAATGTATACAACACAAACGTATAGTGAATCAGAAGTTTTCCATAATGCGATGCAGTGGTGTAAATTTGTTTTAAAAAGTGGGTGAGTGGGGGAAGTCATGAGAAGTAACTTTTCACGTGATAGTTTCATCCTTAACGTTACATCTCCTAACTATAGCATAGTACAATAATGTCAGTCCCGAGATTCTTTACATAGATTCAGGGTCCAGTGGTAGAGCGTTTGTCTGGCGAGCGTGTCTGAGTTTCAGTTCTGGGCTTTTTGAGATATGAAGGATGCAATACTACTCTATAGGTACTCAAGATTAACATGAGATTGGCTGAAACTGTGTGTTTACCCCCCCTTTAATTGGTAAACTGCCATGTAATTAATGGGACAATGTAGGCCTACAGTAATAAAAAAAAAAGGGAGATCTTCAGAGATCTGATTAACGTGCCAGGGTTTATTTTATATTTTATAATGATTGGCTTGTTGTACATTATCCCTTATTTATGCAGAGTGATGTTTACATTATGCAGCACTGTCAGAATTCTTTTCCACACAACATGTTGTACTGTTTATTTTTCCCCAAGTACCCTTAAACTCCTCCCTCTTATTTTCTCTCTTTTTCTGCATTCCTGCTTGACATCCTCTTTTCTCAGTCCATTTTCTCACCTTCATTCTCACCTTTTTCCTCCCACACTCCCTTGATTCAGTTCTCTCTCTTCCCTCCCACTCTCTATCCGTCATTGCCTCCTCCCTCGACCCACACCATTCCTTTAACTCCCTTCCTCTACACACCTCATCTCTATAACATTCCTGTCTTTCTCTCTCATAGCTTCCCTCTCTCTCTCACCCTCAGCCTCGTGTCCGGGTGGTTGATAGAAGGACAGGCCGAGAGAGATGATGGCTGCAATCTCCAGGATGATGAGGGTGACGTCTTGTAATGCCTCCCACACCAGCTGAAGGAAGGTCTTGGGCTTTTTCGGGGGTATGAAGTTTTGTCCAAATGTCTGTCTGCGCTTCTCCAGATCTGCCGGGTTATCTGACAAACCTGAAAGGAAAGGAAGAAGAGTCAAACCAGGGTAATCACAATTTTTTTAATGGTGGGCACCCTCTCTCCCAGGCCAATGAGTATTGTATAGCCAGACCTTCAGACGGTCGACAGAAGGTTTCCATAGCTGCTTTTCTCACAGGCCGTCTGACAGACATAAAAAAACACCAATCACAGTTTGATTTGTTCAAATGCGTCATGTTTAGGGTCGTGAACATGTAACTACAATAACAGACTGCTGTCTAAAACTATTGGATGTATTTTAAACAGTCTATGCTGTGAACATTCAGTTTGGTTGACCCTGATAAGCGCTAATTGTCACATTTGTAAACTTTTTTCTTCCATGAGGGGTTTTGGCATCACAACGGCTTTGTTTCCAGGCACACTGTTAAAGAATGCGACACACACGTCTCCCAGAAATCCTGTAGAATTCATCCAATCAGATGATGACTTAGAAACTCCAGAAGTTTTTCCAATTTTTGTGTGCCATATGCATCAAACATTCAGCCAATGGTCTGTGGGTGTGACGCCTGAGGCGGAGACTAATGAGTAGGATATACTGTACCATAGAGGACCTTAGTGTGCCGCTCTCATCACAGGGCCCGGGACTTTCCTTTTGAGTTTCAAAGCATCCTGTGCATTCAGCTTCACCCAATGCAGGACACATTGTTTTTATAATATATAAACACATAAACACATGAAGTTGGAAAGATGCATCTGAACAAATGTGTAAAAAGTAAACTACCTATTTAGTTTCTGACCATTTGCAAAATCAAGTGAATATTACTTGTACAACTGTTTAGGTTACAGCTATACAGCTCAAGAAAATGTAAAAATGCTGTTTCTAAAGTCACCAGAATTTAACATGGTGCTTTTCTGAAGAAGAAAAAAAGAATCACAGAGAATCATGCTGCCCCTAGTTTTGTTTGATCTCTTCTTTCAGTAGTATGCCATGGACCAAACCTACCCTTACAGCTAGAAGAAAGTGCATATGAATAAAGTTCATATGAGTTCAGGTTCCTACTGTGAACAACTCCAATACCATTTCACACAAACACACACACTAGCTTTAAATACACCATGGAGCTAATTGACACCTTTAATAGCAAATGCACTGTTTCCCTTTCCTATTATCACCACGCACTTCAAAAACACATTTAGCCATCTTACAATCTCAAAGACTCAAATGAGGATCACTAACGTCACATGTGTGTATGATACAATAGAAGATAACAACTGACAATAATGACCCAAGCGCAATATATTAGAACATAACGATTTGTTAAAGCAGATTGTTCCAAAGTAAGAGGCAATGCAAGTCAGACTGAGCCACATATATTGAATTTCTGATGTAAATAATTAATTGCATATTTCTGCTCATTTCAAAAGGCTCCTATATAGAATGAGGGGCTGAGAGAAGACAGGAAGGATGATGAGAAATAGATATGAAGACGTGAGACATACTGCATTTAATGTGCTCAGCCCCCCCCCTCCCCCCTTCCTCTTTCCCCAGCCATCTATGTCTTTCAGTACTTCTGAGTCTTTCTCTTACTCTCTCTTTCATAGATTTGTGCAGTTTCCATGGCGATGAAGATATCAAGCACAAATTGTGCCGTACTTCAACTTCCTGTCTTCGGGCACCTTTTCGCCCAGCTACAGATGATGTCATTGATTCGGTGCAGTCCATGCAAAACTTATAACAGATTTTTGATTGGTCCACTGTGAAAGCTGTTTTTGGCAACAGTGAGTCTTTTAGAGCTGGAGAGAAAATTCATGATGTTTTCAGTCAGTGTTGAAGTCAGTAGAGTCACCCGGAGTTAAACAGCATTACAGCTCAGCTGAATGAGGCACTATTGACGTCAGTCTATGATTGTGCATGTGTGTGCGGTGAACATGCTTCAGGGACGTATTAGGACAGGACAATCCAACCAGAAAATACTTTAAGTGGACAAAGGAGGAATGTATGGGCTGGTATGTATATCGCGACTGAGTCAGAGCATTAGTCCAACTGTTGACAAGAGCACCTGCGGGTTATACACTGATCACAGTCACTCCATACCCGCACTCAGCACTAAACCTTGCTATTACCATTACGGAATGCATGATTATACAACACTCTAGATGAGAAGTGGATGTACGAGAGAGAGAGAGAGTCAGGAAGGACAGAAGATGAATGAGGATGACAAACTCATGCCATCTGAAGGTGTTAAAGTGATAATTCACCTAAAAATTTTAAATCAGTAACACTTTATAATAGGGTTTCATTTATTCACATTATTTAGCAAAGAACAAAACTTAAAAAAACAAAAAAATATATTTTTATTTACATTAACAAAGATTAATAAACGTTTTAAGAAATATTGCTCATTGTTTTCTAATGCCTTATTAATTTGAAAGCGGACCTATTATGCAAAATTCACTTTTACATGGTGTTTGAACATAAATGTGTGTCGGCAGTTTGTGTACACTACACAACCACCCTATAATGGTAAAAATCCACCCCACTTTTAAACCCATAAATCATAACCAGTGTCTCAGGACTCAGGACTTCAAAGTCCACGCCTTCGAAGGCCACGAAGGTCGGACTGAGCATTGTTTAATAGGACGGTATAGCCTACTTGGGTAAGTTTAAACCTAATACTTGCATTTAAAAATTTAATTTGTCAATTTCTTTAAAAAAATCCTGTCATCACTGGCGCACAATGAATTCTGGGGTTGGCAAGACCGTGAAGGATCCATCTGTTGTATCCTTCATTTCACGGGAAACAAAAGACGCATTTGGAGGCCGTATTTGAAGGAGCCTTTGAATTGGGACAGTTTCGTCGTGCAGCAATTTGACAGTTTAAGCACAATAAGATGTGAAAGAGAACGTCTCGGTTTCGCATGTAACCCTCGTTCCCTGAAGGAGGGAACGGAGACGTACATCAAAAGTGAACCGACGAATTGGGATATCGCATGAGAGCCCTATCACCTTCCAGTGTGTACTAAATTACCCAATGAACATTGGCATTTCGCACTCCGCCTTTGTTTTTCACTGAGGAGACGAGCAAGTGGCCCGCGCTCAGTGGCAGGACAGAAACTAGACTTGGACAACACTGGGAAAGCGTGCCAAGGGGAACACTACGGAGACTACCTCCTGCCCGAAGGGAAGTAACAGGTGGCAATACACAGAGGGCAGAGCCACATATGGAATGTCTCTGGGATGGCTCCGGCCACAGAGGGGAGGTAACATCTGGCAGGGATGACAGAGTGGACTCTGCCCAGGGAAAGACACGGGCTCGCCGAGCCTTGCCGTGGAAGAATACACATATGGGGCCGCCGTAGGTGCCGCAACATATGGCACCCAGCCAACGTAGCAGAGTGCTGGCCTAGTAATGTCTGAAGCCAAAAGGGGTGGCGGAGGAACTTAACAGGGTTCACCAGAGGGAACTTACTGAAGCATATAGTGCACTTATCCACTCCGAGGAGGGAAATGGCGCAGAAAAAGCGAAAAAACACAAAAAAGCAGGGCTCCAGGCGTTACTGGCCACTAGGGGCGAGCACGTGGGAAGCAACCATTTCTACACGCAATAGTTCGTTAAAAAATCTAGCGAACGTATTTGGTATCGCCCACCATCCAGCTCTACATATATCTGTCAGCGAGGTGCCATGCGCCAGAGCCCAGGAAGAAGCTACTACTCTCGTGGAGTGAGCTGTCAACCCGAGCGGGCAAGGCATGCCTTGGGTTTAGTATGCCAAGGCGATAGCATCCACTATCCAGTGGGCCATCCTCTGCTTTGAGAACGCCTTTCCCTTCTGCTGGCCTCCGTAACAGACAATGAGCTGATCTGAGGTCCTGAAGCTTTGCGTTCTGTCCATGTTTACCCGCAGAGCGCAGACTGAGCAAAGCTAGGGCTGGGTCTGCATCCTCGGAGGGCAGCGCTTGCAGGTTCACCACCTGGTCCTGAAAAGGAGTGGTGGGAACCTTGGGCACGTATCCGGTCTCAGGACCACGAGAGAGTCGGCCGCTTCGTCGACCGAAAATGCAGGTCGTAGTGCAGGTCCCCTACCCTCTTAATGGAAGCCAATGCAACCAGGAGAACTGTTTTCATAGACAGAGTTTTTAACTCAGCTGATTGCAAGGGATCGAAGTGTGGTCTCTGCAGTGCGGTAAGCACCAGAGGGAAATCCCAAGAGGGTATAGACGAGGCGGATTTCAGCTGCATTGGGATGTGCGGAAATAGAGGCAACATACACTTTAAGGGTGGAGGGAGACAGCCTTCCCTCCAACCCTTCTTGCAGGAAGGAAAGCACTGACCTAACCGAGCAAGCTCGGGGGTTCTCCTGTCGAGAAGAACACCATTCGATGAATAGGTACCACTTCAATGCATAGAGGTGCCTTGTAGAGGGAGCTCTAGCGGAAGTGGTGTCTACCACGCCCTGTGGTAGGTCACTTGTGCTGCGTTCCACTCCACTTTTAGACACACTTGCGAACTTCCCTAAGCACTTCCCCATGCCACCATTTTGAAGTGCGTTCCACTTCGTGAAGTGGACAAGGGAAGTTTATATGGACCTCGATTTTGACAGAGGGAGCAAGTCTACTTCATATGTACACTTCAGGCAGCTTCATATATCACAATGCAACACGATTGTGACGTCACCACATATCGTGTTTAATGTACCCCACCACAAACAACTCTATGATATTTTAATTATTTTTAAAAACATTTAAAATAACCCAAACACACCTGTATACTTATAGAATGCTGCATTAAACAATTTCGTAAGGGAAAAACATAATAATAAATAAACTCCATTGTGGATTCCAAGTTATCAAGGGCTTAGGACGTTCCAGTTAAGTCCATTGCAAAGGTTCCGCCAGTAGTGGGCACTGGAGCAACGTAAGCAATGACGCACATCCGAGTGAACGAGACGGAGGGAAGTTAGCAAGTGAAGGGCATAATAAAAACGAACTGGAACACAGCACTAGAACCTCAGCATCCCATCCAGGGACCAGGCATGGAGTTTCCTGAGGTCCGGACGTGGGTGCCTGAGGGTGCCCCGTCTCTGAGTCAGAAGGTCCTTCCCCAGAGGAATGGGCCAAAGAGGAGCTGTCATGAGGAGCATCAGTTCCGGGAATAAGGTCTGGTTGGGCCAATTCTGTGCAACCAGCAAGACCTGCTCCTCATCCTCCCTGACTTTTCACAATGTCTGTGCAAGAAAGGCTAACTGGGGAAATGCATACTTGCGTAGGCCCCGGGGCCAGCTGTGAGCCACTGCTTCTGTGCCGAGGGTGCCCTCGTCATAGAATAAAACCACTGGCAATGGATAGAGTCTTGAGAGGCAAACAGGTCTACCTGTGCGGCTCCGAGGAGGTCCCATATCAGCTGGACCGCCTGGGGATGGAGTCTCCATTCTCCCGGAAGCAGAGGCTGCTGTGAGAGCTCGTCGGCTGAACAGTTGAGCACGCCTGCAATATGAATGGCACGAAGCGACCTCAGATGCTTCTGAGTCCAAAGGAGGAGATGTAAGGCGAGTTGCGACATGCGACGGGAGAGTAGACCACCCTAATGGTTGATGTATACAATGGTCGCAATGCTGTCCATATGGACCAGTACGTGCTGCAAGACATGTAGTACAAGCAACTCGAGGCAGTTGATGTGCCACTGCAGTTGAGGCCCCGTCCACAGACCCGAAACTGCATACCTGTTGTGCGTGGCCCCCCATCCGGTGGTAGAGGCATCCGTGGAGGCATACTCAGGCAGTTCAACATTGACTGGACGCGCCAACTTCATACCGAGATAAGAGATCCTATGCACAGGGGAGAGTTTGCTCTTGTCCCAGTTGACCCGAAGACCCAACTGGCTCAGGTGACTGAGCACCATGTCCCTGGTGTTCACACAACGGCTCTCTTGACTGGACAAGGATGAGCCAGTTGTCGAGATCATTGAAAATGTAAACACCACGCTCTCTCATGGGAGAAATGGCCGCCTCTGTGACTTTCCTGAAGAGAAAGTCAGGGCTAGCCCGAAGGGTAGAACCTTGTACTGATATGCCCGCCCCTCGAAAGTGAATCGAAGAGAGGGTCTGTGTCGAGGGAGAATCGAGACATGAAAGTACGTGTCATTCAGGTCTATTGCTGCAAACCAATCTTGAGGACGGATGCATTCGAAAATGCATTTCTGCTTCAACATCTTGAACGGCAGCCTGTGAAGGGACAGATTCAAGACTCGCAGGTCCATTAACCATTGAGATTGGCCGTAACCCACTGCTTTCTTGGGTACAATTAAGTAAGGGCTGCAAAATGCCTTCATCATCTCCCGATCCTCCGGGTCGCCTGTCTCAGGGCAGCTTGCGTGTCCGCTCGACCACTTCGCTGAATAGGCCAACCTGCGACACAGGGGAACCGAAACTTGTCGGTTTTCCTCATATCAGCCAGGTTGAGCCATAGGTGGCGCACAAGCATGGCATGGAGGTTGCGCACAAGCGTGGCATGGCATGGAGAGCAGAGGTGGCCTATCCACAAGCTCTGTAAGCCTTGTCCGTTAGGTTGGACAGGACTTACAGGCCTTGGATGGGAGCCGCAGATTACCCCTGCAATTGGCTGCCGTCGGACACAGCTGCATCGCGACGGTGGCCTCCCCACCATCCAGGGTGGTGAAGGCGAAAGAGGAAACAGGGTTTCCACGACCGGTAACCTCTTCATGCAGCTCCAGGAAGAATGGCACCAGGGCAGGGCGGGGCTCTGAGAACCAGCACGGGTCGCCCCGAGAAGCCAGTCATCCAACCGAGAGAACTTGGGACATGGTGGAGGGTTCTGCTTGAGCCCAACCCACTCGGGGGCCCGGGAAAGCGTAGCTGCCAATTCAGGATCTGGCTCGGGCAACACTACTCTCCCAGAAGGAGGCAATGCAGCTGTGTCGTCATCTCCCGGCAACAGCTCACCTTCCGTTGCCGCGATTGACATCTGATCGTCGGCAGGTGCACCAAAATAGACGACTGGTCGCTCAACGGAGGGACCAGCACACTCTTCTGGCAGCACGGCAAGCTGAAGTGTGCTGGAGGGAATAGGGGCCCGCAGAGGTTGTCTCGGCGGAGAAGCCCTAAACGTAATCCTCAGGTCCCCCAGCCTATTCGCCAAAGTAGCACTTGCCTGGTTTCCACCAGAGGGAACGCTAGATCGGGGCATTGGCCTCGAGAACCGAGGTAGGCAAGCCTGGACCGCAACACTGTGATAGTCATGTTCCCACAGTGAGAACATGAGCTAACCACAAAAGCTGCTTCAGCGTGCTGAACGCCCAAACACATGATGCGCATCCAGAAACAGGCGGAACGACATCTTGACAAAGATGCAATGTCCATCTGTATACTCTTTTAGTGGAAGGAAAAAGCTCTTTTAGGTGTGCTGAAGCGCACAGGGGAACAGCCGCGGCGCTGCTGTAGGAGATAGTGCAGCCTGACAGCACGCTCTCACTCTCTTGGACCGGCCAACGCAACGTGCTGTAAACAGCTGTAGAGACACATGAGCGTGCGGTCGCAGCTGTAGTGCATTCCCGCCAACACTAAGAACTTCTCCACTTCTGTGTTTACTCACTCTTGAAGTCACATTCTCCAGAGACATTCAGCAACACTGTGCCTGAAAGACAAAGGTGCGCTTGCATGTACTCATAAATTTATACCCGCTCTGCGGGGCAGAGTGCGACATGCAAATCTCACGCGCCAATGTTCATTGGCTCGTTAAGTACACACTCGAAGGTGATAGGGCTCTCATGCGATATCCCAATTCGTCTGTTCACTCCTGACGTATGTCAAACATGACCGACTGAAAGGGAACTTAGTTTAACACTCACGGGATGTGCCGTCTGGCATCCAGCTCTCTGAGCTTCAGATATGTGCTCTCAGAAAACCATTTATCAGAAGAAGTTTAGACTGATATGGCTTTGAAACCCATGCAGATGAACTTTCATGATGATGAAGAACTGCAATGTCACATGAGTGTGACTGCAATAGAGATGTTTTAGTTTTTGGCAGAGTATTGGAGGCACAAGCTGTAAAGGCTCCCCCCTCTTCTGGAAAGCGAGTGGGGGGTAGCAGCTCATATTTTCCATTTAAAAGATACATGCACAAAAATGGGCATTTACAACATGGTACAATTAATGATCATTGGGGTATTTTGAGCTAAATCTTTACAGACACATTCTGGGGACACCTGCGACTTATATTATATCTTGTAAAAAGGGGTATAATAGGTCCCCTTTAAAAATGAGAACTTATTGTGAAATTTTACTGAATATTATTTACTCACTCTCTTGCTGTTCCAAACCTGTATTATGTTATTTCTTCTATGAAACACAAAAATATATACTTTGAAGAGAAATTCCATTGAAGTACAATGAATAGGGACCTTTCAAGCGTCAACAAGGGCATAAAAGCACACCAAAAGTATCATAAAGTAATCCATACAAATCGTCCACTGTCTTCAAAGTCTTTTGAGTCATATGATAGTATGGTGAGAGAAAAAGACTTCTGAAAGACTGAAAAAAAATCTTCCTAGTCTCCTTGGCACATTCATGAGAAAGGCAGCTATGTCTGATCAGTGAAGGAATCATTTTTGTTTACAAAAATATTTTCTATGATTAAAAAAAAATCTTGTTTGAAAATTGGTTTAAATTTGTAAACGAATTAGTTGATCTGATTCACAGAATCGATTGGACAGATTTGTTCATGAATCAGACTGATCTAGTTTGCTCACTAACTGGTTGCAGAGACAAACAGAAGAGAGAAAGATTCTGAAATGTAAGTCATTATTTGCTGAAAATCTCACCTAGCTATCCTTGACACATTTATGAGAAAAGCAGTTAGGTCTGATTTGCGAAGGAATTGGTTTCCTGAATCAGATATTTTCAGTCATTTGTCTGATTGATTCACATATCTGATCCATATGATTTGGACTGATCCAGCTTACAAAACCGAATGATTAATTTATGACTCTAGTTTACTCAGTAACTGCAGCTTGCTAGAGGGGATTATCAATTAAAAAATCTATTAATCAAAATCAGTACATTTCAGTCTGTTCCTCACAAAGTTATTTTATGACTTCAGAACACACGGAATAATGTACAGCAAATGTCAAGTGAAACCCTCTTATGATAATTTTGTAACTATATCGAAGCTCTAAAGTTCCAGTCCCCATTCATTTTAACTGCATGGAAAAGAGCGACCAGCACATCTTTAAAATGTATCCTTTTGTGTTCAACAGAAGTCACAGAGGTTTAGAACAACAGGAGGGTGAGGAAATGAAGACAAGGATTTTTATTTCTTGATGAACTGTCCCTTTAAGAAAAACTGCTGAGTAGCCATGCCTGCATCCATTCGCTTTAAAGAATCTCTTGCTTTTCAAACATCCCACCTCCTTCTCCTTCTCCCCCCACCCAACTCACTCACTCTCACTCTCACTCTCTCTCGCCATCTCCCCTTGGTGTGTCCTTGACAATGCGGCAAGCTGTACCAGAATTCCTTCTCTCTCGTTCCATTCCTTCCTAACCTCCCTCTCTCTTGCTTCTCTCGTTCATTCTCTTTCCACCCTCCACCCCCACTGCTCTTGGATCTCCATGTCCTGCTGCGGCAGAACAGGTATCTGTGTACGTCCAGGCTGATAGATTGATACGTCCACTGAAAACAGTATTTACAGCAGGCTGAGATCCATGGATCTGCGGTCTGCACACTGAGGCTCAACTGAAACGTGTTGCTGGAGAGGATGGAGAGACACTAATGGACTTCCATTTTCAGGGCCTCATCTTCACAGTGTCAGCCTTATTCAGCATCACTTCATCTCCACCCCCTCTGGTTTCCTCTCTTCTCCTGTTGTCTCTGCTTTGTCATGGCCATGTAACAGGATTAGTTCTGCTTCTACTTGCACTTAGAGGCAAATTCCACTTATTGTATGACTATTAGCATCAGGAGCATCAGGTTTTGTTATCACCTGTCAACAGAGCGGTTCCTGATGACAGCTGTTAGTTATCTCCATACATATAGCTGGTCTGAAAGCTTTCACGTCTTCTCAACCATTACACAGGTGGAGGTTCATTTTAGGTGTAACTCCTGAAAGAACTTTTGCACAGTAGGGTAACATCTGATATTCTAACAACCACATTCTAACAACCACTTCTGTCCCTCAATGGAATGTTCATTGAACCAAAACTTTGACTGTTCATTACATTCATAAAGAAATACAAATGAATCGAGAGGTTTAATAGATATTACATTTTTTTGCTTTTATTCACATATAAACATTGATCAACGCACATACAAAGAGCTCATTAAATATGCTCAGCAGATTCTCAAACGTGCTTGCGTAACACAAAAACAAATCTCATTGGTTCTCTCGAGTCAAGCAAGCACATTTGAGCGTCCGTTTACCATATTTGATGAGCTCTATTTATGTGTGTTGATCAATGTTTACACAGCATGTGAATAAAAGCCTAAAGTTAAGGACAGGTTTGGCGAAATTCAACCAGCTTTTTTTACAGTGTCATAGTATATGTAAATGAACAATGTGTACTCTTTCTCAATGTTACGTGCACCCAGATCTCTCGGTTTAGTTATCTGCTCAGGCTTTTAGTAAAACTACAAATCTTACTTTCATAATTTTGTATCAATGTCGGATTGAGCCCATTATGGGTGTTGAAGTTTCCCTGTCTTTTTGACAAAAGAGAACAACACAGCCAGTTTCTTTTTTTCTGCATAGACAACAAAGTTTTCTGTTTACAATGTTTTTATCAACTTTTTGAACCATCATTAAATGGAGGGACAGAAATCTCTCGAATTCCATTAAAAATATGTTCATTAATATGAACAAAAGCCTTATGGGTTTGAAACAACATGAGGATGAGTAACTGATGACAGAATTTTCATTTTTGAGTGAACAATCCCTTTAAGCGAAATGTCTAAAAAAAACATCTAGTGAATGAAATAATAGATTCTTGCACTTATTTCATTCTGGACTTTACTAAAAAAAATAATTCCAATCAGCTGAGATGTATTGCGTGATATGTAATATTGTCTTCAATAGAATGAAGTTTAAAAGACTCACACAAGAAGATGGGTTCCTGCTTACTACTGGCACTTATTTGATTATTAACTATTAAGGAAAAAAAAAAATCTAACTGGGCTTGTTGTAGTATGGTTTTACACTTCTAATCTTCTTTCAAACTATGGTCTACCAATCAGCTGAACAAATATTATTAGGATATTGGGATAAGGGATATTGTCACGGCCAACTCGTTCCCAGCCGTCAATACAAAAATATAAGTTACAAGAATAACACCATGTCTAGGGAATAAACAATAAAAGAAAATAATGATCCAATGGGGCAATAAATGTTGATGGATATTAAACAAAAGAAATGGGAGCAGCAATTTGGAGTGGGTGACTTCTCTGGAGAACCGAGTTCCACCAGAGGAAGTACAACAAACTTTTATACTTTCTAACCACATTTCTAACCAATTAACAATGAAGTCTCCAGCCAATCACATTTTAACATCATACTGCCCCCAAGAGGTAAAATGTGGAAGACAACAATTTTCACTGTTGGAAGAGCAAGAGTTGCGCAAGCTCAATATTATGCATCACTGTGCTCCCAAAATGTGTTAGATAGCAATGGACCAGCATTAGTCAGTTTGCATCGTAACTTCCGGTGCAGTGCAGGGTATGGAAATTGTGAGAAAATTAAGAACAAAATTAAATCTTGAGGAAGTGTCACACAACAGGACAAAGCAATACAATCCATATATAATACTCAAGAGGCCTAAGCAAAATTCCAAGGGGCCCTCAAGATGACTTATTTAAAATAAGAAAGAAAAAAAAAACTTTAAAATGAGCTAAAACAACTAACAATAAAAATATTTCTTACTTTAATTAATTCTCTTTTTGAAGAACCAGGATTCACACGGTCTTGGAAAACCGGGATACATGAAGACTCTTTTTTTAAGTTTGATTATAGATTTGGAAAATCTTAAAACTCCATGGACATTTTCTAGTTATGTTAAATAATATATAGAGATAAATTAGCAATAAAATATATGAGATAAATATTAGATGGAGAGGAAATCCATATATGGGGCCTTTGATTATTGCTGTGGATAATGAGGGCCTTGGAGTCAAAAAGGTTGAGAACTACTTCTATACTGAAAGCTTGCATAGATTTTAGCAGAAATATGTAAGTAGTTGGCATGCATGAGTCCATTCATAATAACGCAACACAAGTATGGATTGCATTCTCAGTGTGGCCACAATAGGCGCTTTAATGGGCATTGTGCTAAACTATCTTCTGCTATTGTCAGCCTTTCAGGTGAACTTCTGTCATGACAAAGCAGATTGAAGAGACTCTAACGGAGCATGTCAACATGTTTCTAGTTAGCTGAAACCGGAAAAATAAAACATTTGCTTTAATGACACAGATATTTGAAGGTAACTCTATTGCCCCCTTGAGCACTGAGGTTTCTTAACGCTACGGTAATTTAAGAATGCAAATGTGAAATGGTTTTCAGTGCATTGGCTAAACATTTGGGTCTGTGTTTGCATACATTTGAAGAGTATGTTTATAGCCTTAAAGTGGGAATAGGGGGTGAGATATTCTTTACACAAAAGCAGGATGCGGTACTAGAACCACTGAGCAAAAACTGCACAGTAGGCATTTACCCCTCACTGACATCCAGCAGGGAAGAAAATCACACATGAAATCTCGGTAATATCTCAGATGTTTCTCCTAGTCACTAATGAGATGAAATAAAGAGCAAATTGAAACTTTTGCTTAGTAATCTCACATCTGTCTCCTTAAGCAATGTCACAATCTGTATTTAGATTTGCCACAAAGTCAATACAAAAAGTCAGATTGGTTTTTCTCCTCAATTTCTCCAAGACTAAAATTATATTCACATTAATTTTACAGTTCTGGTCTTTTACTATATGCAAACATTTTCCATTTCTCCTACGGAAACTGAGTAGAAACATCATAGACAAATCTAATATTTTAATAAACTATGAAAAATCTACCTCTAAAGAATAAAAAAATCCTTTGCTAATTTTTATGTGCTCAAAAGTCACAACACAAAAAAAATTGGTAACACTTTATGGTTACACTTTATCTTAAGGTCTCCTTGTTACAGTGTAACTATACATTTAAGTACGGAGTAATATTAGGGTTAGCTGCATGTAATTATGCATAATCTATAGTAATTACTATACATGTAACGTGTAACAAGGACTACCCAATTTATTTTAAGGTGACTTACTATAGTAATAACAGTAAATTATGCATAATTACAAGTAATCAACCCTAAACCAAACCCTAACTGTAACTCTATAGTAAGTTCATGTAGTTAATACATATTATTCAGTACTTATTTAAGTACAATGTAACAGCACCTTAAATAAAAGTGTTACCAAAAAAACTAACAAAACTAAATCATACAACATACATTATCTGCTGATATCAGATTTATATCGATATTCATAGTACATTATAATGTTGTTATACCAAAACTTAGCTGTACAATACAAGTGAAAATGATCCATTTTCATATTAATTTAGACAAAATAGTCCAGAATTTTAATTTCGACCATAACATTGAAATAATTATGAACCAACCATAAACAGCCCCCACACCCCATTGTCAAAGCACAAAAGAACTATAAGCAATAGCTTTATCATAAATCTATAAATACTCTCAATCAGTATAATTCAATTTGAGTTTTATGGAGTTTATCTGTTTCTCATGACTGAGCATTATCTCCTCTGCCATCTAAATTCTCATCTGCAGTCATCATAGCGTATAAAACATCACAGCAACACATTCAATTACGAGTCAGAAGAGGATGGATGGATATGCCAAGAATTGTGATCACTGCAGGGACCTTTCGAGTCACTGACTCTAGTGAGTTAGTCTCTCCAACTCTGTTTACCCAGTAACCCTTCGCTCTACACCCACCTCACCACCGACAGCGCCGTCGCCTAGCAACCCAACACGACGCGTGCACCCAGAGTGGGAAGTTGGCCGAGTGAGACAGAGAAAGAGGTGGTGGACAAGTAGTGTGAAGAGGTGAGAAAGAAATAAAGAAAAAGGAGGAAAGAAAGGGAAATATTTGGGGTTTAAGGGGCGTTTTTGAAGGCACAGCTTGAATTTAAAATACGCTACATCTGAGGAGAAATAATGAGCTACATTCTTAAAAATAAAGATTATTCACTGGCATCTATGGTTCCATGAGGAACCTTTAAAGGGTTCATTCACCCAAATATTTTTATTCTGTCAATAATTATATGTAAATAAAAGCCTAGATTCAATCTGTTCATCATATAAAGTGATTGTGTCTCTTCAGAAATGTTGGACTAAACCGCTCAATTCATATGGATTATTTTACAGTCTCTTTATGATTTCATCAAAAAGATCTTCATTTGTGTTCTGAAAATGAACCAGAGTCTTATGGGTTTGGAGCGACTTGAGGGTGAGTAATTAATGACAGAATTTTTGGGTGAACAATGCCTTTAACATCCATGGAACAACTTTCCATTCCATAAAAGATTCTTCATAGTGGAAAAGGCTTTTTAGATTGTTAAAATGTTATTCTAGGAATAATGGTTCTCTTAAGAACCTTAAACTGAAAGTTTCTTTGGGGAACTCAAAATAGTTCTTCTATGATGTTGCGGTGAAAACCCCTTTTTTTGGAAGCTTTACTTTTAAGAGTGTAGGGAGAGGGGAACATTTAAACTGCCTCAGAGTTCAAGAAATCAAGACATAAAATAAGTAAACATTTCTCTCACCATCACTGGTGGAAGACTTGAGTCTCTGGCATAGGCCTTCTACATCTCCAAAGCTCTCCTGAATTTTCTGCAAGGCCTCGGGTCCTCTCAGCTCCATCAGATCCCGGAGCTCATCCAACGAAACCCCAAAGTCACCAGCATGGTTAGATTCTGCGCTTCCTCCACCCCGCTTGGGGTAAAACTCGACCGCACTGTTGGCCATCTCACCCATGGTCGCTGTGGTGGACATCTTGAGTCTTAAGTTGTTTGGTCCACAATGTTTGATCTATATGACTTCTTCTCGTCCAGGAGGTTTCAGCAATGTGAGGTCAGTCTTAGTGACGATTCTTGGCTTGAGATTTTGTTTGGGTTCGAATTTGCTCCACCACTCCTCTCCCTCCCCGGTAGTTCCTCTCGTTCTTCTAACTCTCCATCAGAGGTGGGAACTGGGACAACTGCAGCCAGACACTTAGAGTGTATTTGGAGAAATCCTGTCCTCTCTACTCAACCCCCTCACCCCAAGGGTCAACAGAACGAGGGATCTGGCCTCTTCCAATCCATCAGGACACAGAGAATGAGAGCAAAGAGGGGGCGCAAAACCGAGCAGGATATTTTGTAGATCTGCAGTGCTGATGCGTTAGGATTCAAAGGGTGCGGGATGTTGGGATTGGCGAGGAAGCCTGCAGAGACACACAGACAGAATAACACATTACAGTCTTTAAAGTGCTCGTGTGGGCAGCAACTCAGAGTACAGTGGGCATTCCTTAAGAGACAGACCGAGCATACAGTCAGACGGCTCCGAGCTAATGCTTTCAAACATATCAGCACATTTTCACCTCAATTCAAAGGTCTTTTGTGTTTTAATTGAGTCACACACTTCCCTTAATCTCATTAATGAGGTATTAGACAGGCCTTTGCAACATTAATTATGCTAAACAGACAGGTCAGTCCATTTCGAGGGCAACACAACTAAAATCCCTGGACATACAGTGAGGTATACAGTATGAGGAATGTGTGCTCTCACAGATGGTGATGCATATAGCATATACTGTATCTCTAGCAATCCAGACCACTGCATTGGCCCATAGTTGCCATGGAAACCTACAGATGCATCTGACTCCCACAAAGCTCCTTCGGCCTCGCTATACCCCGACACACACACACACTTGGTTCTTATTCACACTCGCTCACAAACACAAACACATTGACACTAACACAGAGTTTTCTCTCTATCATTTTGGCCCGAATACCATTTTCTGACCTCGTATTTCTCTTTTTTTTCTTTTTCCTAGCATGCCTCTGTTTCTGTCCCTATGTTCTTTTAGATGACAGTCTCAGCCTCAGACGGCACGCCCACAGACCACCCACGGTCCGTTCGCTGAGCTTCTGATGCACACAGCACACAAAACTGGAAAGAACTTTCTCAATCTGGAAAGGTCTAAATTGATTGGCTGACTTTATGCAACATCCGGAGTAAAGACACACTGGGGGTTTCAGCAGTCCGTCTGGAAAAAAAGTTGTGTTTATGTATCGGTTGATAATATTAAATATGGAAAGTTTTATACAAATAACTAAAAATATATGTAACTTTTTAAGAATAATTTAATGTAATTATTTCATTATTGTGATATAATCTATTTCAGATAAACCTTCCCTGAATGACAAAAAAACCCCACATTGCAACTGATTCATCAGGGACCTGTGAGTTTTTCATCAGTCAGTCAGGGGGAAAAAAGTTGGAATTAATAAAATAAAATGGATTGGAAATATAATTATATATCATAAACATAAATAAATATATATAAAGTTTGAAAATGTTCCAATGTGGTTCACGGTTCCAACGTGGACCAGGCTGCATGCGGTTTAGTCAAGTTCTGGCTGTGCAAGACTGCTTATATGATGATGAGTCTGGGGTATGCAGCGTGCTGTGTGAGTATGCGTGTAGGCAGATAGGGCCGGGAGTGACATAGAGGGTGTCATCATTCTCATGCTGACTCACTAACCCCAGCCTTCCTTTCCCCCTCCTTTCCCTCTTCTTCTCTGATGCACTGCATATATGCACAACAGGAAGGATCCGCTCAGTAAACAGATAATCAGGGGTCATGTGCAGGCCCAGACACAATCTATGGATATTTTTCACCTTTTCTGCACTGATTTTGAGGAAAAAATATGCAGAATTGAGTTAAACATGGTTAAACGGAACTAAGAGTAATGTGCTCTTATTTGTAGCTGAAAGCAAATTATCCAAAGTATATCATAAATGAACAGACAACGAGCTGAGTATGTGTTAGTCTAGTGTACCCAAACAGGACTTTTTTTGCAGCTTTTTCTGGCCAAGAACCGCCTACTTAGATGGGAAAATACTGACTGAGTGCCGTGTAACGTGACCAACCACAGTTCTTTTTTTTTGTTGCGTTTAGGGCTATCTGAAAAAGATTATACCCTGCAAAAAAAGATACTACCTAAATTGTGGTGAAACAGTGTTACAGAAAACATTTCTGTCCATTAAAAATGACTAATCATTGATTAATTCACAGAAATACACTACCGTTTAAAAGTTTTAAGTCGTTTTTTTTGGAAAAAAGTCTCTTATGCTCACCAAACCTGCATTTATTTGATCAAAAATACAGTAAAAACAGTAAAGTTGTGAAATATGACTACAATTTAAAATAACTGTTTTCTATTTTAATATATTTTAAAATGTACTTTATTCTTGTGATGGCGTTGCTGAATTTAGCGCTTTTTTACTCTTCAGTCTCACACGATCCTTCAAAAATCATTCTAATATGCTGATTTTGCTCAATGAACATTTCTTATTTATTATTAATGCTGGAAACTGTTGGGCTGCTTAATGTTTTTGTAGAAACCGTGCTAAAAAAATTTTTTTTGACCAATTTAATGTATCCTTGCTCACAAATAAATCTTTCAGTTCCCAAACTTTCCAATGCTAGTGTATCAAAAAAGTTTTTTAACAAATTTGACGGATATCTGATTAGCTTGCTGCTAAATGCATCAATCATAATCAACATAATGGCACTAACATTCACCCTTTAAAAGTACTCATTGCATCAACACGGTACCCCCTGAACTTGAAAGCAGCCAATCAGATTGCAGCAGTTTCCGGGTAACATGTCAGACATGAAATCATATCTTCAATTATATATTGAAGTACATTTGTGTCGTTTGCGGCCGCTGGCATGAGACAGGTTCACTTATGGGTCTATGCAGCTCCAGATTTCCCTCACCAAGAGACTGCTTAACCGTGCAGTTATGTTCAGTGTGCAGGAGGCAGATGGTCTGGAGATTATGCTGAATATTCATATCGATCCGTGTTTTCCCAAACCTCTCAGCAAGTGTGCTCTAGTACCATTCGGTAAGACACTGTTGATAATCTACTGAGCGTTCCCAGGTCTGCCTTGCTTAGACCGGCCCTGACTACCACGACCCAACCCAATCTGCTAAAGTTAAAAGTGAGAGACAGAGGGCCAGCATTACATAAATTGTTCAGCGTCTTATGTAATGTGTCTAAGTAACCAACAGAGAAGTACTCGCGCTCACACCCACTCATGGGAGCAGACACACACACAAACACAACCCCCTAAAGCTAGAAGAAACTCTAACCATATTCAAACATTAAATAAGGGCCACACACCAGTCTATCCACCATATTGACACAGGAGCCAATGATCTGACACTGTCAAACAATGCAGAAAATTACTTTGTTGAATGGCAAAATGTACAATCCAGAGGTCTGCAGCACACAAAAAATAAAAATAAAAAAGCAAGCAAGGGTCGATGAGTCAGTGCTTTGCTCATTTCACTCTTCTTACACAGACAGACCACTGACAGAGTCCAAACGAACACACACCCCAAGCGAAGTAGTTTAGCTGCATTTCTGCCACTCGCATCCAGACGTCAACTATAAGGACTTGTTTAACAAGGCATGACAGTTTCTATGGGGAAAAAAGGCACATATTCAGTCATCACCTAACAAATGAAAACACATATGAACACCAGTTGTATGAGACTATTGTGACCGAGGCAGATTAAAATAGGCCTCAAAGAAAGAAGCTTTTAGAGTAAAAACAAACTGAGATGTTTTAAAGGGATAATTCAGCCAAAAATGAAAATTCTGTCATCTTTACTCACGCTCCTGTTGTTTCAAACTCGTATGGCTCTTTGTTCTAGCATGGAACACCAAAGTAAATATTTAGCAGATTCTGCAAGCTGCTGTTTTCCATATGAAAATGAATGCATGGGAAACAAAACTGTTTCCATTTTCCGTGTATGGAAAAGAGCAGCTTGAACAATCTGCTAAATCTTTTTTTGAGTGTGTATGTTTTCCACACAAGAAAGAAAACGACATGGAACAACAATGATGGCGAGTAACTGATGTCAGAATTTTAATTTTTTGTTTTGACTGTTTTAATTGACTGTTTAGCAGATTGTCCAAGCTATAATGAATGTGAATGGGGACCAAAACTGTCTCCCCCATCCATTTCCACTGCAGGGAAATGAGCAGCTTGAATAATCTGCTAAATATTGCTTTTTGTGATACACACGAAAAAGAAAACAGGTAAGTAACATAAATTTATTTTTATTTTTTTGTGGACTGTCTCTTTAACAAATTACAACTATGACACCAATTCACGGTCAGTGAGTTTCTTTAATCAGAAAAAAAATGTAATTCTGTTCGGTTTCTAAAAACGGAACAAAGAGATATGATATAGAGAGAATAAAAAGGAAAGAAAAATCAGTCCAGCCCTATGCTGCTTTGATGTCAGTGGACAGATATCGCCGGAGTTATTTCTGAAGAATGACAAATTCAGCTACACTTTACAGGACTCATCTAATTGTCACCAGGTAGTTTTTTTGTTTTTTTTTAAAGAGCAGAAAATAAACTTTTCTTCCCATGAGCTCCCTGTTTATGTAGTGTCTCAGTGACAAGGGTAAATACAGAACAGAGGCCTGTAGGCCTGCTGCTGACAGGGCTTTACTAACTGGATCAAACTCAGTGGTGGTAATGAAGGGGCTGTCTTACTGAGGGAGAGAAAAAGATGATTTGCCAAATTGACGAAGTAGGACATAGCAGACACAGTCCCTCTGGAATATGCTATAAGGTAATAATTAAGAACAGGCAACAACTCACTGGGAGAAAAAGCCTTGGGTCAAAATGACTCTGAGTGTTGCATAAGATGCTTTTGTTTACTGCCATTCTTCCACATCCCCATTTGACATGACACTTATGGAGTCTGAACACACTGCTGGGATATGAAATTAGCTAGCCAGGCTCGTTTGTGTTTTCTGAACTTTTTTATGCACATTCCACAACAAAAACCTGCTTGAATTACCTCATTTAAGATCATGCCTCCCTTATCTTCTCATGTGGGCACAAAACCACTCAGCGCATGCTACTGTAAAGTAAGTGAACATTACCTCCTCTCTTTATAAGTTCATAGGATTCCACCCCCCTCCTCACACACACTCCATTATCCTCAATCTTATTCTCTGTCCATCTGTTCTTTGCTCTTCCATTTTTACCTCCTCCCATCCACCTTCACTGCAGTGGCCTGTATTCGTTACACTGGTTTCAGGCTTTCAAAGCGAGACATGGACTGCATTGGCGTAAGAGCCTGTAGGGAGTAACATAAGCTGCTCGGCTTCGATTGGCAATACCTGCTCGTTGCCCAGACATTTATATGATGTTGACCGAATGCACAGGGATGACATGATTCTTGTTCTATTTATGCGTCGCAAACAGGCTGGAGTCATGTTTATGTCATGGAGATGAAATATAACCATGAACAACCATCACATGGGTCATTTGTTTTCACCATGCCTGAGTCTATACATGTTATCTAACCCAGCATCAGCTCTGCCATTCATGTGTCAAGACACATCCACAACTCTACACGCTCTACAGGAAGTATCATTGTCTTATAAGAGTGTATACATGTATATTGATATTCAGCCCTTGTGGGATGTCACAGTTGGTTTTCCATGGCTTTTAGGTTAAAAAGACAAATTATGTAAAACCTATATATATATATATATATATATATATATATAAAACGTTATTAAACAATGTAATTTTTACATCATTTTTTTAATCCATAGAAGACAGCTGCAGTTTTGTCCAGACATCTTCTAGGCCAACTTCCCTTATTGCTGCAACAACTGCATTCCAACTGGGGCAACATGGACAGAGAACTGGAGCACCAGTAACACTTTTTTTTCTTTCTGCAAAGTTTACGAGCACTTTTTGTGTAAGATTAATATTACGCTAACATATATAAAGTTACTTGCATTGGGGGAAGAAAAAAACTGTCACGTCAAGTCAGTCAAGCATCAGCCTTAATGACACCAAACACCAAAGCATAAACTGACATTGTAATAATCAACGCAAAAAACCTTACAGCTGTACATATCAGTGCCAATAAATAAGATAAACATTGCAAATCAGTTCGTTAGGGGAGACAAAGTAGTATTGTAACAGATTTTGCTTAAATTGATAGTAATTATCCCATAATTTACTCACCCTCAAGCTATCCTAGATGTATTTGACTTTCTTCTTTCAGCCAAACACAATCGGAGTTATATTAAAAAAATATCCTGGCTCTTCCAAGATTTATAATGAGAGTGAATGGAACCATAGATTTTGAAGCCCAAAAAGTGAATCCATCCATCATAAAAGTAATCCATACAGCTCCAGGGGGTTAATAAAGGCCTTCTAAAGCAAAGCTTCTTGTAATGGCCAAACGCAAGCCTAGCTCCGGTGGCAGAGTGACCTCTGACCCGATACATGACGTATTGACGAGCGTGAAGCAACAGGGGATAGTGCAAAACAAAACCCCGGTCACGAATTAGAAGTCTAAAATTATATTTTTTAAAGAGAAATGTCAGAGGACCTTGAGTTTGTTGCCCAGCCCTATTTGTTTGAAGACGTCTCTCACCTACGCATACGCTACTCCAACATACGTCAGGGGTCACTCTTCCGTTGGAATTCGACTTGTGTGCAGCCGTTACCGGAAGCCAGTGATTATAGTTTATAAAGTTATAAATATGAATGAAATAATCCTTTAAATATTTTACTCATTTAATTTTTTAGATGCGTTTCAAACTTTGATATAATATTCTCATATTTGTCTGAACGTAAAGCAGTTTAGACATTTACTACTTATCACTATACCGGTGTAAATGAATGTATATTAATATATATTGTTAATATTGATAATATTATAAATATTATTATTCATAGATTATAAATATACATATATAATACAATTAAGCATGAGAATTTACCATCTAAAATGCATTAGCATGATCCCCAACTTAATAAACCAGATGTAAAATTATACAAAAAATATTTTGTGTCCGGTAAATCATTCGTATTCTTACACCAAACAACTTCTTTTGTTACCTCAGGAGGATGGTGACCTGAGATTGATTTTACCCCCGTAGGTCATTTGTAATTGGTAAAACTGATGATGAAATAATACTCAACACAGCCAAATCCCCATAAATTGAGCAAACAAACACACAAACACAAATAACGTACACACTTTTAAAAGCCTGATATATTGATTAGCCTGAGAATCAAATGCTGCTCTAAAGCCATCAATTTGTACAAAAAAGGAACGTACACAAAAAAACAAACAAAAACAGTTAATATCGATCAGCCAGTAGACACTGGTGTTTTTCAGATCGCTGGTAGTCTCCTCACAGTTGCACTGCAACAGTCTCAATTTCTCTGAAATTATGTAAACCCCCCAGAACTGGGATCCTGCTTTGACGGTCATAAGTAAATGGCCAATCAGAGTCGAGTATAGATTTACGGACTCATACACGGTCACCGGGCTGTCTGAGCCATGCGAGACTACAACTACCCCTCCTCTCCTCGTCCCACACCCAGCATAGGCTACTTCGCACACCTTGCAGCAAGAAGGGTGAAAAAGTCCGCACGGTTGCCAAGGGAAATGACAGCCGAGCACCTTGAGCAACTAAGACAGTGAAGTTCCCACACCGCGCTCCATGAGCCAGGTGTGTTTCCCATCGCGCTGTTTTCCACAAGAAAATGACCTTTACTGGTCACCTTCAGAGGGCGACCGGTCCTCACACAAAAGCCAGTGTGACAGCCCGGATGGTTACAAGCCAAACGTGATTCTTTTGAGTCTCGTGAGCGGCTCGCGATGTTAATTGAATTAATAGCGCGAAGATGCTGCTCGTGAGAGGATGGTGCGCCACTCGCATCCGGAATAAGCGCAATGCCCCTCCGCAAGGTGACCAGTGTGGGTACCAGTGCGAGATGCACACACTCACAGAGATGTTAGACAAAACAACACAACTATCAGCTGGATGTAAGTGTGCTTGGTGGGTTTACTAACAAAATGAGAGTGCACGATACATGTTCTATGTAGGAAAATGTCAGAACACCCTGGGAAGTCATACAGCCCAATATAATTAAAAGACAAGGGATGGTAAATAGTCTCCTCGTAGATGAGAAAACATGTCATTGGGAATAATTAGATAGCTAGTAGATTGTTAAGGCTTCAATGCAGTAGTTTGAACGTGTCTGACAGCTATCAAAATACATGACAAAGAGTTCTGCATTAGAAAAACAAATGCAGGGACAATTGAACAGTATGACAGAGAGCGGTCATTAATGAAAACGAACTGCCAACTGTTACCATGGCAAACACATCCTGATTAGTGTAAATAGCAGATACTCACCAGGCCATGCTCCAAGGACATTGCCGTGGTTTGTTGGGAAAATTGAATATCCTGGAGAAACACAAGAGCGAATGGATTCACTCAGTAGCTGTTATCATGTCGTCCTCTATCACCCAGGTGTTCAGCAGTGAACTACGGATGGAGATGATGGATCCTAAAATAGTGCAGTTGTTGCCTGGTTAGATGGAGGTTCCGCAGAGGAAAAAAGGAGAGATGGAGACATCGTTTTGAGATGTCTGTCCCGACCAATGTTTCAGAAAAGGCTAATGTATTTTCTTTGTTTTTAAGCTGCTTCTTGAACGTGTAAACCAAAAAGGTGGTGAAGCGCGGTGATGCAGTATTTGGATTTTATATGCGATGTGTGATGAGAGCCCCCTCGCTGAGCTGCGCGCTGAGGACCGTGGACGCAGCATCCGCGCGGGCTGCTATGCGCGCGGATGGAGAGGACGGAAAGGAGGAGGCGCGGGGGAGGGGGGGCTCTCTCTCTTCCCACCCTTAAATCCCTCCCACTCTGCTCCGTTACAGTGCCATCACGTCAGCTCAAACAACATGCCACATGCGCCGAGTTCAAACCTCCGAGTTAACGCAAGAACAAAACGGAAAGGTGCGACCAGGTCATTCCACGAAACAGGTTTCATTTAGCCTACATTTCCACAAGGTGTTTTAAAGTAAATTATTAAAATATATATAGTCAGTGAGACAAGGAAAAGAAACTGCATTGTCACCTCAAAATTTATATATAGGCGTAACAAAATTGATGGTAGCAGTATCAGGGTTGACTTGTGCTCAAGGTCATGAAACTATCTAAAATATAAAGTTGTCAATAATCGGGTACCAAATCATGGTAAGCAGGGTCCGCTCTTGGTGATCGTTAAAAAGCTTTAAAAATAAGAGAAGACACTCGTCCTTGAAAGGGTTCATGATGATGATGATGTAGGCTAATTGTGATGAGGTTATTAGTTATGGAAATGTACATATTTTGAATAAATAAATATTTACAATACAAAATATAATAAGGTTTAGGCTATATAAATTAACAGCTCAAATTATGTATTTGTTTATATATTACACACACACACAGAACGATAGAATGAGCAATTAGATGGATGGATTCTCACTTTTCCATTGTATTTTCAAATAATAAATTCAGACCCCCCACCCCCACCCCCATCACACCCACGCAGGTGTTATCTTAGTTGTCTCCAAGCATACAGGGCTCAAATCTAATAGCCCTAATGCAGGAGGCCTCTCAGACCAGTGAGAAAAAGCTTTTATGTGCTGACGAGTGCTCAAGTGTGCCTCTTCTGAAGCCTTCATATGCAAACACACATGCACACAAGCACTAAATGCTCTTCCCCAGATGTCCGTGTTAACTCGAAAGCACAGAGGGAAATACCAAAATTGGATCAGAGTTTTTGCTATGTTGCACCTAGTTGTCCACAGTATACTCCCAAGGCTAAGCTTGACACTTCTACATAGTGATGGGGACACTATCCTGTCAATAAGCACCGTCCTTCGGATGAGACGTTAAACTGAGGTCCTGACTCTCTGTGGTCATTAAAAATCCCAGGATGTCCTTTGGAAAAAGCGTAGGGGTGTAACCTCGGCATCCTGGCCTCTATTAGCCTCTGTCCATCATGGCCTCCTAATAATCCCCATATACCCATTGGCTTCATCACTCGGTCTCCTCTCCACCAATCAGCTGGTGTGTGCCCAGAAAAGCGCTATATAAATGTAACAAATTATTATTATTAAATTATTACTACACCAACAATCCACGTTTTATTGCAACCGAAATGGAAAGAAAAGAAAACAAAAGCCTGCATAGACCAATTTGGCATGACTCCAATTGCACACTCAACACCTCTTTCTTTCCTACTTGTGCACACAAGACTGCATGCTCACACTGAAATATTTGTGAGGCACGTCCGGGAAAGTAAAGAGAAAGTTTCAGATGTGGAGTTGTATCTATAATTCAGAGGTGAGGGTTTAGGAGATGGCTATCCCTCTGGGAGCTGCCATGCATTAGCCCTGCAGGTAGTGCATCACAGCCTTGGAGCCCAACCCAACAGATGGAGTCTCACTGTCAGTCAAAACGCAATCCGCCCAATCGTGTGTTACATCTCCCTGCTTTACTGAGGAACTCCATACAAAAGCTACCAGAGTGAGGCCGTTCCATGTCTGTGAACTCTAATCCACATCTCCAGGATTCAGCATGAATGTTTTTCATCTAAAGGCTCTCTATTCTGGGATGGAGATTAGATTTGAACTGCTCACCATTTTTGCAGCTATACTTTTGCAGAGTTGTTGAGCAGAAAACATTTAGTCACCGCAGCATTAAATCAAAATTCTGTCATCGTTTACTATCCCTCATGTCGTTCCAAACCTGTATGACTTTCTTAAGAGGAACACAAAAGAAGATATTTTATGAACTGACTGTTTTTGTGCATACAAGGACGTTTTTGGGTGAACAATTATATTTATAACGGCTAACCAACCCATTTCTATTCCAATTGACCTTGTTTCTAGATCACCCTGCACTTCTTTCCAGATCACCCTGCACTTCTTTCCATCACTCATTGTGCTGTAAATACGGAAAGATACATTACAACACTTTCATTTAGATTTGCTTAAGCACTCTCTAAATTGAACATCAATAGTTTGCCTCTTTGAGAGTTGATTGATTTGGCTGCGGTCCCAACTCGGGCAGGAGTTCTGATGTCAAGAAGAGAAAAATGCTACATCTTTGGTCTGCAAAAGATATTGTAGTACTCCCAAAACGGTTCATAGACAAAAATAGGCAGAGATAATTTTCAGGGGGGATTGGGTTGTTTGCAGGTTGGGCCGTGTACTGAAGAAACTAAACAATTTGAGAAAGAATAATGTAACAAAACAATTGTACTTGCTCAAGTATGCCTGTACAGTGATTGCAGTTTGAATGGCTCATTCACCCAAAAAACATTGCTATAATTTACACGCCCTCATGTTGTTACAAATTTGTATTACTTAATTGTTCAGCAAGACACACAAGCAGATATTGTGAAGAACTTTTTTTGTCCTGACCTGACCAAGTGCCGAGGTGTCCATGAGCAAGACACCTAACCCCAGCTGCTCCCGACGAGCTGGATGGCGCCTTGCATGGCTGACACAGCCGACGGTGTGTGAATGAGTGTGTGAATGGGTGAATGTGAGGCAAAATGTAAAGCGCTTTGGATGGCCGTAGGTCTGTTAAAAGCGCTATATAAATGCAGTCCATTTACCATTTTTACCATTTGTCCATTCAATTAAGGTCAATGGGGTCCAATGTTGTCTTTCTAGTTGATTTTTCTAAATATCTTCTTTCTTGTTTGTCATACTTGATATGTTCAAATGTATATTGAAAGATTATGTGTATTTTCCGCCATCTTTAGTCAGATGCATTTACATTGTGAGTGAGCCTTAGAGTTGCCATGGGGTGTTATTGTATGTTTATGGCAGGAGGTCCTATCAGGTCATCATCAGGCTACAATACCATTGGCTCTCCATGGGGTGTCATTGTATTGTTCGTGGCACATTTGTTACAAGGTATAAAGCTCTGTCACACAGAGAGAACTTTGGGTTGAGATTATTAAAAGGACGACATGCTAACATCGGTGCTGATGAACTGCTACACAACACACCTTCATTAAATTCTTCTCCTCACAAGAACTCTGGTCAAGCGTACTTATTTTATGTATTAGAGAAATCGAATATATTAGCGAGCCCCCAAACAAGTGTTCAGCCAAATACAGCAAAATCTATCAATATGTAGAAATTAACATAAACCAAGGTTAATAAATGCTATAAAACTGTTAACAAAGGACACCTACCTCTGGTTTCACAGACAAGGCTTAAGCCTAGTCCCACACTAAAATGCATGTTTGAGTTGTTTTAACTGAAAGCAACTTGTACTGACAGTTAACAATTAGGAGTTAACCTGGAGTTAATGAATCCTGGTTATTTATAATCTTAAACTATGCCAGTACCATTGTTTTGTTTCTAGATGCACATTATGTTTTTTTCAAAGGCATGTTTCTAAAACAAAAGAGCTACTTAAATGTCCTAAATGAACTAAGGCCTAATCCTGGCTTAATCTAAACCCTGTCTGTGAAACCAGGCCCTTATGTATTAAGTAATGTTATTGAATTTAAACTATATAATAAAGTGTTAACAAAATAACTTGTAATTTAGCTAATACAAACAACGGCCCCTTTGAATGTCATGTCATGGAAATTTTCAAAATATTTTCTTTCATGTTCCACATAAGTAAGCAAGTCATGGTATGAAATGACAAGTTATAAAACGATGACAGAATTTTAATTTTTGGGGTGAAGTGTTCCTTTAAGAATCTGTACATTTTTCCCCAATGCATTTAAAAAGGTCTGGAATCATATGTATATATAAACTTAAGCACCAGCAGAGGAAAATGAAAGGGAGGAACATTAGTAGAGAAACCTTGAATGGGAGAAAAGAGTTGGGAGTTATCTGTAGTATGAGACAGTGAGGAGAGAGCACAGAAAAGAGATGAAAGGCTATGAGATGGACTCCATGAGAGAGAAGCGCAGAGCCAAGGATGTAACAAATAGGCTTGCTTTCACACAGGACAAAATCTTGGAATGAGGGACACAGATTGAAAGTAGAGAACCAAGAGAGATGGCAAAGAGAGTAAGGTTTGAGTCTCAATCAATCCCTCCTTCCTATTCCCAGCACTCTATCCCATAGTGAGGGCCATGCTGATGTTTTATTGATGGAAGAGAATCCGGCTGCACATGTACCCTCTCCATAATTCATGATGCCCAGCATTAGGGCCTGCCTGCTGAGAGATGTGTGTGTGTGTATACACGTAACTGTGTGCGCGTGGCAAGGAGAGAGAGAGAAGCAGGAATGTTCAGATTTTTCCCAAACATAATCCCTAAAATGACTTACCGCAAAGAAATTCATTCATCTCCATCGCCCCAAACGATAGTGTGAACTGTAAGATTTGAACACTAAAACTCTCCCATATGATTTTAGTGCATCAGTTAATGCATTAAATATAATTAATTAACAATGAACAATGATTTTTACAGCATTTATTAACTTAGGTTAATCATGTTCAAATTGTTGATAGTTAATTCATTTTTGTTAGCAATAATTTAACTTTTATATATATATATTATTATTATATGTATATTTTATATAATTATATTAATGTAAACTATTACATTATATAAATTAAAACATTAAACATGTTTTAATATATGTAGAAATTAACATTAATCAAGATTAATAAATGCAGAGAAATTGTTAGTGCATGATGCTAAATGCATTATGTAATGTAACCATATAATAATTCAGAGTTGATCAAATTTATGCAAACAAATCGCCATTATTGTAATATTTTGTAGTGATTAAATACACCATTCCTAAATCAAACTGATTCCATAATCCGTCTTGTTCAGGGATCTGGATGACAGATAAATGTTGCACATACTGAAATCCCTCAAAGAGCAGTTGCAGTCACTGGTCAACACAATTCAGTTAGCAGGGGAAACAGCTGTTTAACATGTTAGCAAAGACTGATTTGGTAAATAATGACTAAATTAGTACATTTCCCCGACCGCAATTATTTGATGTGCTGAGGTTGACAGGTGTGCTATAATGGATTCTCACATTTGTATGTTTCAAAGGCTCCCTCCACAATAGCAGTTGCCATAGTAACTTATTAAGATCCACTCTAGAGCGATGTTCTGACCTAACAAGATCAAAAAATTTGAAGAAGAACATCATAGATGGGGAAAAAATTACAAAGAAAGACTATTTAAAGGTGCTGTTTAAAAAAAAAAAAAAACAATAGAGCAAAAAATTTTTATTAGAAAATGCATTTTTAAATATAGACCTTAGAAAAATCTGTCTGTCAGCTCAAGTTCATCGGAAGCTGAGAATATGAAAAGTTTATATCAGTGAAGGTTTTTGTTTTTGTTTGTTTTTTTGAAGTTTGAAATAGAAGTCCGGTGTCAAATAAAATGATGGTGCTTTGCTTTACAGCATACAGTAATTCTGCTTTTGGGAGTTACATAAAGAAGCCTACTGGGACAAGTTCTGTAGGGAGAAGAGGAGAGTAATTAAATTAGAAAATATAAACGATAATGGCCCAGATCTCACAACGTTTTACCTCACAAATTAGCTTGGGGGGCAGGATGGCTCTTGTTTTGTTTCATTCTTTCTTACACCAGCTATTTCATCTCTTTTGTAATTTCTCTCCCCCTCTTTAGGGGAAAAATAGCACAAGGTAGGAGAAGAAAGTAGGTCTGAGGTGGTTGGAAATTGATTGATGTGCTGTGGCTGAAGTCTGACTTTCATACCTCCACTAACAAATCCTGTTCCTATATATATCTCAATTCCCCTTGTCACTCTTAATTCTCGAAGAGTCTTTAAAATCTTCATGTTCTGTGATGTAATTAACATGTAGAGCTAATTGGGTTACATCACAACATCAAAAGAAAGAGGCTTCAATGCACGTGTTAAGTTCATTGTCACAGATCTCAAGTGATCAGTGTGTTGTGTCCATCAATTTTAGTACCAGTTTCATTTTGTCTCTCAGGTACACTTGGCCTCCATGTCATAGAGCTGCAGCAATTCATTCATGATGGTCTCAATCTGAGGCTTGGTGATCTCTGCACAAACAACCTGCAGGGAAACAAGCAAACAAACATCAATGCAGATTCCAGAGATGGAGTCGGAGATGACAACTAAATATTAGTTTTTCATTTTGAAGATGGCCAAATGTGGTTTAATTCCAGAGATAGTGGTATCTCAATATGGCTGAAATAATACATTGTTAAATTGTACACAATTTCAATGATCAAAAACCAAATGTGGGTCATTTTGCATTCAGCTGATAATTTATTCTTTTTTTAAGATTAATGTCTTAAGAAGAAAAAAAATATTGAAACTATGAATGTACCCTCTATGAAAATAATTGCATTGAATATTCCTGTCTGAGTGCCATAAATATAATTTTTCCCAAGTTTGCATCCCTGTAAATATTCAAGAGATCTCCATTTAATTTTACTTTCTGGTTCTTAGCAAACATTTATTTTGGAATGCTGATTTTTAACACCCTATATTGTTCAATCTCAAATCGACTCAATGCTCAAATTGTTGAATATTACCCATTTTCAATGGTCAAAAACCAACTAGAAATGTTCAAACTAGAAATGTTGTCATAGAGATTAGTATCCACTGTTAAAGGGCATATTTGGTGGAATCACTGACATTTAAGGGCTCTCACACTTGAAATTTGCTGTTCAAACTGCTTACGATGTCTGATGAGTGTGGCGAACTGCGGGAGGTGCTACACTTCCGTAAGTTGAATACGAAAGGCGATCGTCCGGAAGATAGATAATTTACTTTATAACGTTTTAAATATGGATATTTTTCTTACACAAATGCATCGATTGGCTTCAGAAGGCCTTTATTAACCCCCTGGAGCCATGTGGAGCAGTTATGACGGATACAGACGCACTTTTATGGACTTCAAAAAAAACAGAGCAACATTTATTGCCATTATAAAGCTTGGAAGAGCCAGGACTTTTTAAATATAACTCAAATTTTATTCGTCTGAAAGAAGAACGTCATATACACCTAGGATGGCTTGAGGGTGAGTAAATCATGGGCTAATTTTCATTTTCGGGTGAACTAACCCTTTCAGTCAACAGATTTAACTAATAAACCTACCAATCTCTGTGTAAAATAAAAGGTAACACTTTAGAATAATGGTCATTAGTTAACATTAGTTAATGTATTAACTAACATGAACTAACCATGAGCAATACAGTAGTTACTGTATTTGTTCATCTTTGTTAACGTTAGTTAAAATAAATCCAGCTGTCCATGGTTTGTTCATGTTAGTTCACACTGCATTAACTAATGATAACAAGATTTTAATAAAGCATTAGTAATGTTGAAATTAACATTAACAAAGATAAATAAATGCTTTATAAGTGCAGTTCATTATTAGTTCATGTTAACTAATGACCATTATTCTAAAGAGTTACCAAATAAGATAATGATGCTGCCATCTTTATAAAATATTTTTTACCCCCTGTAATCTAGATCCAAATCTCTGGTGAAAATTTTAATTTTCTCAGTAAATATTCATCAATGTCATGAAATATTTTGGCTTTCATTTATTTCATTTTAGTTTCAGGCTCAGATGGCATTACATAAGGTTGCACAGATTTTGACAGTGTGATAATTATTATATTTAATAATAACCAATTATTATTTATATATTTTTCGTAACCGATATTTTGTCTGATATTCTGGTATCAATCCAGATCTCCATATGCATCAAATAACACTAAACATCATATATAGCGGAACACAACTGCAGAAAATAATCTTTCGTATTCCATTATTATTTAACGAATGTCAGCCCCTTATAAACTATTGGATGAAAAAAAACATTCATTCCTATGGCCAATTTTGCCCCCACAAATGTTAGATGGAAAACATAGCTATAGCAAACATAAAGAATACAACAAATATACCAATATAATAAAGAAATAGAATACCTGTGTTCTGTGCCATGGATAAAATAAACTTTTAAATAAACACAAGTCATATTTACAGCAGTGGCCAAAAGTGATGTCCGGAGTGGATATTTGTTTCTAATGAGTTCCATTAAGCCATCAAAATATGAGGAAAATATTCTATATTTCTTAAGTAGCCTATTTTAAATATGAGGGGAAAACAAAACACTAAACTTGATGAAGGTATTTATCTGACAAAATTATTTGGCAAAAGAGGGTATCCTACTACAGCTACAGGTTTATTTTACTATGCAAAAAAATGCATAGAAAAACTAAAAGCTTGCAGGCATACATTGTATGCGTTTATAATTTTCTTGTATGACAGCCTGGACAAAAATTATGTCTGCACAGTTTGACATGTTTCATTGTGTTACCACAAATAAAACAATTGGCGCTACGTAATATGCTTTCAAAATCTTTTTCAATGTTTTAATAATATTTGAATAGAGTGAAGATGTCAATTTTCCTAGGCCGGACATCACTTTTTCAGCAGCCTAGCTGGAAATAAAGTCTAGATGAAACAGGAAACATATTTTCAATGATTACTGTACAACCATTTGCAGACGCTGCCAGACTATTATTTGAACACGTTTTCCACATCATTATTTTGACAGAGATACAGCTATACCTGCACTAAACAATATATAAAACAAAACAAACATGTTGGTCGCTTTACACGCCAGTCTGATGCTCTCTTCTTGTCTAAAAAGATGATTATTGGCCAGAATAAGATCAAATGAGTACCAGGAATTATGCCGCAAGTCTACAAAGCTTCTAAAATGATCTAGAAAAACAAGTCATGGCAAATGTGTCTCAAATTAGGAATACTAAGTCAAAGGCTTTAACCCCTTAAGCCCTGAAGGCATTTTTAGAGTGACAAAAGTAAAGGTAGGTATCGTTTGATAGAAACGTTTTTACATTTTTAAAAATATATTTTAAATATTACTTGGGGGTGTCACCAAGGGAACTTGTGTGAAAGACAAAGCTATTTCTCTCAGACCAGGCAGCAACCATTAGGTGCCCCTATTGCCATGGGAACAACATCCAGCACTCTAAAGGTTACTGCAATCGTGGCTCCATTGATGCCTGATTCAGCTCTGGTACAAGGGAGACTCAAACTAGTCAACGTTCAGTCTCTGTGACTCAATGCAGACACAGCATGACCCAAATGCTGCCTGGACATTTTATGTTTTTCGCCACATGTAACTGTAAAACTCCTACCTGCCACCACTCTTGTTCTCCTCTGGGGAGCTGCACTCCATATGTCTGGAGAGCAAGATAGAGGGAGGTGAGGGCAAGGTGTTGAGGCTTATGGCGGACACACACAGAGCCATGGTAACTGTCTTTTAATAGAGCCAGGGCAGTCTCTGCGATGGGCGTTCGAGACCAGGCGTGGCGATTCAAAAGACTCCTCACAGAGAGCAGGTAGTGCAGCAGGTACTGGGGCGCAGCAAAAAGAAGTTTGTTAGAAGGGGCAAAAATATAAATTATGTTTTGACAGCATTAATTAGAGAAGGTACAAAGATGAGAGTAATGTTGCAACATCTAATTGATAAAATTAACAAGCTGAGAACGAAAATAATAAATCGATCAATTGAGTCTTGGCACTGTGCATAACTTTTGCCAGTGACACCACTTTAAAGAGTGTTATTTTAGTATCTTTATGCAGTGAAATCCAGACAGAGGAGCATAAGGAGATTATGTAAGAGATCAAATTTGAATAAGGAATAACAAATTTCATTTAAGGCATAAAAAAGATCTAGAATTCATAAAGAAAAGATGAATAAGATTCATAACAAAGACAAATTAATAAAATAAATCAATAAAATAACAATAACATTTTAAAAATTAAAATATGAAAGATTTTGCACACACCAGTATTACTTATATTATAGTTTTTATTAATATGTTCAGTTTTGTATTAATTTATTTTTATTTCAATTTTAGTTTCATTTATTCCCAAGTAGTCATTTTAATGTTTCAACTTAAATTTATTTCAGTTAGTTGCCAAAGCAACATTTCCAATTTTCATTTAGATTTAATATATATTTAGATTATATATATATATATATATATATATATATATATATATATATATATATATATATATATATATATATATATATATATATATATATATAAAATGTTTTTAGTTAACAATAATAATAACCCTGCTTTAAGTAGTAAAAAAACATGAACTTACATTTTACAGTTACCTTGTGATTAAATGCAAGCATTTCATTTAGCAAAACTAGTTCTTCATTATTGTAAATTGATTACAGTAGAGCATTACTATTATTTTTACATAATTGCATATTTTACACAGAAGGTACAGTATACATTCTAGAGACTTCAATTTGCAAACCATCCGATACAATAGTTCACCCAAAACGTAATTCTGCCATCATTTACTTACCCCATGTTATTTCAAACATATACAACTTTCCTACAGATATATCGCTGATACAAGAAAAACTAGCTGTGAACAAGTTAATCATTGCATGCATTACCTTGTGTGGATGCTCAAAGGACACTTGGAAGTTAAGCTGCCGAAGGATGAGGAGCTCACACTGTACGATACTGTCCCTCAACTCCCAGAACTTCACATCCAGTTCCAGTGCTTCACTGTCTGGGTGAAAATACCTGGATTGAAGAGAAAAACAAGAAGGGAGCTACTATGCACGGACTTTGAGAACTAAACAGCTATTTAATATCCCCTTTTATACCTGTGACAGACATTGATGATGTCTCTTGTCCTGAGATGCTGCTCTTCTACTTTGCCTGCGAGGTAGATGGCAGACATGGCCACTAGGTAAGGCTCATAGACCTGCAGACTGGCAGACTGGAAGAACCTGTGATACAGCACACATGCTGTAGCCATGGGCACAGATCTCATGCCTAACTTCACTCCTACAGATGGGAAAAACATTGGATGCACTCAACCAGAAACTGCACAGCAAGTCATCCTTTGACAATAATAATGAACAAGCGAGCAGCTACAGTACATTCAAACTGACCGTTATTTAAATTAAAAACACATCTCTAGATATTTCAGAATTGCGAAATGCAAATACCCGTCTCGGTGATAAACCGACAGACTCTGAAGTGTGTTTTGGAGTTCTCGACATCTTCAGCACTACTTCTTCTACCTCTCGCCTCATTGACAGCTGCAGATGTTGAAGCCTGCGTGCTCATTTTACGTCTTGCAGCAAACTAGCACCGTTTCAAAGCGTGTTATTCAGTTTAGACTTACTGTTTGAGTGCATTTTCACAGTAAACTTAACTACTTAGTTAGTACAATTCGTGTGTCCCAAAGAGGTTTGTCCAAACGCTGTGCAGATAGCTGAGCCTTTCCTTCGGCTGATCAATAAGCGCGCAACTTAGTGCTCCATTGGTTTACAGCGCCCCCAACGTACGGGATGATACAACTGAGAGCTGAACGAAAAGTAAATATTTATTTTTATATTCAACAGTTATATAAAATAAAAAAGATGATTTGACGCTTACAAATGGCCATTTTTATAAGAATTTGTCTTAAACAGTCAAAGAGCACAAACGGTAAACTGATTTTGAAGGTATAATTCTCCTGACATTTGAGAGGTTGCTAGGAGACCACTGCCAACACATCCGAGCGGAAAGATGTCGACTAGTTACTCTGCAAACCAGGTCGTTAAATTGGCACTTTATTCTACAATTATTTTTGTTAAATTGAATCACCATGACATATTTAACATGTTTATTGTGATTTCTGCAGTATGAAAGCGCCTTTAGGTCGCAAAAGCTCCAGAATTGGACCATCCCAAAACATTTCAAGGAGGTAAGTTAACGTTAACGTAATTGGGCAAGGACTTAACGTTACATCTTTTAAGAATAAATGTCTTAACTGCCTCTTTTTTATCAATTTAATGCATCCTTGATAAGTATTAATTTCTTTCAGAAAATCTTACTGACCACAAACGTTTGAACTGTAGTGTATATTTTACTGTTAGTGAGCATTTCCATTAGGCAAAGCATTGAAAGCATGCACGTTAGTTAAACAGAATGTCAACATTATAAATATCTTCACTTTTTAAAAAAGAAAAATGAATTCTTGGCTTCGTTTTCCCTTTAAATGATGCCGTTACACAAATTGGAGAGAATAACTGTAGTCCATATACTTGTGTTTGGTCCATTTACTTATTTTTTGTTACTCAAGAGACCAGCAGCAGCAGAAGGCTACACTACATTTATAGCCACAGACCGTGGCCATCTTCTACCTGGCGTGATAACAAAGGTATGTTTGATGATTTACATGAGTTGCATGGAATTTAAATGTAATCACCAAGCTTACTACTTTTTGCAACATACTTTCGCTGTCATTTTTCTATGTATAAATTATTTCATTATTAGCGTGGAAGTGCATGGCCAGCATTCCAAGGCACATGGGATTTACCTCGCCAAATCCCCCCTGCTTCCATAAACCCCACTGCCCGCTCACAAGAGGGACAGGATCGCCTCAGGACCTGGGGAAGGATTACATTTGCCACAAATCAGGCTCATGAGGCCCCTGGTAGCAACCAGGCTGTAAACAGGTCCCCTCACAATGTGGTGGGTATTTAATATAACCTACTTATGCTGTTATATAAAAAAAATTACATTGTTTATTAATTCTGACTAAACAATATCCTTACAGGAAAACATAAATGTGGAACAGCCTGCTGAAGACTCAAAAGTACCTGTGAGTGACCCAGACCAAAATGAACCAGAGAGGCCTAAATCAAAGAATAGCCAAGATCAGTCTAGACCAACAAGCCAGCAAGCCCAGTCTAAGTATAACCCACTAAATCTTCAGGAAAACCAAGTCCAGTTTAGATCTGGAAGTCACCACAGCCAACAGGCTCCATCCAGACCAGCCACGCAGGAAAGCCAAGGCGAGTTAAGACCACCAACCCAGAACAGCAGACCGGCATCACAGCAAAAATAACACCAATTTTAATCAGATCCCCTGCATGGGCAGTTATAAAAGATTTTCCATGAAACGGCATTACATAAGTGTAACACTTTCTTCATTGAAAAACACTTACTTTAAAGATATTATTTTCGTGTTTCTGTTGATTTATAACTGTGCTCTCTGATTGTGCATAATGTGTGCGTGTCAGAACACATTAACTGAATTGTTTCAATGAAGCTAAAGCTGATTAGTTTTACTAAATGGCTTTTGTAATGGAATCTGCTTAGATGAAATGCTGCCTGAATGCAGGGTCAAGTGTCACCAGAAAATATATCAGAGTACCTTAATATCTGTATTTTTAAAATAGAAAAAAGATAAAAACATCATTAGAGATTTTCAATATTTTTTTATTTGCTCAATAATGCACTGACAAACCTTTAGGCCCCATAGAACACGAAATCAGCTTGATTCACTAGTCATCGGTTAATGTTTTTGGTGCCTGGAAGCAAATGAGTGATTTTGGGAGTTGATACTGAAAGCTCGGGAAACTGAAGTTGAACTTAAAGGGATAGTTTACCCACAAATTTAAATTCTGTCATTGTTTACCCATCCTCATGTCATTCCAAACCTCTATGATTATCTTTTCTTTCTGTGGAACATAAGAACGTATTTTCAGAAATGTCAAATGTTTGTCCTTAAAATGGAAGTCAATGGTCACCAAAATTGTCTGGTTACCAACATTCTTCAAAATATCTGCTTTTGTGTTCTGCAGAGGAAAGAAACTCATACAGGTTTGGAACAACATGACGGTGAGTAAATGATGATAGAATTTAAATTTTTGGATTAATTATCCATGTAAGAAGTCAGTCACAGGTCCTAAAGATGAAGGCCCAAGACCCTTATAAAAAATTCCACTCTCTGTTGATAAACATACAATAAAACAGCGGCATGGTCAAATCACAATGTTACAATGTTGTCAATGTGTTTATTTATAAGATAACTGATCAGTTGCAATATCTGTGGCAAACTTCAATATAACTCAGTCAGCACAGATGGAAATGCAGAGCTTCAGAGGCTCCATATGTATATATGTGTGTGTGTGTGTGTATATATATATATATATATATATATATACATATATATATATATATATATATATATACACACACACATTATATATATATACAAACACACATACAGTGTTGGGGTAACACATTACAAGTTTACACATTATGCAAGTTCCGTAATTAGATTACTTTTTCAATTAACTAGTAACATTAATTTAAAATTTACAAAATATCTGAATTACTTTTTCAAACAAGAAATGCAAGTTACTTTGTTTTCCCATGTATTGACTGACACCTCTTCTGTCCTCATGTTGAGAGAAATCTGGAGGTGTTGTGTGCGCTGTCTAAACTTGATGATTATTGTAGTTTTAGACTAAATGTGAGCAGGCATTTACTCATCTCACTTGCACAAAAACAGATTCAGTATTCCTCAAAATTAATAAAAACATTGAAACTCATAATATTACACAAACCTACAATAATTAAATGTGTTAAATTACACATATACTTTATGTATTTAGTCTCACTTTATTAATCAATTTCTTTGCAGCTGACAAAAATGGCTTTAGATAAACATCTCATTCGTGTTTAATTTTTTGTTTTTAATGCTGAAGTAAGAGTGTTGAACTTTCTTCTCCTGCATTTCAAAATGGAAGCACAGCTGAAAGGTTTGTTTGAGCTGCACCCTTTAATGTACAGGCATGAATTTGCATTTATTTCAGCCTGAGGTTTATTCATTTCGCTTTTGGTGTGAAAGGGCCTTTACATTTGCAAAAAATATAGCTCTTTAAATTAAAAAAGTCCAGCCCAAGTGAGAAAAAGTAATGCAAAAGTAATGTAACATTACTTTCCTTAATAAGTAACTAACACAATTAGTTACTTTTTTACGGAGTTGCGCAATATTGTAACGCATTACTTTTAAAAGTAACTTTCCCCAACACTGTATATGAACCAACAGTCATCATAGCCAAAACAAAATTGCATTCAAATCCATAAATCACATCTAAACTGTTAATATCAGATGGTGTTCTCAAGCTAGAGACTATTAGGCATTAAAGTAGTTAACACTAATTCCAAATATTTGATAGAAAACTATATACTTTAATAATTATATGTATACAAGGGTCTTGCAAATATGCTAGGATGAAATATATTTACCTGCCACATGCATGTCAGAATACTGTCTTGAATTATATACAAAACACTTTTTGTAGTTTTAATACAAATGCAAATCTTATGAGTTGGTCATACTAATAATTGTAATAATACTAATAATATATACTGATCTTTAAACAAACTCTTTGAAATGTATATCTAGGTTTGAAATATGTTGTACATACATCAAGATATGCACCGTGTCACATGATGGGGTGGAATCTCGATGAGTACCTTCAGACTATCATTTACAGCAAATGATTTGATCTTTCTTAATAGTCTGTAGTGGAAAAATGTCAGTGTATCTGCTAATATAACGTGCAATGCAATTTTATTTTCAAAAGAAAATGTCTGCCGCTGATATCTTTGTTCTTCAAATGTAGCTTATACTCAAGGATTGTATTTAACACAGAGTGCAGCTTAATTTATGTACTGAAAAAGTGCCATGGTGGTGATGCAACCAATATTTTTGACTAACAAATCAAATAAATAAAATGAATCCTTGCTGCTATATAACTAACCATAAAAGTACCAATCAATGTTTATAAAATCTTAAAATGTCTACTAACATCTTACACTAAAATCACGCCTTCAACCTAAACCATCAAATCTATTCAATTTGACAGAAACATATTCCTGAATTCAAATAACAGAAGTCTATAAAGATTGTAAATATTTGTTATCACTTTATCTGCTTATCCCAATGATTGTCTACAACCAAAATGGAATCCAACAAAGGCACCACACAATACCTAAAATAATTCAACTCTTTTACACTATCATAAAACTATTAATAGCTATCTGAGCAGCTAAAAGAGAAAATAAACCAGTGCTCTCACTATCAAAGATCACACCTTTCTAAGTTTGTACAGTTAGACCAAAAATAGACCACAGTGATACACGTCTGCTCAAGCACTAGATCACAAAGCAGTGTGTGCTGATTAGATATTAAAAGAAGAGAAAAATAGATAAACGTGGAATGAGTGTTCGACTCTAGTATTAATAACAGTGGTGTACAGTAATAATGCTTTTGACTGAGTCATGGCATGTTGATAAGAGACTGGTTCAAGGGCAAGAAAAGGCACAGAAAAACAGACCCACACAGTGGGATGAAGAGCAGCAGCTGGCAGCAGGTCGGCTCAAAAACACGGGACGTGCACATGTACGTCAATAGGTCACTTTCGTCAGCCCGTTCTGATACGACTTCTACTACAGCAAAATGAGATCTTCAGCAAATGATTCCAGACTTGTGCAAATGTCACCATATCAGCAGCTGAGCAACATTCAGAGGTGGCAGAACAGCTTCTGTCGACTTTCAGTGGAATGAACTTATTTGCCTAGTAGCAATGCTTCACAATTTAAAACAAAGCGCAAACTGGTATTCCCTCCATTGTCTGTTAATAACTCACCCTGTGAAGTATCTGTGGAAACTCGATTATCAATATCACCCTACTTCTTGGCTCACAGGAGCTTTTTTAACAACATTAGAATTTTCATTAATGGCCTTCCAGTGGGTGGGCTCTACTTTTGTGGTATTTGTGATGGCCACGCCCACTTTTTCTGTCTTCGTCTTATTAGTTGGAGTGGGTGAAGGCAGTGACTTCCGGGCTGGAGCCTTCAAAGGGTGTGGATCATCCCCAATGTTGACAGTCAAATTGGTGTACAAAGGCTCCAACTCTTTGGACAGGAGCTTATAAGTGAGTGAGTTCAGTCCATCTGAGCGCCAGTTCAGCCTTGTGCGCTTCAGCAAATCAAACCTACGAGAATCAAGTCATGAAGAGGAACAGACTCAATAAACAGACTGAACAAATGGATCCATCTGCCCATCCATCCATCTGTCTACAGTATTTTGTTATATTATCCTCCTGGGACCCACGAATAGACTTTTGTCCACTGTAGTGGACATTATATTTTAGGGAATTTCTCTGACATCATAACATGTCACATGTCACAGTCTCGATGTCCTGTAAAGAGCACATTCGGGGCTATGCAGAGATAACAACTTCTTGGTCTTTAAAAATGGTTGACATTAATGTTTAGCACTCTTATGGAAATATGATAATATTTTTTAATTATAATTTAAATCGGATTAATTTTCAAATTGCTTGTTAAAAATCAACATCTCAGGAAAATGTTATGGGGTTTCTAATCAAAATATGACTTTCTGTTACAAAACAGGGCATTGATTTCATTAATGTCCACTGTAGTGGACGCCAGGATTTAAATCATGTTTATCAGGCATTTTGGAGACATAACAAGTGAATAGGGAAATAAATTACATATCAATATTCCTATGAAATATTAGATATTATTATGAAAATGTTGCCAATTATTACTCCCATTATTACACCTTTTTTTCATTACATGTTGCACCAAGAACACATTAATATGCAAATTAGATGCAGTGTATAGATACATTGTATTGAATGGGAAAATCCAGGTATGGCCATTTTACCCACATATTTCATAAAGTAAAATGGTATATCAATGCATTTCATTATATCTTTCATAACATAGTTAAAAATCATCTTTAAACAAAGTTTGTTTAAAAAAAATCATGAAACCTAAAAATTGATTGGTGAATTAAAAATAAAACCCACTGTTTTTGCCTATACATGCAATTTCATGTCATTTTATTTTTTAAACAACTGAGTCCTGGTGTCAACTACAGAGGACATATCATAACATATGAATAAAATATAATTTTTCAACAAAAAAAAAATGTTTTCCATTTGTTTCTTATGCTCTAAACAATGTATTGACATGAACAAATACTAAATTCAAAACACTTTTTTTTCTGGGTCCCAGGATATTATTATATATCACATAATACATTTCATTTATAAATATAATTTGCCATGTGACATCACCTTCTCGGGTTTTGCTCATTACCCTGATCTCCTCTATGTTTGATCATCTTATAATGACCAATGGCCAAAGGAGGACGCATTATCTTCATCCCAGAGAGACGGACTCTAAAGACAAAACCACAGGGCAAGTAGTAAATATTAATACAGTATATAAGGGGGAAAAAACATCAAGAAAAATGGTATGAATTATCAAAAGGACAGAGACAAAAGAGAGAGCAACACAAAGCACAGCAGGACAACCATTTCCAGCAGAGTCCGCAAGGTGGGCCAGATGGATGTGAACTAACTAGAAAACTACTATTGTTGAGGATTCTTATGTAAAAAGGTTCTAAACACAACTCAAAACCCCCAAAAGGTTCATCTAAAGTTGGAGAGTCTAATCCAGCTTTTAAATACTTAAAACTTTGGGGTTTTGCCTCTGGTACAGCCATCTGAGTCATCCGAGTCAGGATACCAACTGACGGTTAATTATGCGACAGTCAGGTTTGCAAATCACCATGAGCTGATATGCCCTTCAAAATGTTCTCCAACAACACATGTAACGTCAGTTTTCCCAAAACGCATAAAGCGGGCTCCTGGATTATCTCCGCTAAAAATATTTTTTTGTCGGCGACTAGATTTGATCTGCACACTATGCAAATAAATTTGACTGAAAAATTGCTCATGGTGAATCAAACCATGTACACATATTAAACAAGAAGGAATACAAATAAAATGACGTTCAGCAGCAGGCAGAGGTGTCATGCCCATTCAAATGAGCTAAATTGATTTTTAAATGCAACTTCACCAACTTTTACATTTGATAATTCAGTTTCAAGGTTATTGTAGGTAAAAAATTATTAGTGCTCCAAAGTCATCAGCTTTTGCTGAATTTCACCGTTTTTGAAGCCAAAATGGCCTAATTGACCATTTCTTGAGATATGTATTATATATCCAGATATTGCGAAAATGACTTTTGCCGAATTGCGTTCAGTTCCTTTAACGTGTATTCTTCCGCCGATGTGGATGGAATAGGCTACCGTACTAAAGCACTTTGACAGTAATGCACATAACCGAACACTGCTATTAAATGTATAGTGCGAAACAGTCTCAGATTGCAGAACGAATGATCATTACGAGCCAGTTCTGTGTAATGAATTAAAACCATTCAGCAAGACCAGTATAGACCATCGAATCCTGACCGCATGACCTTTTTAGTGAATCAAACACAAACCAAACCAGTATAGTCAGATTCATCAATGAACAACTCTTATGATTCAGTTTTATTTTAGTGAATCAAACACATACAGCGCAACCAGTGGAGTCTGATTCACAAACAAAACACACACAAGACTTATATCAGTGGGTACTGACTGGTTGTTCATATGGCAACTTGAAGCTAAACATTATTTATTTAATTAAATTATTTAATACAGTTAAAGCGATAGTTCACCCAAAAATGAAATAGTGTCATCATTTACTCACCCTCAAGTTGTTCCAAACCTGTATGAGTTTCTTTGTTCTGCTGAACACAAAAGAAGATATTTTGAAGAATGTTTGTAACCAAGCAGAGAGAGCAACCATTGACTACCATAGTATGAAAAATAATACTATGGTAGTCAATGGTTGCTCTATCTGCTTGGTATCTTATAATATGTTCTTTTGTGTTCAGCAGAACAAAGAAACTCATACAGGTTTGGAACAACTTGAGGGTGAGTAAATGATGACAGAATTTTCATTTTTGGGTGAACTATCCCTTTAAGGCCAATTATAGTTTATGTTGCCTCTAAAAAGACAGTCAAAGGTCTATGTAAACATTGAATTAGAATTACATTTCCTTTTACAAATACACCTTCCTCAAAAGTTCTAAAAGAATTGTTAAAGGAAAAAATCACTATGGTCTAAAACTATAAAGAAAATGGGTTTCAAATCCTCAACACTATCTACTACACCTGACTCATTCTGGCTTCAAGGCTTCAACAACTTCAGAGTTTTAAGTTTCTCATTGTCAAAGAAATATGTTACTTGACTTTATAATTGAATCAAAAGGCAATAATCAGTGAAGTAATACTGACATCTAAATAGTTGGAAGCCTTGAGTCCAAACTGGTGATTCATGCATGTACTTACTGGTCCCTCCTGTGGCTATGCGGGGGAGGGCATGAGGGATAGATGGATGCAGTGAAAATGAGAATAATGACAAGAGACCGATGCGAATGTGAACTGAAAACAACATCATGATGGAGAGATGTGCAACACAAATGCCTAACAGGATGTAGACGTGCCAGTTTTTGATCTACATTTCAGGTTTGTTTATGCTGACATAACTCATGCAAGTGCATTATAAACCGTATTCTGCCATCCTCACCGAGCTGCGATGTCATCGTCCTCCCCTCCCCAGCCCCAGTACTGGTTCGGAAAGCCGTTCATTTTGAGGTACTGCTCCGGAGTCACAGCAGACACACCTCCGAAATACTGAGAGTACGGAAGCCTGCGGTGGAGTCAGAGCGTGATTTGGTGAGGCACAGAGGAATAAGGTCATCTGTCTCTTCATCAATCATTCCATCTGAAGTGTCACAGCTTCCCCTGCAGTTTAATGTTGGTCTGTACCTCTGCATTATGGGTGGATGGGAAAACCTGGACCCCTTATAAAGTAACAAAGAATGCTGATGAAGAATGCTAATACTTTTTAGAATAGCATACTACCATTTCAGCAGTATAAAGTATGTACAGTGTATAGTATGCAAATTATTCTATACACTGAATGACAAAATGTGCAGTATGCAACAGGGCTAGGCAAAATTTAACCCACAATGCAAAAAATGTTTTTTTAGCTGCCAAATGTTAAAGCTACACTGTGTAACTTTTTTAGTTTATTCTTAGCTAAAAACACTTAGTTCTTTCAAAAATATATGGGCTCATTAATGTATATTTACTTCTTTTTCTTTCAAGTATTCTCGTAAGTTTATAATATGCCATTGAAAATACATACAGGTGAGGGGTTCGAATGCCGGTCGCCATGTTGCCCCTCCATCTTGAAAGTACATTAGCCAAAGAGGGACATACCCGTAAATTCAAGCTTCGCCTTTCGCGTTTTAACACTCTATGGCACCGTGTCGAATGTGGACAAGGTCGAACTGGAAGCCATGTTAATCTTGGACTAAATCGGCCACCGTAGGAGTTAAAACGAAATCGGAATTGAGAGGAACAGAAAATAATATTCACTGGATGGTCATATACCTTTTCACCGCTAGATGGGGGAAAATATCACACAGTGTAGCTTTAAACAAACTTGGAAAACAAAACCATAATAATCTGTATAACCATGAATGTGATTTCATTGTATTTCCCCGTGTTCTTCGTATAAATTAGAAAAAAAAATGGATTGTAAAAGCAACTGATGTGTGTTTACTGTTTACAAATGTACCGTTCAAAAATGTGGGGTTGGTAAGTTTTTTTTCATGTTTTGTAATGCTCAACAAGGCTGCATTTAAATTATGGTTTTCTATTTTAATATATTTTTAAATGTAATTAATCTAGGCAAAGCTTATTTTTTAGTCTTCCTGTCTTCAGTCACATGATCCTTCAGAAATGTGCTGCTCTAGAAACATTTATTATTATCATCAATGTTGAAAACAGTTGTGCTGCTTAATGTTTTTGTGTAAACCGTGATAATTTTTTCAGGATTCTTTGATAAATAAATAAAAAGTTCAAAAAGAACAGCATTTATTATACATAGAAATATTTATTATAAATATCTTCACTTTCAATAATTATAATAATAATTTCTTTAAAAAAAAAGTCCTGTCCTTCAGAAATCCCTTGTACACCTGTTCTAAATTTTTAGAGCTATTCGTTAAATTTTGAGAGATAGCTAGATGAGCTGCTGCGATGTATCTTTCTTCCCAATCTCTCTGTATTTCTACCCAAGGACTAACTCTCTGAGTCATGTCTGAATGCTTTACAGCCTTCAGTGGATTCATCACAGAGAGGTCCTGATGCTGTCCTCAGCCTTGGTGGACTGAATATATGGGTTGTTTTCTCTGCGATCTTTCCATTCTCAGTGAGTGTTTATATCTAGGTGGACATTGTGGCTGCAGAGTACAGAAATGCATACTCGGTGACCCGAAATGTGCAGACCTAGATGTTAATTTAGAGGACCAGACCCATGAGCTACTGCATACACCTGTGTCAGCACTAATAATATATGAACCACATTTCATGTCTATTTTACCATGCGTGAAGAGGATGAACTTTTGGATTCTAGGAGTTCTCTATGGCAGCCCATAGAACCGTATGATAAAAAGTTGTGAAATTTGGCACATAGATAGAGGTCAGTCTGAACATTAACCACAGCAATTTTGGAGTCTCTATCCAAATCCCAAAGTTGCATTCATGTTTATGCTAATAACTTTTGAACCATAAGGGATACAAACAATATTTTCTCCCCCCTGATTCAACGATTCGAATCCAATTACACCATTTTCCAACATGACACTTTTTACACCGTTTTTGATTTTTCCGAAAAACATACTTTTTCAAACTCCTCCTAGATCGTTTGTCTGGTTTTCATTCTAATCGAATCAGATCATCTTCAGATCATGCCGACACAAAAACATAAAATTAACTTTTTTGAATACTGTGCAACAAATTCGACAAAGAGCATGCCAAAATGGACGCGAGGCTATCTCTGTAACACCTTAGCATATTCTGATTATTTTTTTACAGTCTATGATTGTGACCAAACTTCTTGTGTGTTATGACAACCATTACCGGAGGCTCCTTGCATAGTTTCAGCACAGTGCCACCTAGTGGTCAGGAGAGACGCAAGATGTCCATTTTTGCTTATAACTTCTGAACTGTTTGGCTAAAAATCAAAACTGGTCTCTTTGGATCTGGCATGCCGAGTCGAACATTTAGAATTTTGTCATAAAATGCTATATTTTACGAACGCATTGGCATATGGTTATGAAACTTGTTAAGCATGATTGGCACTATGCCCTGAAGGTACTCAAAAATGTTTCAGGGCAGTGCCACCATGTGGTCAAGAATTACAATGAAATTTCAAGAAATGCTAATAGCTTTTGATTAATTTTCTAATTTTGTATTTTAAATGTTCTATTGTAATGAAACTTCCTGTCCACCATTTACATTTTATTTAAAAACGTAATTTTTCAAACTCCTTCCTAGACCATTGTTCCAATTTTCATAGTTTTCAGACCATCCTCAGACCAAGCCGACAAAAAAACATGGAATTCAAGTCAATTCATCAAACCATTCTCGATTAACGCTAGGGCTGCACGATTAATCGAAATTGAGCCGCGATTTGTCTTATGTGCGATTATGAAAGCATAAAGGCTGCAATTTTAATGAAATATATGCCCAGTGTGTCAGTTAAGAGCGGTATGAAGAGCGGAGATTACTCTGTGATCAGTAGTAAACACTGCTCCGTCTGAGTCGCTTATAACGTGCTTCTGGAAAAAAAAAGAAGAAAACGTTTAATAACGTTTTAACTCATTTCATATCATCAGTCGAGTGTTTGATATTTCCTTTTTGTGAGCTGATGTGGCTTCTTATCACAGAATGAGATTATTTCATTATTTAATAGAATTCTAGAAATGAAGTCTATGTCGATTAGCACTGCTTTATAATATACTTTAATATTATGAAAATACCCGAGAAGGCTCAAAGAACTCAAATACACCATATTGTCGCAGTCTTGATGTTTAATCAAAGTGTTTCTATCTTCTTTTTATTCAGCTACACAGAAAACAAACGCCCTTATATTACTTCTCTCTGAGGCAAATGTGGTGTTTCTGCTCGAGGGCGCCCTCTGGCCTCCAGTATGAATGAAACATGAGTGTGTTTAGTGCCCAGCAGTGCTCACTCTCTTATTTTGGGTAAAATATTGGAAATATAATACTTCTCTAAATAAATGTATATGTTAAATTGTAAAGAAGTATTTTAAATATTGTAACATTGCGCAAATCGCCATTTTAGCCAGAATAATTGCAATTCTGTATTTTCCCTAAATCGTGCAGCCCTAATTAACGCAAAAATAAATTTGACGAACAGCACACCAAAATGGACGTAAGGTTATATCTCCGCAATACTTCAGCGGATTCTAACCAAACTTGGTGTGTGTTATGACAACCATTACCAGAGGGTACCTGTACAGTTTCTGCACAGTGCCACCTAGTCGTCACGAGATATGAAAACTTGGTATTTTACTTATAACTTTTTGAACAATTTGACCAAAAAAATCATGTAACTAGATTCTTTAGATTTGATGCAGCACACATATTGTAAACTGGTCTTAATAGATTACTTGGGTCATGCCAAGAACATGGATAATAATTTACAATAGTTGGGCCAACTTCTTGTCCACAATTTAGATATTTCGAACTCCTTCTAGAACGTTTGTCCGATTTTCACCAAATGCGAATCAGAATTGCCGGCAAAATGCTATGGATTTCGTGGCAATAGATTAAACTGTTTTAATATAACGCATCAACAATTTCGATGACATAAAGTCAAACTGCATCTCGCTACCTTGGAATTATAAGGTTCTATCTGCATTCCGACTGGTTTGGAGATATTGAGCTTTAAAGTTTTTTGCATTCCATTTGACTGTGTAGAAAGAACCTTTTTATTTTCTAAATAAAAAGATCCAAAAAGCTTAAAAACTTAAAAAACAACATCACATAATGTAAAGAAGTTGTCACAGAATAAGAATATGTGAATAACTCAATTTTGACAAAAATGTCAGATAGAACCTTATAATTCCAAGGGGACGATCTGAGGCTGAATCTCTGGAAAGATTTGATATATTGACACAAAAAGTAATAAGCAATTATGTCACATTACAAGTGATTGCATTTATGGGCTTTCAACAATTTTGCTTACAAAAGTCTCCAAATGTCCTTTTATTTTTGCAGTTGCTCTTTTCTTTGTTTCTTTTTATTATGAAACTGCCTAATTTTAATTGAACGTTATTTATTATAATATTATTTACTTACTTAATTTACACTATCATTTAAAACTTTAAATTTAAAAAAGAAATGTTTCTTGAGGTGCAACTCATGTGACACTGAAGACTGGAGTAATGATGCTGAAAATTCAGCTTTGCCATCACAAGAATAAAATACTTTACATTTTTAAATATAAAAAGGTTAATTTGCAATACTGAAATAATATTTCACAATATTACTGTTTTTACTGTATTTTTGATCAAAGAAATGTAGTCTTGGTGAGCATAAGTGACTTCTTTCAAAAACAAAAGCAAAAAAATCTTACCAAACGATAACTTTGACACTGTTCAACTACCAACATTTTTTTTATTTAAATGATTATATTACACTAACTATATAATATAATGATTATATAATATTAAAATTAATCATTTTATTAATTAATACAGTTATTTTTTTAAATATTGTGTCTATACTAATATGACTGCAAACATAAAAGTGAATAAAACAATTTCATTAAGAAAAAAAATCCAGTCATAGTGGGTAGGGTACCTGTATCTGAACTTGTCCATAGCCACAGAGAGGTGTGTAGGGTACTGGGGGTGGCAGGTGTAGGTATTGTGGTCATTCTCAGGTAGCAGGTCAACGTCATGCAAGAAAATACAGCTCCAGTCCTCCTCTTTCAGCGCCTCTCGCACTCCAACATTCAGCAACTTTGCTCGGTTAAATGTGGAGTTCCCTGACTGATAACACAGACTATGAGGAAATCAACTGTACACCAATGCATTCTTTGGCAAGAATTAAGCACTAATATAGCCTGACAATAAGCTATGAGGTATGTTTACCCTTTGTCCCAGCTACTTCCTCTAATTACTGCTAGGACTTTTTCCATACAATAGATGTGACAAGTCAGCGTAACGACAAACAAGAGACCTGGTGCACAATGTAAATGCCGTAGTGGACCTGCTGGCGCTGCAAAAAGGGGTGCAGATGGTAGAGGAGAGCGCGGAGGTGGGTCTGGCGGTTCCGGTAGGGGACCACGATGGCTGTGTGGTGCCGTGGCTCACAGTCTGGTGGGCGGTAATGACCCCCTAAGGTCACCAAGGGGTTCTTCTCTTTTATCTCCTCCAGGGAGGGGGGTGAGGAGAGGTGGACAGAAACAGGACCCACTGACAGACAGCAGGGGGAGAGCACACATGCATCTGTTGTATAAAATCTGTTCTACAACATCAAATGAATGGAATAATTGTCCTTAAAAAATGATGCCATTATTGAATTACTGTTATGTTGTTCCAAACCTGTATGACTCTCTTCCTTTTTGTTGAACACAAAAGGAACATTTCTGAGAAGGGATGCACAATATATTAGACCACATCAGTTACTGCACAATATCAGAGATTTTTTATTTATGTATTGCATTGGTTGATATTGAATATTTAATTGTTTGTGCTCATTTTTACATTTAAATTACCTTTGCTCTCAAAGCTCACTTAAACTTTTAAACACTAAGAATGTAATTTCACTGTTAAATGTAATATTTTATGGAGGACAATGAGTGACAGTTATCAATTTAATCATTCAAACATAAAAATGGAAATTATTATTTATTTTTTTATTTAAAAAATTATTTAATTTAAGTTTTAAAATTAAGTTAAAATAATTAATGAATCATGATTAAAATCAAAACTATATTGGCATATTTAAAACTGTTTGTTTAATTGATAATTATGTCATTTTGTTTTTAAATGTCACTCCAGGTCCCACATAATCTTTAGCATATCTTAATAAATATATTTTTCTCATAATGTACATTATAATGTTGTGACAGCTAAATTCACTTGTAGCATTTTAGATTTTAGAGGTTTTATTTTTTATTTATACACAACTGTAAAAGGTAATATTGATTGTCAACAATGAATTAAAAATAACAGGCATAATCCAGAACTTCAATAATAGAAGGCATGGAATTTAGTGTACATGTCATGATATTTTTATGATGCTTGTAGGTTCTTTTTGAAGCTTGAAAGCCCCAGTCTTCATTCGTTGTAATTGCATTGAAAACAGCAACAAGCACATTCTTCAAAATAACTTTTTGTGATCCACAGAAGAAAGAAAGTCACAAGTTTGGACAGATAAAAGTGTAAATAAATTATGACCTTAATTCTTGGGTGAACTAAACTCATTAAAGTGTGATTGCTACAAAGTGAATTAACAAATCCAATTACATTTGATCAATGTCTTAATCACTTCAGTGTGGATTTATATCTACCCAGCAGTGGAGAGGGCAGTGTACAATCCATGAGCTGCTGTTCTGGTCCACTGGGTCCTGGATGGTGGAGGAGCAGAGAGGTGAGGTTGGTGTAGACGTCATGCGGTCGAGAGTAGTCGATCTCAGGCTCGGTGGAATGAACCAAAACAGACACTAGGCCACGAAATCCTCCCAGAGAGAAGTAGAGGACAAACGCAAATTGGAAGCCCACCAGCAGAGCCAGAGTGCAGGGGGAGTCCAGTGCTCGACCGCAGCACACCATTATGACATCCAACACAGAGCAGGAGTGACAGAGGTAGGGAGGATGGGAACGTCAAACGGGGTGGACAAAGGAAAGAGAAGAGAAGAGAAAGGGAGTGAAGGCGGAGCAAGATGCATGAGAGAGGGAAGAGTGGAAGGATAGCAGGGATGACAAGGAGAAAATAAAGTAAGCTCAGTGAGCTAAGGGAAGGACATATATGGCATGAGTGGGAGTCACTGGAAGAACAGAAGAACACAAAAATCAATAGTGACAGATCCATCACATCTAACTAGAAAGGAAAACTTTAAAGTGCCAGTGTGCCCGGGATCAATGCCAGCTCTCGCATGAAATCAGCAAAGACCATAGAGTTTTTGGGTCATTCCTATTACAAAATAATTTTTGGAAGACTTTCAGAATTATGCTTGCTTGATTATTTACACAATGCACAAAAATATTTTTTTAAATAAGTTAATGTTGATCTGAAGGTACTTTTTTGATAGTATCATAGCAATTTCTAGAACTTTACCTAACCTAAAAAGAATGAACCTAAAATTATATTTTGAAAGTAAGATCAAAATTCTAATACCACAAAACATAACAGAATTCTTTAAATCCATAGCTATTACTTGTTAATGATTGTACTGGTGGATGATGTCTATATTAGTTATGGTTTATTAGTTATGGAAAGTGAAACTGATAGCTCATGAAAAACTGAAATGACCAATTATTTCCAAACAATATTTACAAGAAACCCAGCTCAGTCTGAAACATTTCTATCAAGGAAAATATGAAAAAATACCTGAAATATTTCATAATAAATGTATTTGTATTATTATTTATCATTTAGAAATGCATGGCACACTCAGACATTGCAAAAATGGCAACATCCACTTAAACAAACAAAAACAATATAAAATGTACTATTATGTTCAATTAATTTTGATTTTGCCAACAGATAACTAATATGATCTCCATGTTTAAAAACTGTGGGTAAATTATTTTAACATACTAAGACGTGGATATGAACATGCAACAGGAATGAGCCTTTTCACTGAGTATCAAAGTGCTATTCCATTTGAGTAAGTTACCTGTGCTGACTGGTCATAAACACAGGATTGACAGACCACTGTCCTCCTCCTCCTGTCCATCACAAAACATTGTGCACCTTGAAGACACAGATAGTTCTGGACTGATTAACGAGATCCCCTGCTTATTTACAAACCAGCTCATCTTTTGCATTACGATAAAACTGAAATGTATTTATTATGCAACCATACATGCAGCGACGACAAAGGCAAGCGCAAACCAAACAGCAATTACTGCAAAATAATCGTCAATATGACGGATAATTTCACCACTTCAGGTCAAGCGTTTCCTCTGACTCACCCGGATCACATGCGACGGTTCAAATGAGGCTCCAGCGGCTGTCGATAACTAGGCCTTTATTTAATATTAATCACTCGATTGTGAATAATCATTCCTCCATGGCACACAAAACCGTGGATAATACCCGCAGTCGCATTGAGCGCGTCGCGGATCGCTGAGGTGAAACGCGTCCTGAGCGCGTCAGACGCTCCGGCTGACAGACATGTTTGATGCGGTGACGCGCTACCGACGGGCATTCTTTGATGCTGTTACAATAAAAGCCCTAAGATACCTGTGTTAAAATCAGAGTGCTGCCTTCTAGTGAGAAAACACACGACAGGTTTAATACTAGAGGCCGTTTTCATACGACAGATGATCTTGTGATGACGATAAAGCGAGATTAATTTGATGAAAAAGAGACACGATTTGTAATCATGCGGATTATATCTAAGTGATTTTATGTGAATTATGGCGTCTGTGAAATTGTCTCTGTCCTCAACAAAACCTAACTAACCTATGAGTACAAAATGTTTTCATTATAGAAGCTGAGAGGATTCTGCTCAAATTTATGCACAAAAATTGGTCTAAATAATTTGTATTGCCTCTTAATTCTTCTTCTGTGAACTATGCTTTATAGAGAACGGTTCTTTCAAATATTTAACTAACAAAGAGATCTATTACCAAAAAATGTGAACTTTGGATTTTCAAGAATAGCACAAATACTGTAAGCAACAGAGTAACCTTCCCCAACTTGCAGACAGCTTTTCACAGGAAGATAAGTCAGTGTTGTTCTACTCAATGCCAATGGCTTCAAACAGTTCACGAGTAGAAAAATGTTTGAGTTTAATGTGAGATCAAATATTCACTGTCTGGTTTACATCTCTGACCGGGCCAAACATGAGCTTGATGGACTTGTTCCCAAGCCACTTCTTGGTTGTCTTTGCACTTTGGGCAGGAGCATTGTCTTGTTGAAAACACATCTGATCATTTCTCTTTACATAACAATTATTCATTTGGGAAGCAAGTCATTCTGCATTATTCTCCTATACTTCAAAGCATTAAATGACTTTTCACAGCTGAAGTATCTCACCAATACAGCAGCTAAAAAGGCTCTTCACACAATGACGCTCTTCCTCCATGCTTCACTGTGTGGTATTATTATTATATTTCTCACCAGATTTTCAAAGACACCACTCTGGAGCATCACCATGCAACTCGTGTTTTATTGTGATTCATCACTCCGCACACAACTTCCCATATTCTGCCCAAAATTCGAACTGTCTTTTAAGTTTTTCTGTGACAACATTTGCTTAAATCTTGCTAATTTCTTGACAAATAATTTGTAGTTAAAGAGGTCCTATAATGCCCCTTTTTACAAGACGTAAAATACGTCTCTGATGTCCGCAGAGTGTGTATGTGAAGTTTTAGCTCAAAATACCCAACGGCTCATTTTTGTAGCATGTTAAAATTGTCCCTTTTTGAGGGTGAGCAAAATTTGTTTTGTCCCTTTAAATGCAAATTAGCTGCTGATCCCGCCCCCTTTCAAGAAGAGGGCGGAGCTTCAAAAGCTCCTGTTAGCAGCTCAGATTACCTCAAGCAGACACACTGGAAAATGTTGCTACTGTTCAGCCTTTTATGTTCAAACCGGAGTTGGACAATGATGGAGAGACTCAAGAAGAAGTGACAACATGTAGAATGCAACAGGACGTTTCTGAACGGTTAGTTGATAAAAATGTATGTAGCTGATGTGGCGTTAACTATCTTCAAATCATTGATTAGCATATTCTGTCATGATAATCAGGGTTTATGTAAATTTTAGGGTTAGTGATGTCACTAACCTGTGAATAAACTTGTTGTAGTCCCTACCAGCCATTTTTTTGTAGTCCTTTAAAAGCAATTTCTTTAAAAGAAAATATCTTCATTTGCTTTGAACTTTGAGAATCATAACTTTGCAGATTGTTGTTTATGCTCAAACAGCAACACTACACACTAACTAAAGTTATTTTGGTCTTGGCCCATTTTTTGCCCTATATATATATATATATATATATATATATATATATATATATATATATATATATATATATATATATATATATATATATATATATATATATATATATATATATATATATATATATATAAAATCCAGTAAGTACATAAATACATCTTCCAGTTTTAATAATTTTATTTTTATGTATAAAATCTGGAATTCCGCTGTCATGGTTTGCAACAAGTAGAATGATGACCCATTGACATTGTGCTTGATAATTCACGCAATCAATATTTGGCGTCCATGTTAACTCAAGTTTTATTAGTCACAGCTTTCAAACCATGATGGTACACCACTTCTGCTCCTGAAGTCAAGCTGAAAGATATTTTATTGGAACATGCAGCAGTGTGCAGCACAGTAGCCTACATGCATGCAGTGGCACTGCAAGAGAAAAAAAACAACAGTCTACAAAGAAAAGGTTTGGAATTCATAGAGAAACTGTGCAAAACAACATTATTACAATCCTTTTCTGAATCAGCCTCGAAACCCAAGAGGGCTGGGTAAGAACATGAGGCATCTGACTGACTGAATCTTGAAGACATAGTTATATTTGTATACCTCAATTGCCCTAAAGTACTCCCACAACAATAAAACCCCTGAAGCAAGGAAGCAAGGCAATGACACAAAAAAGAAAAAAGTAATCTAAAACTTGACAAACAACACAGATACACTTATTATAAGCACCAGGAATTTAACATTAAGATTCAACGTTACCATTTCAACATCCCATCCTAACCTTACTATTAATAATTCAGCATAAACTTATATGAAATAATAACAATATAACAGTACATATCAATAATATTAGTATAAAAGTTTTGAGCAAACAAAGAGCCCTTACAAAGTGAACTGATAAAGGTAAGACTTTACGGTAACACACTTATGAAACAATTGCCATTATACTGGTTTTGCAAATAGAGCCAGTTGAAAGAGATCAAATTACGCAGGTTTCTTTTTAAATTTTCCAACACTTATTTTTATTGTTCCTTCCTTTTCTCTTTAGACTTCACAAACAAATACATCCAAAGATACACTTTTAAAACAATTTGGAAACACTGTTTGTTGACACCATTTTGACCCCCTCCCACTTTCTCCAAGATTTTGTGTCAATTCCAGCATTATTATTTGTCCCCAAACCTCCCTTTCATCCTTTCTCTATTTCTTATAGTTTCCAAACTGAATGGCCAATCGGTCATTAACGCAGCGGAAGGTGGCAGGCTGCACCTCCCAGTAGTTAACTGGGTTTCCAAAGAGGCTGATGCCATTGTAGAAGCTCCTCTTCATGCTAAAACCTTGAGGGCAGAAGTCATTAATGTGTACTTGACTTATGTTGTTTGAATGGAGGTAGACCACCTGAAAAAGAAGCAAGAATCAATGATCGTGCATGTGCATGTGCGAATGGGATACTTTTCATTCATCAGCTTGATATCTCGCACCTGCAGGTACTTCATGTCTGGCAGGCCCCTCGGGACGCGGGTCAGACGATTGTTTTCCAAATGCAGCTCCCTCAGATTAGCGACGTATGATAGGCTGCCATTCTCAATCATGCGGATATGGTTAAAACCCAGACCCAATCTGGCAAAGAACGACAAGCACAACAATGAATAAGCACCAGACAATAGATGGGCCGCACACATTGTGACAGACCTCTGGTGAGGTGGAAACACAATAGACTGGAAATACTGTGAACAGGCACTGGGTCAACTGCAGCCCCGCAGGACAAGCTGCACTATAAAATCAAGCACATGCAGGAATTTTGAGCAAAACATTTCTTTTGTGTGCCTCTAATTCCTGGGTTAGTATAGTTTAGACATTTTCACTTGTTCTTTTATTTTCTTCTTTTGGTTTTCAATTTCAATTTAGTTTTAATTTTGTATAATGAAAGTGATTTTTTACATTTAAGTTCCTCATGGTTCGTGTCCGCTGAGGCCGCGCGCTGTCTCAGATTGTCTCACCCTGCCAAACAACATCTGCTATGACGGTGGGTTGGGCTGGCTTATTCCAAAACTATGTTTCTGCATAGGTCCTCTATTAGCGATTTGTGTGCTTCAGTGACAGGTTGCCTAGAAAGGGATCCCCAGCCTCAAAGCAGACAATCAGTAAATGGATTGATGAGGCAATCTCTACGGCTTATGAGGTGCATGGTTTGCCTTCACCTCTGCTGATTAGGGCTCACTCTACTAGGAGTTTGGCAACTTCTAAAGGAGGAGTGTGATGTTGTGGGCTGGGCCCACATATTTTATTATTTATTGATTTGTCTGTATAATGAGTGTGTTGAAGGTTTTGTGTTTTATTGGTTGTTTTCTCCCCTCTTCCCACCCTCTACAATCCCACTTTTCCACAGCTAAAACAGGGGGGGTTTAATGACACTTGAATATTAATTTCAACTTTTAATATAAATATGAATAGAATATTAATTGAATACATAATTAAAATCAAAAGTTGAATTTGTTAGTATTGTTTAATGGACCTGAGCTAACATGAACTAACAATGAACAGATGTATTTTTATTAAAAAACATTAATAAATACTGTAACAAACATATTGCTCAATGTTAGTTAATGCATTAACTAATGTCAACCAATAGACCTTATTCACCAGGTGGCACTGTTGCTTTACAGAAAGCCCATAGGCAGAGAAAAGGCAAATTGTGTTTTGGAGTGCAGGAGAGTCATGAGACGGTTCACCTGTACAGGTGTTTATAACGGCTCAGGTCCTCCAGTTCAATGGCTTGGATCTGGTTATTGTCCAAATGGAGCTCATGAAGACTGTCAGGGAGGTCTGGGAGGAGAGGGACATTCATCATTATATTATTGGAAGTCGCACCACGTCTATGCTCTTAACATTACATAAAAATCATGCAAATTGTGATTTATTGCCAAGGATATTCCTAAAACTCATTCAAGTGAGAAATTGCGCAAAGAAGAGTATTATCAAAATGTTCTTTTTGAAAATGAATATGAGACTATTACTCTTTAATGACTTGATTAATGACTAATTATCATAAAGAATGACCTTTTGGTATTCCAGTGAGTTTGGCCTCAGAGATGCGCAGGTAGTTGAGTTTCAGTCCTTTGAAAGCGCCAGGCTCAAAGCCACTGTTCTGAATAGGGTTTCCGCCCATCTCTATAAGAAGCATTCAACATCAGACAGAATATCCCATCACAAAAACCAGCAGGCTCCATCTAAAAAAGGAAATGGTTTGGTCAGACTGTAACCTCTATACCACATAATGGCGAGCGCGCATACAAACCAATGCAGTTCATGCTGCCCAGACCAGAGAACGTTCCTTGTGCAACCTTCTTAATACGATTCTCATGAATCCGCAGCTCCACCAGGGATGGGGGAAGGTTCTTGGGTACCACTGTCAGGAGGTTCCGGGAAAAATAAAGCTTTTTTAAGTTTCGGAGGGGTGTGAAGGCTTGTGGGTGGACTTTGGAGATCTTGTTGTTGACCAGTGACAAAGCCTGACGGGAGACAGGAAGAGGTCAGCATTTGGTGCATGGAAACTCATGAAGACATGATTAATAATATCTTGACCATGATCATTAAATATGTACACAAAATCAAATGACTTATAAATGATGATATAACTTAATGTCTTGATCTTTTTTTCTTTCACAGGCCATGTCAAATATTGTGTTTGGTGAGAGAGGCTGAATAAATATTAGGGATAAATATTGGGGATAATATGAGTTCTAAGAAGGGAACTAAAACATTCTATTTGGCACCGGCATGTGTTTCCAGAACTACAGGAACATTCTTCTTCAGCGACTTTCACTGTGTGAACATCCTGTCAGGCTGTTTTGCACAGATTGCCAAACATAAAGTAATGCGTGCCGCAAACGACAGACCGATTTTTCAAGAGTTAGCCAAAACATGCTTTAAAGAAGGCTGTATTGTTGTTTCTCATGTAAAATCTGTAAAAATAAAATGCGAATATTCAATCTAAATGTACAGCTAAATTTTTGGTATTAAAGTAAATAGTGACATATGGAGCTTGATGCGCAGCATTAGCCAACAACGAATAACCCCCCCCCCCCCCCCCCCAAAAAAAAAGAATCAAGCTGTGAAACTAGTGCACATCAGTGTACAGCACAAGAAACTATCATAAAGTTATACAGTTTTTTACAATCGCTAGGACCCATTTCTCATTACTTAGGTCACTTCAAAACTCTTCACAGTTCTTCTAACCAACTTTCAGCTTGACACAACAGTATATTTCACATCCAAAATGCACTAAAACTACTTCATATATGTCTCAAAATCAATTCAAAATACAGTTTCAACTTTTGTATAGTTCAGCTACATCTATTTGTTTTATTAGTATTTCATTTTTGGTATTGGTATATTTTATGGTATTATTGTAGCTATGTAGCACATTGCATTGTATTAGGATTTGCACTAACAATTTATTTTTTACAATTGCTGGGACACATTTCTCAATACTTTCTCAAAACTCTTCACACAGTTCTCCTAACCAACTTGCAGCTTGGCACAGCAGTACATTTCACACTTCATGCATGTCTCAAATCAAGTCATTCTTCCATAACACTAGCAAAGGTTGTCACACTAAAAACACTAACAACAGGTAGAAATGTTGCAAAATCCTGACTGACCAAGAATAGCAGGCTGTGGTCAATTTGGTTTGGGCTATCAATGATATTCGCCTTACAGACATTCGGAAGCACATCTTGGACAATGGCGACATATTCAACTAGAAATACAGATAAGAGTCAAGAAACTGAGGACTATGTTCAGGTATGATCAGTTTAAAGATGCCCGAATTGTGAAAAATTCTATATCTTTGTAATGAGGAACTGTTTTTCCTAAATATCTTTTTAGAGGGTGATGGAACTAGATAAAAAACATCACAAATTCATATTTTTGGATGAGACAGGCTTTGAACCTGCCCAAGACAAGGAGAAGTCGGAATTTAATTGGTCAGCGGGCAACCGTCCAAGTAGCTGGACAACATGGAGCCAATATCACTATGTGTGCAGTTTTATCGGAAGATGGTGTGGTGGGACGCAGACCTCGTATTGGGTCATATGCTTCTATCCTTGTAACCTAAATCAGGTCTGTAGAGCTGATGGTCGGACCTATGTAATAGTCTTGGATAATGTTCAGTTTCACCATGCTCAAATGGTGTGTGCATGGTCTCGGGCCCATCCTCAATTTACCACCATGTATATAGTCCCCTTTCCTTAACCAGATTGGGGAATCTTTCTCCACATGGAGGTAGAAGGTATATAGGCACCCTCACGAACAAGTCACTCTTCTCCAGGCCATGGATGACGCATGCAATGACATCATGGCAGAGCACTTTCAGGTTTGGATTCGCCATGCTAGAAGATTCTTTCCAAGATGTCTAGTTAATGAAAGCACCCATTGTGATGTGGATGAGAACCATGTGGCCAAATCCACAAGATTGATGGAAACAGAAGTACAGTGCGGAACACTACAGTTGACATTTTACTGTACTGTAGTACAGTACAGTTTTTTTGTAGCTACATTTTTCCTTTGATTTAAAAACCCATGTTGTGATTTGATTATTTCATCAATACATTTCAGATTTTGTTCAATGATTCCCTGTTCTCTCTAGTCCTATTACAGTGTATGTGTAGAACCATAATGAAACCTGCATATTTAAAGGTCCCATGGCATGAAATTTTCATTTTATGAGGTATTTCAACATTAATATGAGTTCCCCTAGCCTGAATATTGTCCCCAAGTGGATAGAAATGTTGATCGGTGTAAACCCGAGTTCTGGCTGTCTCTCTCTGCCTTTGAGAAAATGACAGGCCAGACGAGCCAATCCTGAAGTCTCCTGGTTTGACGTCCAAGCAGGAACGGTTACCTCCCTTTCCTCCGCCCAGAGAATCTGGCACGCCCATGCAAACGCTCGAGAGATCATTGATGCTTGTGAACGAGTGAACGCTGGCAGTTTCTCAGTGTTTGGATGTACAAATGAAAACAGAAGTCTTTTTTCAGTTCCTTCTGATCTGTGATCAGTGATTTCTTATGTGTAGCTAATTATTTATTATTCATGCACACACTGCGGCTTCTCTCTCTCCCGACAGAACGGTGTTTTCGTGTTTTCTATCTTGTGAGTCAGTGTTTTTGTATGTCCTCGTCGCGTCTATCTGTTCTTAAATGTGCATACAGTCGGGAGTTTCTGCTTAACATTGGCAGAGCCACATCTTTAGAGATAAACCTCACGCACGCCGAAGCTCGGCCTTCAACATCCCCGACCCCCAGTACTGCATCTGGCCCACAGCGGAGGCACCAAACGCGGCGTGAGATTAAGCAGAAGGGGGGTAAGCGTGAGGGTATCCGGCTAGGCTAGCCAGCTTTCCCCACAATAAACTGGATTACATTCGATTACTGCTGTTGTGTCTTTTTTTGCGCTGTGTAAGTTACTCAATGCGCGTCACTGACGCTTTTCATATGATTGGAACATATCTAGAAATAATGCTTTAATCAAACTTACTAACTCGTTCATCTCGCTGTAATGGTACATTGCATGTGTTACAAAGTTGGTAGAATAATGATGAAGACGGAATCGGCGTGACTGGGACTCGTGTTTATTCAGAACTCTCAGATACAAACACAATAAACTCGCGCTGACAGACAGCGCTGTCACAACTCAGTAGTTACTATAAATAACTTTGTTAGCAATCGCTCCGTCTCCGTGATGTCCGCTTCGCGAACGAATCATTCTTTTGAATCGGTTCTTTTTAGTGAACCGAACCAGTTCACCAAATCGGTCTCGAGTCAGCGCTGATCCATAATTTACTAAAGTTACTAACTTTCTGACATGAGTGACAGCCCCTCCGACTAGAAATAAACTAATAACCTGAAGTATATTCTAGTAACTACAACAGTTCACCCTGAACTGAGACATGCTGAGAACTGATGAGAAGTGAACTCAGGTCCATCCGTCTCTCTGGCAGCAGCTCGTGCGTCGTAGACCTCGTTAAACCACGCCCCCTCCGCTCATTTCAAATGCAAAGATGTCAGCCAATCACAACAGTGGCCGTTTTTACTGAAGTCTCACAGCAGACACGCCTCTTGAAACAGGGCAGTCAGCCACAGGGCAAACAGCAGTATAGACAAAATGCCTTTTATTTCTAAATTATGACATTTTATGATGTAAAAATCATACTAACAATATAAGTACACCTCAGGAAACACTATAAAATAATAGAAAAATGCCATGCCATGGGACCTTTAATGATTGTACTAACAACTACACAGTGGCCCTCATTTATCAATCTTGCGTAGAAACGGGCGTATATGTTGGCGTAAGATTATGCTTACACTCCTCTCACCGCCTGATTTATGAAGCTGTGCGCACCTTTGAAATCCAGGCGTACGCAATACCTGCCCTTGATAAATGCCGCGGCTGAAAACGATCGTCATTAGAATAACACGCCCCTATATATTCAAGTCTCTCTGCCTCCCCCACGCCCTCATTTTACGCCATGGACACTCGGAAGACGGCAATGAAGCGAAACTTCTCTGACGTGGAGATCGAGACCATCACCAGGGAAGTGGAAAAAAAACTAAATTGTTTTATTTGGGAGTTTAAAGAGTGGGATTAAAGGCGCCCACAAAAAGGTGTAGGTTACGGTGGAAATCCAATTGCTTTTTGGATGAGAAATTACCTATCACAATTCATTATTTTACAGCACGTGTTTTGAAATAATATGCATTTAATTTCGTATCACGTCACATGTATTGGGGTGTACAATAGTGATGATGATGTGATGTGGAGTACCATTCATTCACATTAATATAATTGCATGACAATTTGTTAGATTCTTATTATTATTATGATTTGTATTATTAATGACGCTTATTGTTATTTAGAACAGTGGTTCCCAACCACGTTCCTGGAGGACCCCCAACAGTGCACATTTTGGATGTGCCCTTTGTCTGACACACCCACATCAGGTCTTGGAGTAGCTACTAATGAGCTGATGACCTGAATCAGGTGTGTTTGATTGAGGAGACATGCAAAACGTGCACTGTTGGGGGTCCTCCAGGAACGTGGTTGGGAACCACTGATTTAGAAGAAGAATGTCGTTATTATTATTTATTTTATTATTATTTAAAAGAAGAAGAATGTCATTTTTATTATTTTGTCAGTCTGAATTATGTTCAGTCCCAGTCCGTGCGCAGCTGCCGGGCCTAACCAACTTCAGGTAAAGCGCACAGGCTCGCAACTGGAGGAATACATATCAAATGCTTTGGTAAAGTCACACAAATTAAACATTGAAGTCCATGTTGCACAAAAATAAACACTAAAGTTTATAATTACTTCCCTATTCGCACGGGATTAGTATATGTGGGGAGCTCTGGTGATTTGTAATAATCGCAGAGAATGTCTGTGATCTTAATCCCGTGCAAATCGGCCATGTCTGTAATATGTAAAGTAAAAATTCCCCCGCAAATGACCTACCATATTTCGCCGAACACCGAGGTCCTGTGATAATATTAGTCCCGTGCGAATCGGCATCTATTTGGCCGGGATTAGGCGGATCGTATATAATTTTTGCAAGGTTTTTGTGTCCTGTGCGCATTTCTATCTTTATCTTTCACGAATGGAGCTAGGCTGCATATAATGCACACCTTTATGAATTCCTGTGCGGCCGCGCGGATTATAGGCTACTACTTCCACTTTAGAATGAGCACAATTTGGGAGTAATTGCTTGAATGGTGTGTTTAATATTATTCTTAATGAAAAACACAAAAACAGAACAGTATAATGACAACTCGCTTAAATGGGCACTTTTACATTAGCTTTGAAACTTAATCCGTCGTATATTGTTATTAGGCCTACTATATTGCTCAGTTACGTTTTTAATTGCGTCTGTTCTCTAACTGAACGAAATTATTTGTATTACTATAAAACAATCAAAATAATATAACGAAAAAACATTTTCAAGTAACATCATATTCGGGAGATAAGTCAGTAAATTCGAGTAAAATCACAGCTTATCCCGTGCGAATGCGCCACGCAAAATTCAGATGTGGGGGAGTAATTTCTAAATCACACGAGGTCCCCAGATAATACTTATCCCGTGCGAATAGGGCTTTATTTGTTGTTGTTGTTGTTGTTGTTGTTTTTACAGTGGGCCATAATATAGCATATCTTTGTCAGTGCGTTTTGTGGTGTTAGGAATTGTTTTTCTGCGCATTTTCGCACTAACTCAAAACGTGCGCACACCACCTCCTGAGCTGGTGTAGGATTTGAGCGTGCCGTACGCCAACGTCATATTGATAAATCTCAAAGTCACCGTGGTTTTGGGTGTACGCCAGGTGTACGCTGGAAAATTGGTGTACGCACTTTTGATAAATGAGGGCCATTGTGTTAAAGGTATGGTCCACAACAGATGGATGTTGTGCTAATTGTGTTTAGAGTTTTGAAAATCTGACTACAGATTGGACAAAAGCATGTAGCAAACTGTAACTGGTAAAACTGGCCTGTAGGTACATAGAGTTTTTGGAGTGTTTGTGTCTACTTAGAAAAGAATTAAAGGAATAGTTCACCCAAAAATTAAAATTAGCCCATAATTTACTCACCCTCAAGTCATCCTAGGTGTATATGACATTCTTCTTTCAGACGAATAAAATCGGAGTTATTTTACAAAAATCCAGGCTAATCCAAGCATCAGAATGGGATTAATAGTTGCTCTGTTTTTGAAGTCCATAAAAAGTGCATCTGTCCGTCAAATAACGTGCTCCACGGGGCTCTGGGGTGTTAATAAAGGCCTTCTGAAGCGAATCGACGCGTTTGTGTAAGAAAAATATTCATATTTAAAACTTTATCAAGTAAAGTTCCAGCCGATGGATTTCCTTGGAAAAGTGTTGAATGTTGAAAGTGAAACTCAAGATGTGTACGTGACGTCATGACGAGCGGACCTGGTCGCATTAGTCTTTCGATCGGCAGGGGAACTTTCAACGATTTTTCCATAAATTGAACAGGGAAGGCGTCGGTCGCAAGTTTACTCGATAAAGTTTTAAATATGGATATTTTTCTTACACAAACGCATTGATTCGCTTCAGAAGGCCTTTATTAACACCCCAGAGCCCCGTGGAGCACGTTATTTGACGGACAGATGCACTTTTTATGGACTTCAAAAACAGAGCAACTATTAATCCCATTCTGATGCTTGGATTAGCCTGGACTTTTGTAATATAACTCAGATTTTATTCGTCTGAAAGAAGAATGTCATATACACCTAGGATGACTTGAGGGTGAGTAAATTATGGGCTAATTTTCATTTTTGGGTGAACTATCCCTTTAATGTTTTTTGAAAGTAGTAGTCCTTTGGATGCATTTTGCGCCAAAGCAATGATAAACTTCTGTTGTGATCACTCTGTGAAGTGTCTTGAAAAAGTGACCTAACTATTGAGAAAATCCTCCAAGCCATTGTATAAAAATCTTTTATATGAACTTTCTCATTTGAAAAATCACTGTTTTGAGGAACACGTACAAGCCAAAAACGTACTACACCTTCTCTTTTACTTAACTGGCACTTTATTATATGTTCAGCCTCATCTATCTTTATTTTCCACTTATCTCATTATTAATGAAGAGTAGAATTCATTTGTTTTCTTTAAGCGGCCATCACCCTTTCTGGTTCTCATTTCTTCAATCATTATCAGTGTCTTACATAGAGGTTTGTAAGTCCTTTGAAGTCGTTCTCCTTCAGTTCTGTTATACGGTTGTTCTGTAGGTCCAGGAGTTTGGTGTCTCTGGGAATTTCCCTGGGCACTGCAGTCAAACCTAAACAAGATATCAACATGTTTACATGCTAATTTAAAGCATGTAGGTTATAGAACATACAGATTTGTAAACAAAAACACCATTAGCTCACCATCTGGTGTGGATTTCCCCATGAAAGGGCTTCTTAATTGACATCAAAATAACAGAATTAAATAGTGAACACAATTGAAACTGTTAACCATTACAGCATGTCTTTGACAAGGTATTTAGTTAGATATGAACCAGTTATTATGGCCAATTGTGCTTCTTGGTCATTTTCTATTCTGTGTGAGCTTTTGGAGGCATACTACTATATCTTTATATTAGCGTGACCTGAGGATGTTTTGCCACCACTTTAAATGTACATTTTTAAAACATTTCGGTTCTTTTGCCACACATGGACCACATCACAATAATCTAAACTCCAACAGAACCACATCAAGAGCACAAATCCAGCATTGTGTCTGTTTTAGCAGTGCACTGTCCAAGATTCTAAATCAGGCCAATGATTCATGATGATTTCCAGCAGAGCACAATAATTTATACTAGGCTGGGTTCAACCTCTGTTCCCCTCCAGCAATTTATAATGTTCTTGAGCACCACAACTGCCTGGCCCTCAGGCCGTCTTGCTTCCCTCAGAAGAATAAAGTAAAATCATTGAGATATTAAGCACATTAAAGAAATACATCTTGGATTAAATAATAATAACTTAATCTCTATAGACAGCATGGCCTATGTGGCCAATTGCCAGAGAAAATTATTTTGACTTCAATGTGAAACAAAAAAAGTCTGAATACCTTAATCAACTCAAGTATTTTCACAGAAAACGGAATGTGTTGATGTGTGTTGTAGTGTTTAATATGCTCCTTATTCACATTCTAGGGAGGTGCAGTTATCACATATCACTATATCAGCATGTTGAAGGTCTTTACTCTTTTCCTTTTATGATTGTTTGTAATGTCTAGTGTCTTGGTTCTGTTTCATGCTCTTATTTTGTTATGTTCAATGTCATGTTTCCTGGTTTGTCATGTGATTCCATTGTGCCCTCATGTGATCATGCCATGTGCTTCATGTCATTGGTCCTTGTGTATTTAAGCCCTCTTGTTTGCCTTGTTCCCTTCTCTAGTAATATTCCCTGTACCGCAGTTGGTGAGTTCTGTGTCTGTTCGAGTCAAGTTTTTGTTTTGTAAATAAACTGCACTTGGGTTCTTAAAGCTTGCCTCCAGTGGATCCATACCGTTACATTGTTCTTCTTTTAAGCTATCTGCCCACCTGCCACTCCAACCAACAAGTTCTCTGTAACTTTAACCAACCAACCAACCGCTGACGAACACAATGCCAAACCCCCAGAGTAAAGCTGGGCTTTGACAGCTGCCCAGCACATCACAACCCCCCAACCACATCTACACCCCCCTAATAGGAACATATTTTATGATGAATGCACAAAACCACCTAAATATATACACAATTATGAACATCTGTTATGAATAAGCACCGCCATCAATTCAATTACGGCCTACATGGCAGAATAACTTCCAGATATACGAAAGAAAATAAGAGCGCAGTGGATGGATCAATGTATTACATGGAAATCTTCATCACAGCGGGAGGAAGCGTATAAAGAACCGCCTAAAGCAAGGGCTGTATTTTCCGATTTTATATCAAATCCACAAGCATAAACAAAGATGCAATGACATTCGCAAAAACAAAAACACTCGCAAAGACCAAAACACATGGCATAAAGCATTCATGCACATAGGCACACACAGTTATACACGCACAAACTAAAAAAAGAATACATATAATTAAAATAATAAGCTCCAAATTCCTATGTTTTTGTTGCTTCTGTCAGTTCAATGGCTGTAAATGTTCTATGAGGATCATAACTTGACCAAACTTGGCTGGAGATGGAGAGAGTGTGTGTATCTGTAAGTAGGACTATAAGGCTACGGCGGAGCTTCAATGGGCGCTGTTGGTGCCATGCTGAAAAAATACACAAACTAACTGGACACATTTGTCTGAAATATAAGGCTTTAACCAATTTCTTGAACCTGCATCTAACACTGATCTTTTCACTTTACCACATACTAAAAAAGCAACTTGCACACATGCATGGTGGTTAGATTGTTTGTTTTGTGTTTATACAATTCTTGTACATTTTTGTACCCACAGTTTGTGTATTTAGATTTGCAAACTGAGTGATCACTGAAAAACATTTACTTGATTGACAACAATTCCTACTATTCAATTCATACTAATACAATTCAGTTAACAGTAATGTTTCCTCTTTGATTGTAGGTCTGTTATTTCCTATCCTTGGAAAAGAAAACAAGAGCATCTAGAAGAAATCACACTGAAATTAAGTGGCCCCTGTCAAAACCCTCAATTTTTAGGCCCAAATGATGCGGATGTATTGCTGACAAGACATAACCCAAGACTATTTCCGGTCATTCTGAAATAAACAAATGCTCATCAAAGACTTCCAAATCTTCCTCTTTTCTTATTCTCCCTCTCACTTTCCTTCTTACTTTCCCTGTATATCTCTCACACACTGTCCTCCAGTAAAACATCCTGTGTGTGTTATAAAAACAACAGAGAACCCCTCCTACATGTCAGTACGAAATTGCACAGGCCCCAGTTTTCTTTGAGACTAAACTGCAACAAACTGGACAAGGACAGCTATTTTTGCCTGTTTGGATGCAGACTGTCAAACAGTCTTTTTTAAGATGCCACTATTATGAAATTGAACTAATATTAGAAAAAGATCCCCAAAACCTTCAATCAAACTATCACTCTGATGCACTTTGATCATGCATTGTATAATTAATGTAAATATCTTTAATGATTAAAAGCCCATTCACACCAAGAACTATAATCATAAATAAAACTACAGTATACAGTAACAATAACGATTAGAGTTCACATCTATGGATGATAATGCTTTGTTTATTATAAACACATGCTGCAGTTATGCCATATAGACTCAACAGCATTAAATTCTCAGGTCAGGTAGATCTGATATGCTGTCAATGATTTTATCATTCATTAGCTGGGGAAAAAAATTATTCCAATGATATTGTTCCTCTGTGTTGTTATTGTTATAGCTGTGGTGTGGACTTATAGATAGATACTCACTCAGGTCTGAGCATTGCACCACGTTGAGTTGACATTGGCAACCAAACGGGCATATAGACACATCCGGTGGTAGCTCCTCCACAGCTGATCCCTCTTCATCTCTCATCATTACCGTCGCCAGATCTCCTCCTTCTCCGTCCATAGCAAAGTCCCAGAATCCTCTCTGCTCAAAGGGCAGAGTCAGTGAAGGAGCAGTCAGGCTGCAGACACCGAGGAGCAGCAGCAGGAGAGAGCGGCAGGAGAACATCACTGAGATACAGAGACTTACACACACTGACCTGCAGGATCAGGAGAGAGAGAGAGATTAATCATTTAATTCGAGGTGTGTATTGTATTGGGCATTATTTTTTATAAACTCTTATACACACAGGCCTATTAAACTGAGCCTTTAGTTTTCTTGGAGTTAAAGTGTTAACTACACAAGGGGCAATGTGTCGTGCAGTTATTTAATGAGACTGACTCTGTCTTCTTGTCTTCAAATTCAGCCCGCAACCCATTTCCTTAGCTCTGTTTATAATCATTAAAACAGTTTTCACAAAGTACATCAAAGGAACTGGATGGGTCAAGGTTGTTATTTGGGGTTTTGGGAGGATATTGTAACTTTGCCATCCAAATATAAATACATCATTCAGCACAGGACATGCCCTCCCTGAGAAACACTAAGAAAGTGTTGACATTTGTCATCAGGGCACATTTAAACATTACTCAAAAGTACTAAAGGCACTATTATTCAAAAGTGCATAAAGAAGTTTGTTTCTTGATCTTCACCTTTTGGTATCATCTGCAATTTTTTTTTTTAAATATATATAATGTAGGGGAAACTAAAGAGACAATCGGTGAGTCTGTGTCTGTAGCACACGTCTGGTCAGACAGTGTGTGGTGGTGGAAAAACTTAAACTGGCCTTCTTAAAACATATCTTAAAACAAGCCATTCATTAGACAGGAAGGAGGTAGGAGGAAATATTTCTGACAGTCTCTGTTTGTGTGTGTGTGTGAGCCAAGAAGGGTGGGGAGCTGCTATGATGTCATTTCTCAATGTGTTCCAGCTGAGTCTTGTGACATCATCAAATGTGGGGGCTGAGATGTGGTTAAGGGTCTGGGGTCTGCAGAACCCACCAAAGGTCCGCCTTTAACCTGAACCACAAACTCGATTCAGCCACATACCCTACACCTGTCAGTTCCTGACTTAACCTCGGCCCTTGAGGTAAACCTAAACTAACCGAGGGCTAAAATGAAAGCCAACACCTGTTCTAAACCCAAATCGACCACCTAAACCCAACCTTCATCATGAACTTTGACTCTGAATCATGTATACTCCGAAACCTCACACTAAATGTGATATCTCATGGCAAAAGAACAAGCAACATAACATTACAATTATCCTTTAAATCCATCCAGCTGGGATGACAATTCTGTAAATCTCACTGCCAGTGCCATCATAGTTGATTGTCCACACAAGTGTGTCTCCCAAGACTTGCCACAACACTTTAATGCATACTATTCCCTATACATGCTGGGAAGAAACACATGTGGATGAGCGAGAGAAGCCAGATGTCAGAGGATGTCATGTGTCCCAGGAGAGAAACTCAATGTCTTCCCATCACAATTTACTGCCACATTCAAATTGATTCGCTCAATAACAAAAGTCAGGATGTGAATATTAAAAAGGCATGAAAAGCATTCATCCTCCCAGATACTCAATCAAATGCAAATAAACAACTCAGAATAGGTAATAAGTATCCTAGACTTTGTCTATTGTGTTAGCCCTAATCTTTAAGAATAATAATATAATATCTAAATAATCTACATTTTTAAATCCTAATTCAAGAACACCTCCCAAGAACTTTATTTTTTTAAAGTTAGATAATATCTGCAGTATCATTTGTCAGTCAAAGAGGAAGATTGAGTTTAGTTGTTATAGACTAGCCTCAGTTCCTATTTATGCATAGAAAACTCCTAGTAAAGACTCCCATTATCTCAGAGTTATCCCACACAAATGTTGTGCATGTAAATGTGTCTGCTGAGTCCTTTATGTCTCCCATTTCACACAGCGTCTGTGTCATTAACTGAGTAATGAGCATGGATGCTTTTGCCGTTCCCCTTGGCTACTCCTCAATCATTTTCTGTGAACATTCACGCTTGTTGTCTAGGTCTGAGGCAACAGAAAGATCTTTGAAATGGACTTATAAACAGACATTTACATTACAAATTTGTCACGGTGGCTGACAGTTCCCAGAGCTGACCATATGGCTGATCCAAACATTAGCTAAATATCAGTTCATCCAAGGTAGACATTAGAGCCTAAAGTATCCAATGGAATCCCATTCTTCATCCTGACGTGCCAACATCTATGTGTGTTCCTCTCATATTGTCTGCCCATCTTTCACTTTAAAGTCAAACACTTGGGAAAGCGACAGCCGTTTTTTATGCCACTGACCTGAAATAAAAGCAAACAGGGGAAAAAAATGTACCCATTTGTAAAAATAGCGGCTAAATTATACCACGCTCCCCAAAAAAGGTCCGGTTTGGACTGGCCAGAGGAATGCGAGGAGAGGGCCGAGGCACAATTATACACAAGTCCTTGCATCCTGCACTCCATAGAAGAGTTTGAAAACTATATGCGTTATTTATGAACACATGCAACATAATATGCGTAAGTATATGTGCCATTTTTATGGAATAAAATACTGTTGCGCTCAGCACTTCCATGCAGCAACTCTTTAATGAGCAGCTGCTCAACAAAACAAGGTGTCTTGAGTAGGATTTCAATAGTTATGTTCGCATATAATCAGCAGAATACGATTGCATGCTGACCTCACTGACCAACTAGTCGCTTCTTGTTGGATGAGTGACTGTCCATTTTGTGATCCATCACCACTGAAGATGATTGACTTTGATGACCTATTTATACAGATATTCAATCTGGTTTGTCTGCTGTTATACTGAGCATATACGCTTGTCAATCCCAAACAGTGCTTGTGTGAAAAAGCAAAATCCACATACATCTGATGCCTTTGACAAAAATCAAGCGCAGCCTTAGTTCTGGCAGGTCATGTCAGTCAAGCTCGCATCAGCTGACTGTCCATCTATATACGTAGATGATATACGTCTACCTATAGGATACGATGTCTATCACAGCATACAAGCTCCTTCAGTATCCTATCGCGTTTCTCCGGAGCAGACTGTCCTCCAAAAAACGACTCTATAGGTCGCTTTTCAAGCACCTTATTACGACCTTTATTGACCTTTTATTTACAAATCATGCGCCCTCTAGCTGGCGTAAAAATAATGACAGTGTCCTGTTATGTCTGTCGTCATGAAATGACATATGACTGTCGTTACCAATCAAAATGCATGTTCATTTCAATGCAATGTGTGGACTTTTACCACCATTTTTGTCATATTTCCATTTAACAAAAATCATGTTTTATTAACAAATACATCCCACCCCACCCCTAAACCTACCCAGTGATTTATAGTGCATACACTTTATGAGCACATGCGTTACCTGGGATCGAACCCACGATCGCATGATCACATGACTACGTGATGTTGTATTTTGCAATGCTCTATTAATTGAGCTTATCAAAACCCAAAATATGATGCAAATAAAAGGAAACAAAGCATTAAAATGAAAGTGTCCTGTTGTCGATAGGGGCGCAATTTTAGTAAACTCTCCCATGGGTCGTATTTCTGGGAAGTGAAGTTGGAGGACATGTTGTTCCGGAGCTAATTACCCCCCTCCATCCCCAGCTCCTCCTCTGGTCAGTCAGGATTTGGTATTCTGATTCCCCTTGAAGCAGACTAAATTCACAAATTATGTTGTACATTAAATATTGACAAATAATGATGTCTGCAATACATTATGTTGGTTCTGTTCTGTTTACCCTAAGGTGGGTTATTGCTGCTCTCCCTGCTCTTATCCATGCTAGGCTGCATGGATGTACAGGAAGTTCTTGCCCAGAACAGAACCATACCGCCAATCCAAACTGTATGCTAATTGTCAATTATCTTTGACGATGGTGGTCCTGACAGAAACACACAAACATTAGCTGACACAAAGATAATCCTATCCCACGGCCTTAGCCAAATACATCAGTGGACAATCCAAAGCTCATTGCACTTACGACTCCGACATTTTGAGTATGATTTTTTTTTACAGTGTTTACCCATTTAATCGAATAACATTGTGTTGTGTTTTAGGGTTGAAGGAAATGTCTGTATATGTAACTGATATACTGTTAATTTTCTGCTGTTTCTGTGTTTTTTGTTTTCTTGCAGTGTATACCAGAGTTATAAAGACCTGTCCGTTTGGACTGGATTTGGTCCGGATGGCAAAGCTGAATTTTCAGCATCATTACTCCAGTCTTCAGTGTCACATGATACTTCAGAAATCATTCTAATATGCTGATTTGATGCTCAAGACACATTTCTTATTATTATATTATCAATGTTGAAAACAGTTGTGCTGCTTAATATTTTTATGGAAACCATGATACATTTTTAAACTTCTATACAGTACCAGTTCAATTATGTTATGTTTTTGTGTTTGATTTTGTTTTGAGTTCTGAATTCAGAAACTTTGCAATGTGTAATAAATCATGTAATAAAAACCCATTATAAGACTGATTGTGTGATAGTACATATGTTTAAACACTGGGAAAATAATGCCTGATAAGCTTACTAAACAATGCTGTTTAATATTTAGACCAATACATCTTTTCTCTGCATGAAAACAATTAGCTACTGTCTAAATCTCCACCTAGTCTGGTGTTTCTTAAAAAGTCAGACAGTAATTAACTAAATGTCAGATTTTAATAATAGAGCGCACAGCAGACGCCTCTCCAGAAATGACAGAGACTGAGCAGTACCCACACAGAGATCTCTCTGAACACCGCAGCATGTTGCCCATGATTACAGTAAGAATAATAATAAAACACCACACAAACACATTAGCCCAAAAAGGGATTTTCCCTCTAAAATGTATGAGGCATGTGTTCATGTCTGATTTCTTTAAGACTCATTTGTAGAGTTAAGGCTGAAAAGCAAAAAGCCAAGGCTGTGGCATGTTTGCATGCTTATATATTGAGTTCTATAAATGGGACAAGAGATAAAACATGTCATTTATTTAATTCACGAAATAAAAAGCATTTAGAAAATCTCCAGCATGTTTTATAATTACCCAAAAAATCCAACATATTTCACTCCTCACGCACATTATCATGTCCATCAAAAACTTAGGAGTTAACATACTCTACAAACTGTTACTTATAGTTAGTAGAGTGTCTAAAGTGGACCATCGAAATAAAGTGTTACCAAATGCATTTTTCATCTTTTAGAATATGGCCATGAGGAGATGAATGTTTAGTGTTAAATTATGGCACTTATCTAACTAACATACCAAAGTTGGGAGGAGGAAGTTGTTCAGTTTACAGTGAACTCGCATGACCCTGCTAAATCTTTGGTTTGTTACATTAGCTTTATTACAGTAAAGCATTTTTTTCAAAACAGTGTTGACATTAAATGTGGTTTGATTGTGAGTCCAATGACACTCTTGCTTTCGATGTTCAACAGCCAATAAAATTCTGACATCACTAACTAATTATATGAAGATTCCCAATAATCTGTTCTCACTAATAAAGTCAATCATCTAAATTGAGCCATTTTGTCTATTGCATGCACGCATGTGGGCTGCTACTTACTTTTCTCTGTCTCACTGTTCTACACTTTCTCTCCTGACAAACTATTGGGAGGTTCTGGCCATTTGGCAGGAATTAACTGCTGGCTTGACTGTAATTTGTTAACTTCAGTCCCTAAAAAAGCTCCTGCCTGGCAATGTCTGTTAATGCTCTGCTTGAATGTGGTGACTGGCACAACAAAAAGTGAAGGCAGAACTTGTCACCAGAGCAGCTGGTTGTTAAAAGAGTTATATAGAGTGTGAAACAGTATTGTTTAAAAAAAGATAATGGCCACAATTAGATATATGTATATACAGTGGGGAGAACAAGTATTTGATACACTGCCGATTTTGCAGGTTTGCCCAATTACAAAGCATGTAGAAGTCTGTACTCTTCAACTGTGAGTGATGGAATCTAAAACAAAAACCCAGAAAATCACATTGTATAATTTTTAAGTAATTAATTTGCATTTTATTGCATGACATAGGTATTTGATACATCAGAAAAGCAGAACTTAATATTTGGTACAGAAACCTTTGTTTGCAATTACAGAGATCATACGTTTCCTGTAGTTCTTGACCAGGTTTGCACACACTGCAGCAGGGATTGTGGCCCACTCCTCCATACAGACCTTCTCCAGATCCTTCAGGTTTCGGGGCTGTCACTGGGCAATACGGACTTTCAGCTCCCTCCAAAGATTTTCTATTGGGTTCAGGTCTGGAGACTGGCTAGGCCACTCCAGGACCTTCAGATGCTTCTTACGGAGCCACTCCTTAGTTGCCCATGCTGTGTGTTTCGGGTCGTTGTCATGCTGGAAGACCCAGCCACGACCCATCTTCAATGCTCTTACTGAGGGAAGGAATTGGCCAAGATCTCGTGATACATGGCCCCATCCACCCTCCCCTCAATACGGTGCAGTCGTCCTGTCCCCTTTGCAGAAAAGCATCCCAAAAGAATGATGTTTCCACCTCCATGCTTCACGGTTGGGATGGTGTTCTTGGGGTTGTACTCATCCTTCTTCATCCTCCAAACACGGCGAGTGGAGTTTAGACCAAAAAGCTCTATTTTTGTCTCATTACACCGCATGACCTTCTCCCATTCCTCCTCTGGATCATCCAGATGGTCATTGGCAACCTTCAGACGGGCCTGGACATGCACTGGCTTGAGCAGGGGGACCTTGCGTGCGCTACCGGATTTTAATCCATGACGGCGTAGTGTGTTACTAATGGTTTTCTTTGAGAATGTGGTCCCAGCTCACTTCAGGTCATTAACCAGGTCCTGCCGTGTAGTTCTGGGCTGATCCCTCACCTTCCTAATGATCATTGATGCCCCACAAGGTGAGATCTTGCATGGTGCCCCAGACAGAGGGAGATTGACCGTCATCTTGAACTTCTTCCATTTTCTAATAATTGCGCCAACAGTTGTTGCCTTCTCACCAAGCTGCTTGAATATTGTCCTGTAGCCCGTCCCAGCCTTGTGCAGGTCTGCAATTTTATCCCTGATGTCCTTACACAGCTCTCTGGTCTTGGCCATTGTGGAGAGGTTGGAGTCTGTTTGATTGAGTGTGTGGACAGGTGTCTTTTATACAGGTAACGAGTTCAAACAGGTGCAGTTAATACAGGTAATGAGTGGAGAACAGGAGGGCTTCTTAAAGAAAAACTAACAGGTCTGTTAGAGCCAGAATTCTTACTGGTTGGTAGGTGATCAAATACTTATGTCATAAAATAAAATGCAAATTCATTATTTAAAAATCATACAATGTGATTTGATCTGGATTTTTGTTTTAGATTCCATCTCTCACAGTTGAAAAGTACCTATGATAAAAAATTACAGACCTCCGCATGCTTTGTAAGTAGGAAAACCTGCAAAATCGGCAGTGTATCAAATATTTGTTCTCCCCACTGTATATATTGACAATTCTGATTAGAGAGACTGAGAGAGAGAGAAAGTGAAGTCAGATAAATAAAATTGTGCTTTGGAACATAAGTGCTTCAATATATGATAGAAGTCATAACCAGACAGACTCATAGAGCAGATTTCCTGTTCTCATCCTGTTCTCTCATCTGAATTCAGCAAGAGTATATAAGTCATCATTCATTCAACATCTAAACATCCGTCTTTCCTGTTCATCCACCCTCTCCTCTTTAGTGTTCACATACCACTGCCCTCCATATATGTAGAGGGACGTTGAGGAAACATAAATTCTGTAAAGTGCTAATTTCTTAGCTTTTATTGATGTTTCTTTAATCACATTAGCAAAAATGTCACTTTTCTGCAATGAGTGCTACTTTATATGGGGTGATGATGTAGCAAACAAGAAGGAATGCTGAGAATTTTAGACTTTTTCTATTACATAAAACAACATATATTTGATTCAATATAAAGTAGGAAGAGGTATTTAAAAGATCAAAAGTTTGAACTCTTTAACTATCCAAAAATAATGAAAGTAATGCACCACCAGACAATAATTTAGAGCATCAATATCTTCACAACTCGACTTTGCATCGGAATAAAGAGAGAGCAACAAGTTTGCCCAAACATCTATATCGCCTACTGAGAAAGTTTCGGTGCATTGGTATGTGCTTTAAGGCTTGGTAAAGCTTAAGTAGTCTAGAACTTTATACAGCTAAATGTTCAGTATTCAAATAATCAAAAAGAGGGAGGGTAGACCAATCAAAATGACAACATAACAGAATATACAAAAGAGCAACAAAAACATATAGCCTACAAGTAAAATATCTAGAAAACGCTAAATTAAATACCTGCACTTACCTTAATTTGGGCTGCAGTATTTCCACTCTGAGCTCCTACCGTTTATCTTCAGTGTTTGTTATGTGGGCTTTAAAGTATGCTATATATTCTCTTCGCCGTGACTTGGTCTCCTAGTAATAACTATCTCAACTAACTCCAGTGGATTATCAAGCCTGTATCTGTCAGTGAGGCGGAGAGCTGGACTAGTGTACACACACGGAGGAAATAGGCGAAGACAAGCACGCGGATTTTGGTGGGTTGGACAGTGCCAGAACTTCTGCCAACTGCTCTCATACAGTGATGCGCACTTAGTAGTGTGTAGTAGGCTACTTATTGCGCAACACATTTATGAAACGATTTCTGACAGGTTAGATCCATGATTTGGTGTTTTTACACGTCTTCAAGTGCAATAAAGCAAAGAAAAAAGGGAAATGATGAAAAAATGTTAGGCTAATAGTTGCGTACAAGTTATCAGCAAATATATAGCTAATAATTACGTTTTTGCATCATTGTAGCCTCGATTAGCCTACATTTAACAAAGGTGTTTATAGATTTAATAATAATCACAATAGCCACTGAAATCTCTCTTAATCTACAATAAAACAGAAGTAATGAGGATGTTTTGTGTGCACAGATGATGATGGACATGTTTAACTATGAGGAATGTAATACCCTACGGTGACTGAAAATCATCCAAAATCAAATGAATCATTGGGTGTTAATATCAGTTTTGCTTGTCAAAACCAATTACAAAAGAACATTGATTTCGTTCTAGTTGAGAGAGAACGCCTGTCTCTTTCAACAAGCTAGAGGAGGTATTAAAAAAAAGGCAATGAAAGAAAAAATATTATAGCCTAATCTTATAATAATATCAAAAAGGTCATTTTTCTGTCCTCTCAGCTATTTCTCTATCGAAAAAACGTATACCAAAATGTAAAATATATTTATTTCATACTATACTACAAATCCATTAACATATTTACTGACCTATCGCGTGAGACTTACTGACATATTATAATTAAACTTTATGTGGAGTACTTCTTTTAATTGCACATTTCTTGACATTAAGCCTAAAATGTGTTAATATCACTATTAATAAGGATAGTATGATGATGATTACTGTATGATATCAGTCTTTAAATGAAATATATTTAAAGTGTACCTTAAGTTGCAATAGTTCCACTTTAGCACAATCAAATATATTAAGTTCATCTTTAGTTGGACCTCAGCAGGCCTTCTTCCGGATAACATTAAGTACAAAATTAGTTGTTCCAATTTAGCAGACTTTAAGTATACCAATTTAGTATACCAAAAGTAGCTTACAATTGCAGGGTATTTAAATTGTATGTGTAGTGTTTAGTATATTTATTATGTCATTGCATTGTCTTTTGCATTTTGAAACTGTTTAACCTTAGTTACACACTGCAACTTGTAGGCTACTTGTTTGAGCGGTAGTTGTGGCCTTATAAGTATAGCACTTTCTGAGGAGACAGTCTACTGCAATAAAGTGAATCACTCCAGAGAAAGCTGCAGGCAGGACGTTAGTCTGCATTAAAATGTACCCTAACGTTGGACAGTAGAGAGCTACATAATCTAATATGAAAACTACTACTTTTCTTCATCATGATCTATGGACATGCACATTTAATTCATGTAATGCTGAGCTAGAGAAAACACAGTTTAGCTCATGATGATGCTGCTTCAGGTCTGTTTTCTATTTATCATTGGCAACCTGCGCTGTTATTCATTTCAGCATTTAGTTAATTCTACTGCCAGCACCCACTTACTAGCTGGAGGAATGAGAACTGAAACTGGTAGATTTTCTGAAGCAGACCAAGGAAAAAAACATTTTCCTGATGATATGTGCACTAATTATAGAAAAGAGGTTCAATGTCAGTAGGCATGAATACCTTTTATAGTTGGTTAAACAGTCCTTTCTTATATCACACCTGAAATTCACCACTCCATCATGTACACGCATGAATTTTGGAGACTGTTTACTTATTCATTGCTCACATTTCTTCCACCTCCGTCTTTCTGTCAGCTGTCCTCTTCATCTGAGGTCTGTATTGTGTGAGCTCTTCAGTGGTCAGCGAAACTACACTTGTGGATGGATGCAATGCAGTAATGTACTGAGAATCTTGTATCTTGTGTGCTTTATCTTTTCTCACTCATTCCATTCTCTTTTCACTCTCTATAATGGAATGCCCTGTGATTTGGATTCACTGTCCTGTAGGGGGGTTTATGAGCCGCTGCCCCCTTCTTGCTCCTCTAATAACAAACACAGGAAGCTGCTGTCGCCGAACAAGGGCAGAAAGAGGACAACACAGATAGACAGATTTTTTTAATTTAGATTTTATTTTTGTACCTTGTGTTTTTGACATATTCATTTGTGTTATTTAGACAGCAGGTGCATAGCTATAAAGTAAAGTTTCGGCCGACCGCCTTTTGTGTTCAATTTATGGAAAAAGTGTTGAAAGGTCCTCTGCCGATCGAAAGACTAACGCAACCAGGTACGTTCGTCATGACGTCACGTATGCATCTTGAGTTTCACTTTCAACTTTCAACACTTTTCCATGGAAGGCAATCGGCTGGAACTTTACTTGATAAAGTTTTAAATATGGATATATTTCTTACACAAATGCATCGATTCGCACCAGAAGGCCTTTATTAACACCCCGGAGCCGCGTGGAGCACGTTATTCGAGGGACAGGTGCATTTTTATGGACTTCAAAAACAGAGCAACTATTATTGCAATTATAATGCTTGGATTAGCCTGGACTTTTGTAATATAACTCTGATTGTGTACGTCTGAAAGAAGAATGTCATATACACCTAGGATGACTTGAGGATGAGTAAATCATGGGCTAATTTTCATTTTTGGGTGAACTATCCCTTTAAGTAAAGTTTTTGCACACCTTTTTTTTAAAGTAAACTTCACATATGGAATCAAGCATACTCTACTTAACAAAGTTAAGTAAGATTAACAAAGAAAATAAGTACTTGGCCAGTAAAAGGTTGAGTAATTTCTACTGGTTGAAGTTTCCTTTCCAATACTTTTGACTCAAAAAAAAAAATCACTGAATTAAACCACACTTTTAAAGTGTATGTTTTACTTCAAAACATCTAAGTAAATAACAGAATAGATATTGTGTAGATACCATATCTATAGTAGTAACGCCGTACCTGAACACAGAGACCTCAATATTACAATACACCGTGATAGTAACATTCAGTTGATTGTTTTTGAGTATGAATGCGCCATTTTGAGTAGAAAATGAACTCCAAATGTCACAAAATGGCAAGTTACTAAACCTTACAACAAAAGCAATGATATACAAAAGTGTAAATACAGCTGGAAAACAGCGGAAAATCAACCTCATTAACTATTCAAACCCCAGTGCATGAAGGGAACACATGTTTGAGAAAATTTGAGTAGTTTTACTTAATTTTATAACGTTGATGTTTAAGCGCTTGAATTGAGTACTAATATAGCATTTACTTAGTTTTTTACAATTCTTGCCTGTACTAACTTGTTCATGTATAATTTTTTTTTTCTGTAGTATTTACTTCACCACAGAATAATTTTGTACAGTGTTTGTCTTTAACACTCGTAATTCTTTCAATTGCAACATTGTTTCCCATAATTGTGACTTTATAGCTAGGAATGTAATATATTTCAAAATTGTGACTTTAACTTTCACATTCACAGCATATAACATCAGAGCCCTTACATGGACATGTTGATGGAAAAAGTATGAGAGGAGAGGGAAAACAATTATCAAATTTCAATGATTTTCCATTTGCTGGCAAAACTTTTGCATTCCTCCACAAACTTTAAATTTGCTTGCAAAAGTTTTGAAATAAAGTTAGACCTCCCACCTCATATTATTTACATAACCAATTTTGCATTCAAAGCAAAGTTTCAAATTTTTGCCCCCTCATGATCATGTCTCTTTAGGGGCTTTATTTCTTATTTAAAGCTTTATCCAAGAATGACTTTTTTTCCCTTCTTTTCTGCTGTTGAACTTTGACATTTTAATTTATGGAATTCATCCAATTGACGACAGGTTTTTCTTTAAAACTAAAATAAAATAACTAGTCTGACAAAAAAGAATCAGAGAGAATATGAGATATTTTTGCATGTCTGTGAGGATGTGTGTAGGCCAGCCTTTGCTTCCATGGCAGAGCCCGCTTTACATGTGAAAACAGCTTGAGGCTGAATAAAGAAAGAACAGAGCTTGTCCGTGGGCCAAAGAGGATATGAAGGATAATACGGATCTCCTCTGGGTTGAAAAAAATGTATCCTCAGTGCTCTTATTCTCAAGCGGAGGAATCTGAGCCAGTCACAGATTATGCCATCAAGTTAGTGAGTCCAGTCGACAATGGATCTCTGTAACCACCTTATAGATGGTCCCCTGCAGTGACTACAAAACTCATGAGGAACAACAGATGATATGTATCATTCATATCACACGGCTGGGGAAGATTTTGAGATGGACTTAAGAGTAAATTACATTTTTGCTTTATTCACAGTATATACAGCAAGCTAAAATCACTCAGATGTCATCTGAAAACCCAGCAGGAACATGAGCAGCATGAATTTTGTTGGTTGTGGTGGCCACTTAGACAGTAAAGCACTGTTTTCAAAATGACTGTACAATTATGTCAAATTGAGGTTATTTTGCGTGCAGATCGGATAACCAATTGCACTGGCCAACTCAATGGTCCTTAGAAATAATGTGTCATTATATGCTCAGCTCAGCTGGGAGTTAGAAAAAAGTTTGTTGTACTTTCTGTTACAATAGACATTGTGAGTTGTACTACTTATTGGGTGGCTTCAAAAACTCCAGATGTATGTAATTTTGTTCTATACTGCAGCTTTTTAGGATATAAGGCTTACTTTATAGGCTACCACATGCAGTGTTAAAAACGGCCATAAATTATAAAAAATGTAATCAGGAGAGAACTACAGTCATGATTGTTAAAAAATATAATTTACATTAACAGGAAGATCACATCAATTTTAAACGATATATATTTTATATAAAATAAAAATCACTAACATATACATATATATATATATATATATATATATATATATATATATATATATATATATATATATATATATATATAATCTACACAAAGAGAACTTAATCACATTTATCTTATCACTTTATTTTTTATTATACTTTCGACTTCTTATCCAGTAAAATATATACAAAATTGCTGCTAACAACTTGAATATTAGCTTTGATAAAGTTTCTGTGAGTTGCGTGGGCCAGTGTCTTCAGAGCAGGAAACTGGCGAATTAAAGCATTAAGTGTGATGCGTGTGTGTGTAGTGACTAATGGAGATGAATAATGTTCCCTAAGCATGAGACAAGTAGGATTACTAGAATCTCTCAAACTTCCCTCAGAAGTCTGCTTGCTGTCAGATTATAAAGACTGTTCACGAGGAGAAGACTCTATATATAGAAGCCTAAGAGGACTTGAATAGAGAACAATAATAATAATTGACCTAGTGTGTATTTTACAGCAAGCACAGGATTATGTGCAAGTGTGCTACAAATTATACAGGTTTTCGTAACGAGGAAGGCTTTAGCATCCTGAAAGGCTGTTTTGATTACTGTGCATGTTTTTCATTAATGCTTGCTAATAAAATGTCAGGACAAAGAACGTTGGGAACCAAGAAGTCACTTTGTTAACAAAGCTGGAAGGACACCAGGGTTTCCGCAGCCTGGATGTGCTGGAGAGGATCACAGATCCTCAGCTTGTGTCTTTCTGCTTGGCCCCGATATCTTTAATAGTATTTTTTCCCTTTTGGGGCTGCAAGAATACAAGCATTGTGTTTTGCAAACAGACCAATTACACTGTTATTAAACCTCTCCTCTAGAAAAAAAGGATCATCAGGAAACATGCCCATTTGAACCTCAGAGCCATTATCCCTAAACAGCAGACAGAAGCCCTGCTGCCTTTCATGTGTCTTGACATTTAGGCCATGACACATTTGAGACCAACATATGTGATCTTTGAAATCATGTAGCGTTTCTTTTTTTCCTGCATGCCCTATTTGAAATCTCCAGCTGCTCTTTTGCTCCCAAGATGTCGATGGAGTCACATGCGTGTAAATGTTTTTTGGTAACACCATTTTACAGTGTCCTTGTTATACATTGCATGTGGTTACTATAGTAACTACTATAAATTGTGCATAATTACATACAACTAACCCTAAACCACACCCAAATCCTAAACCTATAGTAAGTAGTAAGTACATGTCTTACTACCTGGTACTCTTCCTTTAGGGGTCACACTTGACTCCTTCGTGGTCCCCTTGTTACAGACAGAGACAGACAACAAGGATGGTTAGAATGACAATGAGCTTTGTTAAATGCAGACGGAGAGGTTGGGGGGTTGGATGTGTCTATTTTGCACTCTTGATATTTTGGAGTCACCCCTTCATTGCTGTACACTTATTTTCCTTCACAGTGGCTGCTAGTTTGTACCATCAAAGGATTCTCTGAGTTTTCGTATTTCTCATTCATTTCTTATGTCGGCCATTTTTGTCCAAGAGTGGATTTTTATTTCCTGACTATTTAACATATCCGAATCATGTCCATGAATTTTTTTTTTTTGGTGTTTACCCAGCTAATGTGACAAAAGTCACCAAGTGTCATCCCATTCTGATGAAGCAAAACATTTTTATATTTCAAAAAATTTAAAAATGTTCAGTCATTTTAGACCGAAGAGGCCCAGAGGGGTAATTCACTTTTATTACTCAGTACTTAAATGTATAATTACAATGTAACATGGACACCTTAAAATAAAGTGCAACCCCCCCCCTTTCCAAAGAAGTGATTTCCACAAATGTTTTCCTCCAAAAAAAGTTTTGTCCACTACCCTGACTTAAAAGGACTTTGAATGAGTCCAAATGCCTTCAGTGTAATGCAATTCAAACTAAATGTGTCATGCCATAAAATTTGATTTGAATGATCAGGCAAGGTCATTGGGGGCATCCACAGCTTGATGTAAATCATTTAGAATTGCGAACTAGACATGATGCTTAAAGAACCTCATCTTGAGGCGCTTTGCGCTTTGAAAGATTTCTTGGTTATAGAATTCTGAGGTACTTATGTAAATCGCATTCAAGTAACCCGTTCTAACCCAGAGGCAGTGCTGCTGAATGAGCACAGAGGGGCCCTTCTCAGAGCTGTGGGCGTCATTCACACCTGAACTCAGCAGACATCACAGCTCATAAGTTCTATCTCATTACCTTTCCATTCTAAACATCATCTTTGCTCAGAGGCCTCCAGCCGTTCACCTGAGGCTTCACTCAAGAATCCGGCAGTGTCAACTTGAAAGTCATGGATAATAAAAATGTTGTCACATCTCACCTCTCAGTTTCAGACTACAAAAAGCAACAAAAAAAATTATATATATATATATATATATATATACACACACACACATATATATGTGTATAAAACCATTTTTGCTTTGTAGTAGGGTGCATTATCCTGCTGAAAGAGGTCACAGCCACCAGGGAATACCGTTTTCATGAAAGCGTGTACATGGTCAACAATGCGTAGGTAGGTGGTACATGTCAAAGTAACATCCACATGGATGGCAGGACCCAAGGTTTCCCAGGTAAGCGACGCACACGCTCCCGGCCATACACGTGATGTAAAAGAAAACATGATTCATCAGACCAGGCCACCTTCTTCCATTGCTATGTGGTCCAGTTCTGATGCTCACGTGCCCACTGTTGTCGCTTTCGGCGGTGGACAGGGGTCAGCATGGGCACCCTGACTGGTCTGCAGCTATGCAGCCCCTTACGCAACAAACTGCGATGCACTGTGTATTCTGACACCTTTCTATCAGAACCAGCATTAACTTCTTGAGCAATTTGAGCTACAGTAGATCGTCTGATTAGTTGGACCACACGGGCCAGCCTTTGCTCCACACATGCTGGATCATGGGCGATCCCGGCGACATGACCCCCGCTGTTCCTTCCTTGGACCACTTTTGATAGATACTGACCACTGCAGACCGGGAACACCCCACAAGAGCTGCAATTTTGGAGATGCTCAGAATTGTGATCGTCTAGCCATCACAATTTGGCCCTTGGCAACTAGCTAAAATCCTTACGCTTGCCCATTTTCCTGCTTCTAACACATCAACTTTGAGGAAAAAATGTTCACTAGCTGCCTAATGTACCCCACCCACTAACAGGAGCCGAGATGAAGAGATAATCAGTGTTATTCACTTCACCTGTCAGTGGTCATAAATGTTATGCCTGGTCAGTGTATATATGAATGTGATGAATGTTTTCTTTTAGATCACGTGGATGGCCGGGTGCGTGTGTATTGCTTACCTGGGGAACATGGCACCAGGATGCATTATGGGAAGAAGGATGGGAGATGGGAAGCTTTCAGCAGGATAATGCGCCCTGCCACAAAGCAAAAATGGTTCAGGAATGGTTTGAGGAGCACGAGTTTGAGGTATTTACTTGGCCTCCAAATTCCCCAGATCTCAATCCAATCGAGCATCTGTGAGATGTGCTGAACAAACAAGTCCAATCCATGGAAGCCCCACTTCGCAACTTACAGGACTAAAAGGATCTGCTGCTATCATCTTGGTGCCAGATACCACAGCACACCTTCAGGGGTCTAGTGGAGTCCATGCCTCGACGGGTCAGGGCTGTTTTGGCAGCAAAAGGGGGACCAACACAATATTAGGTCAAAATGTTATGCCTGATCTGTGTATATTTTTAGAAATTTAGATGGTACCTACCTGGGCTGTGAACTTTGGTTCCATCATGTCTGACAGACAGTTTTAAATTGTGGTAATTGTTAACATTTAGCATTACATAAAGGGTTTCGAAAAACATTCACTCGCTAAATTAATTATTAAGTATTATACATTTGTTTTATTGTCACATCAGACATATTAATACATTAAATAATACAATAAACTTATAAATATAAAATCATTGCAAATGCACCAAAGTATAAATGAATATTGTGAAAGAAAGCCATTAATAACTGTCTGAGCCAGGGAGTTTCTGAGCCTGCTTGTGACATTAACTTATAAGAAGAATGTTTATTACATACAAAAAGAAACATAATAATGTATTTTATACTACAAGTTGCTGAACATGACCCAAATGTGCATTTAAAGAGCAAGCGTGCACATTATTAATAGATCTAATGGATATGATGTTTACAGTATTTAATCTTGGAGTGTCTAAGAGGTGGGGCAGAGGGAAGGCTGTGAAGTGAGAGGGTGATGTTTCTGAAGTTCACTAGCCCTGTGTTTGGCTCTGGGGCTCCAGTATGATCTTGTTGGGGTCCCGAATGCAGGAGAAAGCAGCACGAGGGATTTTCTGCACATTGATGTAGTTGTGCTCTAAATGGACAGTTGACAGGGGAGATTCCTCCGTCCTTTTAACCTTACAGAATGATTTCACTGGGACAGAGCTGAAAACACAAAGCCATATGTACGAATCACTATCAAATGTTTCATTGTAGGGATGTAGATATTTTCATCAGTATTTCTGTAATGTTTTGCAATAAAAATATCTAAACCATTTTAATTTAAACTTAAAAATCTGAAAAGCATAAGTGTGCAAAAAATAAGATAAGAAACATAATTTCTGAAAACAATTTAGAGTATTTGTTGGAAAAAGTAGAAATTTAGTTGTGATCATTGTATAAACTGAGAGGGGTTTTGTATCCATGGGTATGTAGCCAAACGCTATGGGTTTGTTTCAAAACTTAAGATGCTTAAAATGCTAAATGTATTCAGCTCACTAAGGCATTCACGCTGTGCTCCATATGCAAAGATTACTCTAAACATTATGCTGCCTTCTTAGATACCTCAGGTTAGTAGCATTTTATATATATATTTCTTTTGAGAATAAGGCACCCCAGAATGCATTACAATGAGCTCAGTGAAAATGTTCAGTGTTATATTCACTGTTCTTGTCTTTTAATTCATGTGCCTGTGTTTCTTGTGTTTCCTTTCAGTTTGGTTCCCTGTCGGTTATCGTCATGTGTGGATTATGTCTTCTCCTGGTTTTCTCCTATGTGAGTCTCTGTGTGGATTAAAGACTTTATATTTAGTACCTGCATCAAGCGCTTGGGATTGGACCAATCTTATGCTTACCAAGGTATTCATTTGACCAAAAATACAGTAAAAACAGTAATATTCTTGTATATTCTCAGTAAAAATTATTACAATTTAAAATAACTGTTTTCCATTTTTAATTTATATATTTTTTATAAATGTAATTTATTCCTGTGATGGCAAAGCTGAATTTTCAGCAGTCTTCAGTGTCACACTTTCATCCTTCAGAAATCATACTAATATGCTGATTTGCTACTCGAGAAACACTTATTATTATTATTATTATTATTATTATTATTATTATTATTATTATTATCAGTGTTGAAAATAGTTATGCTGCTTAATATTTTTCTGGAAACCATAATACATTTTTGGGGGGATTCTTAATGATGAATAGAAAGGTCACAAAATAATTTAGCATGAACACAGCCTTAATTTGAAATCGAAATCTTTTGTAACAATATAAAAGTCTTTACTGTCACTTTTGATAAATTAAATTTCTTTTAAAAAAAAAACATCTAAATACAACATTTGAATAATAATGTACATACATTTATTTTACAAATATTTTACACAATTATTTGTGTGCTGTGTTTTTGTCCCCCTGTAGTTCCCCCAAAATTACATATTTAAAAAAAACAATCCTGTGAAAAAAATGTATTCATGCCTTAAGATAGCTTGAATGTAACTGTACACCCTTGCTTCATTTAGTATACACATTCTGTATCAGAATGGTAATGCATTTTATGTATTGCTCTCTACAATGTCGGACAAAACAGTAATTCATATGATTGGCCTTTTGCTTGACTACATTACCAAACAGCTAATAATGTGTTACTAATGTTACACAAACCATGTTCCTGTTTGCCATCTCAGTCTGCCTTCTAAAAATCAGTATCCTTAGAAACGTTTTAAACAACTCAGAACGTCGGTGGAGAAAGGCATATAGTTCATCATAATATCGTAATATAATCGTACCTGATTTCTCATATCAACAGAAAAATATACCGGGATAATCTGGCTTCTTTTGAGACTCCCCTGCTTCAGAGAATAGTTAATTATATGCTAAAGCCCACCCTCACATTGATGTAACTGATTACAAGGTAGTTTGTGACATAAGAAACACCGGCGATTTCAAACCACGTTTTTGAGAAGAAAATACTCAGCAATGGTGTTGACTTATGAATTTGCACATGGTTTGTCTAACAAAAACATAGACAAGTAGCATATTAACAACACCATAGACATATAAACAACATTAAAAACTTGATTTTCACCACAGGGGGTTTAACTGGTTTAGTAACATATTAACGTCAGACTCCACTGGAATGAACTAAAATCACTTGTGTGGATCTCAATATATAAAGATAGTCACTGCTTATGACAGTTGAGATGCTGCCTTAGAAAGTAGCAGTCTATGGGCCAGATTTACTAACAGCTCGCATCAGCGCAAACCGTCTTTTGGTGTTAAAAAACGACTGTTAGGATTTACTAAAGACACGCAGTGAAAAATTTGTGCTGGAAAGGCATGGACAGTTGTTTTTGCGGCTGACCATATTACACATGCATTTGTAGGAGTTTCCTTTTCAGATGCAAAATTTACGGGAGGAGAGTATTTAAATAAATCATGCAAGGTGATTTACTAAGGTTTGCACTCGTCAATTTACTGGTATTTGCGCCACTATTTACCGCCCAAAAAAGTATGTTTTAAACAAGACTCTAATTAGCACTACTCCAGTAGACTGCATTGGTCATTATGGAAATAAATCGGTTGGATCTGTGTTCTTTAATTTGCGTGTTGCACGCACAGAATTGTGCTTTCACGCTAATATGCCCAGTTTAGTAAGTCTGGCCACTCACTAGGTAAGGATCACAGCTTATGTGTACATACCTTATACGGTTGTGGTCTAGATGCAGAAGCTGGAGGTTCTTGAAGTGACGCATATTGTGGGGCACCCTCTCAAACCTGTTGTTGTCCAGGAGTAACTCCACCAGTGTTTGATAAACACCACGAAAGGACTTCCCCAGCACCCCGTGCTCCTCTAACAGGTTGTGGGAGAGGCGTAGGGACTGTAAGCCTGGGCGGAGGTGACTTAATGAGTATGGAGGAATGGAGTGAATGTGATTGTGCTGCAGGGAGAGTTGGCGCAAGGCCCTGGGCAGATCTGTGGGCACCACTGCCATCTGGTTATGGGACAGGTCAAGAGCTTCCAGCTTCCTGAGGAAACAGACAGAGGTGTGGTTTTACATCATGGGGAGTGTATTAGCACCAAGATTTTATGTCACAATATGATTCATTCTATTTTGATAATGATATAAAGTATATAATAAGGTTGTTATGGTACCAATATTGTAGATACTGGCGAAATTTCACAAATCTCAATACCAATTTTGGTGCCACAGCAAAAACAGTAAATATGGTTAAATATGTAATATTTAAATATGTGGTCACTGATCCAATCAACACAATCATTTGATGAATCAGAAAAAAAAATGGTGACCAGATAAATTCAAATCCCCACCACTAGTAGTGAAACCAGGACCATGCTTTGCTGGACTACCAGGCAGACTTGTTCTAACCAGCATGGACCACGGAAATTCATGCTTGTCCAAGATGGTCTTTACAACTTGTATTTAAACATGTTAGAGTATTGATGGTTAGTGTACATTGGTTGCAGCATATGTAGAGTTTCTCTCAAGTGCTGGAGGAGCTTGTGAAGTATTCTGCTGTGTTTGCACAGAGAAAGGGCCCCATGGCAGGTCATTAACCCAGCACAAGACAGCTAGAGCCAAAAAAGCCTGAGCGTCAACTTCGGTTAAGTGCATTTGAGTGTGTGTGTGTGTGCTCTGTGGAGGCACAAAGGCATAGAGCAGCAGGAATGGGTGAATGCGTTGTGGGGGAGGAGGATTTCGAGTGAGTTAGAGAGAGAATGCCTTGAAAGAAATGGCAGTGTATGAGAGGCTTTTGTGGTTTTCGAGAGGGGTCTGGAGGAGGCAGCTGGTGTAAGTTTACAATGTTAGTCCCGGCAGGAGTCAGGAGCACATTTCCTCTGCCTCCGTAACACTGACGGCTGCCCAGTCCACCGGCGCACTGAGGAGGGTCTCATATAGCAACGAGTGTTATTATTACATCAAAAGCTACACTGACCTCCATGTGGTTTTCATTCACCCAACAAGCTCTGATACTGACCTTGTGATGAGAGATGAGACTGTAGAGGATGCAGACTGAATATCAATCAGGATATCTGGCAGTAAATGTAGCTGAAAGTTTCAGTGGGAACCCTGAGCTATTATGTTGTAGTTTTAAGTAAAATAAAGCAATTATTGGTGTCATCTAAACTGTATATTTTAAAAAGCCTTTGAATAACAGAGCAAAAACAGTTTCAAATCATGTTTCAGATTCATTGTTTGTATTTTCTAAAACTCTGTCAGAAATTTGGAAAATCAAACAATATTGTTTCTTATGGCACAAAGTGGGTCGAGACTGCCACTATTGCTACAAAACAAAATACAAATACTGAAGGTGCATGATGTTCCTAGTCTTTGTAAATAAGTGTAAATGCTAAGAAACAGAGTGAATTTTCCCCTCTCTTTAGGAGATTTTTATCAACAGTTGGGTTGTTAAATAAATCAATAAATGTTTTATTATGCATGTGCGCAACGGACCACTGTCACAAGGGAGCCAACAAAATAATTTACAGCCAGACGCACACTTTTGTGTGATTTGAGTAGGAGCTAGCAGACAAGTATTGTTCTTTATTCTCATACTTTCTTTTTATTTATATTTTTGATTATATATTATAAGCCTATTTTTCTTTTATATTAGAAGAAGCATTCCACTGCCAATGCACTATATCTAAAACAAATACCACCCTAAAAGCCTTTAAACATGTACAATACCAGATACCATCCAACTGGCAAAACTGCCATAAATAAAAACTTTCATTAAAAAATCAAAATATGAAAAAATCATCATTAAAGAACACAAGAGTCTCAGATTGTAAAGCAGTTTCAGGATTATTGGCTTCTGATGTCTTAGTCAGATTTGTGTTGTGGCATTGTTCCCACACAGATCTCCCCCACCGACAAGCCAATAACGGTGGGCATCCTCAGGGAGCACTGCCATTATGAGAAACAGAAGAGCGTGGCTGCCACCACATGTCCAAGGGCACCCACAAACGTTGCACAACCGCCCTTACGTAACCTGGCAGGCAGGACAGGAAGACCACTGTCACGACGAGGCACATTTCGTTAGATCTCATGTTATATCATGCATGCGGGAGACTCAGGCTCAGCCAAACTCAGCCCATTCGTTTCGCGCACTGATTTGAACTAGCAAGAGCAGGCAATGGGATAACCATCTCCAGCTGTGGCTCCGCAAATTCATGCTCTTTTTCTGACAAGATTCAGAAGACAGGTTTTAAATATTTTCACTTTAAAAGAGTGAATGGCGTGAACGTGTGGGTATCTCACCTCAGAACTGCTGTTTGTCTCCTCAGGCAGAGATACTTTATATAACTCATTATGAAATAAGATGCACTAAATTGCATTCTTTTTTGTCTCCCTGTGTGAGAAAACAAGCAGCGTGTGTCCTCTGTTTCACCCCCCTGCCTCATTCCCGTAAGCTCGGTCCAGCTAGCGCATCAACATTGTCCTCGCCATCCATCAAAATCTCAATCTCAGGTCATTGGCCTGCAGAAAAGCCCTCTCCCAGCACACCCTGTTCTTCACCCCGAGAACCAAAACAACCCTCCATGATGACAGAGGGCCTGTGGTGTCAATGCACACACACACACAACAACATTGTGCACCTATATAAACACACCAGCATATAAACACACACACAGCACCATGGTCATTTATCCCCAGGTTGCAAAGATTCCCATGACATTTTGCTGCGTATTGAAGTTTTGTCACTTTTAAAGAAACTTGTGACTCCCATTAGCAGCTAAGAGAAATAAACCATGAAGGTTAAGTGAAATTAAGAACCGTAATTAAATTTTATAGGCCTGGCACTTGGATCTTTAAAAGAGAAGGATAGAGCTCTCAAGGAGATGAGGATATACACACACAATGTTTAGGGTTAATTCAACCAAAAAGGAAAATTCTGTCATCTTTTGATCACCCATACATCATCTCAAAACCATAAGACTTTCATTCATCTTTGGAAAACACAAATTAAGACATTTTTAATGAGAGGTTTCTGTCCCTCCATTGAAAGTCCAAAAATGTCATAAAGGCGTCGTAAAACGAATCCATATGAATCAAGCGGTTTAATCCAAATCCAGATATAATTGCATTATATAATAATTTACGGGTTTATTTAACTTTTTATGATTAACGCACATACACCAAATATGGTAAACACAGAAGCCTAAACATGCATGCATCACATGCTAGAACAAACCTCACTGGTTCTTGTGCGTCACACACGGATGTTTAAGCTTCTGTGTTTACCATTTTTGAGTACTCTATGTATGTCTGCTGATCATGGTTAAAAAGCCTAAATTAAATCTGTTCATGATTTAATGAATGGACTTTAATTTGAGAAAAATAAATCTCTCAGGTTTATCTTAATTTGTGTTTCAATGAGAAACAAGTCTTATGGGTTTTGAATGACATGAGGGTAAGTAACTGATGTCAATTTTCATTTTATTGGGTGAACTTTTACGCGTTTATCATCAACTTCACTGAATTGTAACTTGAAATTACATGACAGGAAAAGGAATTTACTGAATTGCAATTCAGAATGGCACATAAGCCAGAGTAGAACGGGAACTAGTGCAGAAGTATAAATGAAGAAGGGCATAAAAAAGAGAAAATAGTATTTATCGGCACCATGGACCCAGTCTAAATACCACTGTAAATCCCAGCAATTTGTTTATATGCAGGGGGTCTATAATAGCTAGTTGTTGATAGCATTCTCAATCATTTCAATGGCAAATCTGGCACAGAATTACACAATTACCCAAATACCCCCCAGAAGTACACAATTTGTCATCTTTAGACCAAATTCTAAGCTAATCAACTCATCTAGCACATCTATGATCACAGCTGGAAATGACTGATCACAAAGAAGCTTCAGGAAAATATTGTCATGGCTACATCTTTTTGTATGTGTATATATTGTATGTGGCTGTGTTGCTAAATGAGTGAAAGTTTGAGAAATGGAGTGGTGAGGAGGTGTTGATGGAGCTGGGATTTACAGCGGTATTTAGACTGTGTCCATGGTGCCGAAATGGACATTATTATGGCCGTCAGGCACTCATTAAAGGCTGAAGAAATTAAAGTAGACAGCAAAAGACCTGCCTCAACTCGGGGAGGTTCACAGATTTTGTGCCGAGACAATAGTATAGTGCTGCAGCGTTTGGGCTCACATATGTAAATGCATGCACACACACATCTACAGTAACAATTAACAGCACAATTTGGTTACTATGTTATTTTTGAAATAAAGAGGCTGCAAAGTTGAGCTGATGGCTGATCAAAGCTTACTTGCGCTCACTGCAGCTAATCACTGGTTACCTTAAAAAAGCAGCTGGAAAGCAAATAGTGCATCAGCCATGGCAACAGTTCCAGCAATAATGTCCGCTTTCCTTAGAAATGCAGTTTGATGAGAGTGAAAGAAAGAAAGAAAGAAAGAAAGAAAGAAAGAAAGAAAGAAAGAAAGAAAGAAAGAAAGAAAGAAAAAAAATAGAAGTTGCTTCTATTCCCACTTTGAATGGCACCATTTCAAAAAGATTTGCAATTCGCAAGAAAAGAAAATGAGTAAAAGATGTTGGAGCTGAATAATGTATAAGTATGAATTGCTGACGGTATGAGAGTCAGTGTGAGAGCGGGAATGGAGGGGATGGAAAAGACAAAAAGCTTATGAAGCAGAGAAAGTTGTAATGAAAGGCCTCATTTTAACATAAGCCGACATTTTCTCACATAAAGCTATTGTATGACTTCAGAAGGCTTGGAATATAAGTCATATAGGCTACTTTTATGATAATGTTATGGTGCTTATGTGTCCTTTTTAGAAGCTTGAAAGCTCCAGTTCGCATTCATTGTAATTGCATGGTAAATAGCAACCAGCACATTTTTTTCCACAGAAAAAATTAAGTCATACAAGTTTGAAACAAGTAAAAGAGAACATTTTCATTTTTGGATGAACTTTGGATGTCTCTTTACAGTATAAAGTACTGATTACTGTTGCATCTTTTCTTTTTCTAGATTTTAGCAGAAGTATGGATGGTTTAGTGTGCTAACCTAGTATCTGTACTTTGGCAACTCGTATAAATGACAAAATATCTCTCTACAGGAATGCTTGAGCATCACGGTCACCCCTGTATGAATCATACCCACGCATAGCCAAGCTATTACCACCAGTGCTGTAAACCGCACCATTTGGCTGATCAGCTGCCAGCCAAACATCTGGATTCACCACAGGACAAGTGCAAACTGTTATCCACGAGTGAGCTTATCCTTAATTACAAAATTGACCCTAGTAATCTTCAATATACGATCGTAGATAAAGTCTTTATTACTCATGGAATTAAGTTTGGATTTACAAACAGCTGGGACATGGTATGTTCTCTGGCTTGTTTTTCTAACTTCACCCCATCTCTCAGTGTGTTTGACAGGGCAAAGGGCAGAGTGAGTGATGAGTGAGTTCTCTGTCACTTCTGCCTCCCGTATAACACGCTCCTGAGGATGAGTGATGTGAGACCTTGGAGAAGCACATCTACTCTGGTCGAATTGAAACTATGAGGCAGATGCAGGGTGACAGCAGGGCTAAAATAAATGATCACCCTCCTTCAAATGATTCTGATGATGACGAACACACAGGATTTGTGTTCTACCAAAACACATTCACTGGGTTAGACTGCTCTCAAAGTGTCTGTTGTGCACCATCTAGTGGCTAACAAGGAAAATGTCCTATATATATAATCACATCAATACGTAAAATTAATAAATAGTAATATTTCATGTTTAAATACATTATACAATTATAATTTATATATTTATATACACTTAAAAAATTAACAATATATTATGTGAAATGTTTTATATAGAAATATTAAAAGATAAATGTATGTTTTTAATATTCATGACAAAATTCAATCAATTTGATTAATTTTGACAATTTATATTAAAAATGTTGTATAAAATATATTCTATAATAATATATAAATATATTTTTATACAATTTATAATGAACTAAGAATATATTAGAGCAGGTTGCTATTCTTCAAACAATAAACATAAACCTATAATGTGTATTAACTAAGTATGAAAATGTGCATGTGAGACTCACGGCAGGTTGATCCAAGCCTCAGGGTAGATGCTGTTCTCTTTCAGGAGGTTGTGACTGAGATCTAACACCTTCAGGTGAACACACTGATCCAGAAGCCTGTCCTGCACCTCCACTATTTGATTTTCCTGCAACCTTAAGTCCTGCAAATACACCAAGACGTATCAAAATATAAAACCCCTAAACTTAAACAGAGACGCAAGTGACTGAAACATTGGCTGGATTACAGAACTGACCTCTAAAGATGGGGGTAATCCCGCTGGAATGGAACTGAATCTGTTTTTATCCAGTCGTAAATACTTAAGGGCCTTCAGAGGTTTGAAAGCCCAAGGTGCAATACTGCCCTCATAGAGAATGTTTCCTGTCAGTTCTAATACTTGCAGGTTTGTCAAGCCTACAAAAAAAATAAAAAATAAAAAATAAATTTTTTTTTAGTTATTTTAGTTAAAGGTGTATTAGTAATTTTTGTTTATTTTGAGCTGTCCTGGACTTATTCTGACACCTAGTGGTGTGGATGTAACCTCACACAAAAGCAAAAGCTTCCCGTTATTAAAATGATAGTATTAATGACCTATTAGCAGTAGTCTAATTTAGGTATATAATTTGAGTAAAAGTGTCCAGCAACAAGTGACAGTTACTACGATAAAGCAAGTAATATTCGACTGATTATGCGATCTTAACGATTCTCTCTCAATGTACAATAAAACATAATCTCCTGTGAGTATTTTAAACATTATCTAAAAGTAGTATTCAGTTCTTTATCTGTATTTTTTTTAAAGGAAAAAATGAAGAACTCTGACTTCCCTCATAATAATGTTTCTACATCTAAACTCACATAAATACATACCAAAGCCATTAATAAACTAATGTTTTTGCAGCTGGCATGAAAACAGCACAAACCTTTGAAGCTGTGTGAAGCCAGTTGGTTTATTTTATTGCTGCTTATCTTAAGATCCTCCAAAGAAGATGGCAAGCGTGGAATTGTTGTAAGTTCATTGCCATCAAGTCTCAGACTTTTTAGCTTTGTCAGATTCTGTCAAAAAAGCAGAAAAAAAACCACACACTTTTCAACAAATGTCCCTGTCTGCTTTGGGCCAAGTGAAAAGTTTCCACTGTGCCTACCACCAAATGAAAAGCCTCAATTTTTCATGTTGGTTAAATTATTTTAATGTTAAGACATGTATTTCAAACTCTGCTGCCCCGGACTACTGGACCTGTATTGTTTTTTCATATGTGGAATGTCATAAATGGCCACTGTGAATTGTGCACTTGTTTCCCTCCTCAAAGAACATTTACTCTTCATGCTAATTTCACTGACATTGAGTTCCTATTTTCATGGTGCTGCGTTTGCTCTGGGAGTGGTGTGTTTGGTCACTTCTCAAGGTCTCCCAGTGAGAAATCCAGACTTAACTTGGCCGGACATATATATTTAACAGTTATAATTTGAAACTTTTTTCCTTTTAATTTGTATGTTCTTAAAAATCCAGACTTATTTTAGATTCGATGTAGAAATGTACAGTGTTTGCACTTTAAAGGTTATAGATGTATATAACTGGTGTAATTAAAGGGATAAAGAAATGCCAGTACCATAAAGAGACTTAGGTCGAAAGAGGAGTCGTCCAGCATGTTCAAACTTAGGTCAAGCTCTTCAAGATTTGGCAGTCCAGAAAAACCACGAGGAGGAATTCTTGTCAAGTTATTGCCTGTAAGACAGCATACTGGTTAAAACGCTGCACGGCTGGGCTTATTACAAGACATAACCGACATAAATTATAGAGTAACTCAGTGATCCATATACTTATGTTGGATCTTTCAGTCTGTCCAGACCTTACCAGGCAGCTCAAGTATGGTGACTTCCAGGTTCGTGATGACGGGCAGGTGGGACAAGCCAATCTGCTTGCAGGATATTCTAGTTCCTCCCAATTGGCAGCCTTCTGGTAACGAGTCTATGAAACCATCTCGGGTCAAGGTGCTGTTAGAAGCATCATTCTCCTCCTCTTCAGCTTCTGCTTCTTCATTTCCCTCTTCCTCCTCCTCCTCCTCTTCTTCCTCCTCCTCCTCTTCTTCTTCTTCCTCATCATCATCATCTTCTTCTTCATCCTCTTCCTTTTTCTTTGTTTTCTGCTCCTCCCCTTGGTCCATGAGGCGTTTTTTCTCCTCGTTGAGTCCCCTCAATATTGCGTTTAGTTTTCCTGCTGTGGCACCCCATCTCTCCAACACTGCATTGAGCTCCACCCACACAGCCTCGGTTCGCCCCATAACTGACTGATGGGACACACGTAGGGAATCAAGCCCATTAGAGAAACAGGAATGACCAGAAACACGCTGAACAAACTAAACAAACTAAATATAGTAGACAAATAGCACAGACAGGAATAAAGGAGGTGGAAAATGAGAGGTTGAGCATTAAGACAGGAAGCAAAAATAGACTTATAATTAGCATTTATGGTATGGTCGTGCTGTCTTGGACTGCCAGAATACACATACTTGTTCCACTGTAACAACAGTAGCAGCTTCTGCAGCAAACTATGGGACACTCGTATGGCCACGAATTCAATATTTACTGTTTTCTATTTATTTCATTACACTATTTGAGGATAGTGACGCTTTGACTGCAGAAATACTCACCTGTGTATCTGTGGTAGTGTCGCTCGATTGCCTCGTTCTTTGTGCTTGATTGCCTCCCTTTTCACCTGCAAATCCAGTCATGATTCAACACAACAATATCGAAATCAGTGAACACAGAACTATGAACCAACAACTGCACTGTTGAAAAAAGGAGATTTTTTTTAAAGAAACTAATAGGCAACTTTTATGCAGCAAGAATGCCCTAAATTGATCAAAAGTGATAGTAAAGACATAACATCTATTTACAATAAATGCTGTTCTTATGACCTTTCTGTTCTTCAAAGAATCCTAAAAAAAAAAGTATAATAGTTTCCACAATAGCACAGCTGTTTTCAACTGATAATAATAAGAAATGTTTCCTGAGCAACAGATCAGCATATTAGAATAATTTCTGAAGGATCAAGTGACACTACAGACTGGAATTATGATGCTGAAAATTCAGCTTTGACGTTACAGGAATAAATAACAGTAATAAAATATATTAAAATAGAAAACAGTTATTTTAAATTGTATTAATATTTCACTATATTATTGTTTTTACTGGATTTTGATCAAATAAATGCATCCTTTGTGAGCATAAGATACTTTAAATGTTGAAACAATATATATATATATATATATATATATATATATATATATATATATATATATATATATATATATATATATATATATATATATATTCTAGACTAGTTGTCATATGTTAGTGGGTCATATTCCTAGTTGACGTGATTAACTACACCTGTGGTTACTCTGCTAGGACACCTGTGTTAACTTGAGGAGAACTAATTTCTTACATCAACTAAAATCACCCGAGTCCATGTTGAGAAGTGGAGTTAGCTCAGAGAAAAGCCATAATTTGTTTGCAAATACCTCCTGCTTTTTTATTTTATCCAATACAATATAAATCATCCATTTTAAATTAAGCTTTATTAAGTGTTCGAGTACTCTAAAATGCCACTCTAGATGCAGACAGACACATGTTTTCAAAATGTTTCAAAACATTTCCAACAGCTTTGTGGCAGATACACTCTATCACAACATTTTTGTAAAGGAAATTGCTTTTACCTCTATTTTATTTCTCTCAAAATATCTCTTTTGATTCTCTTTAACAGATTTGTCAGATGTATGTTACTTGTTTGTTCTCTTATAAAAGACATTTCAATGAGTTTTATCCTAATTAAATGAACTTATTTGAACAAGAAAAAGCATAACAGACACCATGAACTACTTACAATGGGAACAGTCCTGAGATTGCATCCTGTGCTACTACTCTTGAAATCATAATTACTATAATTATTGCTCTACTCACTTGAAGCTGAAGAAGAATCCACCGGTTGATGCTGTGAGGATGAAACATCAGTCTCAGGTGACAATGCGATGAGTGAATCCAGATCATTCAGTGCTTCTCCGTCCACAGCTAAAACTCCTAAGCACAAGCAGAACACCAAAAGAGCCTGCATGGTTCTGATCCGATCTGTTCAGATGCTCACCGTGTACCTGCAGGCTCACCTCTAGCTGCCCTCTTAAATTCTCTCTTAGTCAGAAGTGAAAAGGAGGAGGAGGAGGAGGAGGAGGAGGAGAAAACAGGGAGGAGATCACAGTACGTGGTTAGACGTGTACAAGGACCTTCATTTCCAGGAGTTCACAAAAATATCAACCCCTCCTTATAAAGTCAACGGTTGTGCCAACAAACACTAGAGCTGGGACAAAGAGAGAGAGAGAGGCAGGGAGATGATGGTTAATGTCAGTCACGTCATGCCACAATGACACAGTGTTCACACCTTGTAGCACTTGAGATGGACAAATGAGAGAGTTGTCCAAACAAGAGGGCAGTGAGAGAGCAGCCTGACTGACCCGTACAGAGCTCTCTCTCCGGCTCCATGTCTCGTCCTCAACATGTTCCAGCCTGGCACTCTGCCATTAGCACGTATGTAAGAAAAAGACCTTGCCAAAAGAGAAAGACATGGTTCTCTAACTCATAAAACAAACACTTGGAGGCAGACAGGCATACAGACAAATGCAATGTGTCCTCAAAGCATACAGCGACACACTCCTATTGTTTATGGAGATTATAGGCTGATATATATACAATAGATAAGTCGCATTTAAAATGTCTGGCATTGGATAATTAGACAGCATTTCTTGGGCTTTCTTTAAAATAAATGCCACTCGCTTTAATATTTTGTTTTCTAATGCAATGCCATTTATACATTTTAAGTGCGGTGTCAGTACTCTTTTTAAATAACATTTTTAATTTCAATCACTAGTGTGAAATCAGAGATTTGAGAAATGTGGGGGAGGACAGAAGGATGTTAAAAAAAGGCTGAGTTAAGGTTGGACAAGGGTCTCACACACACATACAAATAGACAGGCTCTCAGGGTCACATTGTATAGGGAGAGATTGTTTGCATTTACATTTACTCCATAAAGTATCACTGCAGGGCGAGATACTGCCTTGCGACTCTGTTTAAATTTGCTCAGACAACACAGGCTACAAAACGGGGCAACAACTCTGTATGTTGACATAGGAAGCATATTTTTATGTGCACAACTTGAGGAATCTTCATACATTGTTTTTCAAGTTTTAAATTAGATTTTTTAATAACTTTAAAAAAATAAAATGTTCATAAAAATTACATTTTCTCTCTCACACACACATCTGGTTCACTATCTTTGTGGAGACTCTCCATAGACGTAATGGTTTTTATACTGTACAAACTGTAAATTCTATCCCCTTACACTACCCCTATCCATCACAGAAAACTTTCTGCATTTTCACATTTTCAAAAACTCATTCTGTGTGATTTATAAGCTTGTTTCTCCATGGGGACCTCAATATAGGTCCCCACAGTGACACGAGTCCCCAAGAGTCTGTGTGCATTCAGGTTCAAGTCCTCACCATGATAGAAAAACATGAACACACACACACACACAAATTGCATATATATATGCACTAAAATTATGTTTTTATTTCATTCATTTTCATAAATAGTAACTGAGTATGCATGCCTGTTGCTTTCAAAGTTACTTAAAGCTAACGTTACTAAAATTTGTCACAAAATGTAGGCTTTTTCTAAAATTCTCCCAACACAACCAAGATTCCTGAATCTCTGCTTCTTTAAGTACCATTTTAAATGGAAGACCCTGTATTACTTTCCAAACAAACTGTGGGTAAGAGTGAGACAGTATCTGTAATTTTACGCTATCTGGCAAAACCACTTTGCCAGACTGCTGCTTCTCGTACAAATGTCTGTCCGTAGTGAGTCACTAGTGTATGCTCTGCTGACCTGTCCGGTGTCCAACCACTCTGTCCTCACTGTCCCACACACACCTTCAGTGTCTCAGCTGTTACATGTTCTCAGGATGAGGTGGCTGCGGTCGGTGAATGCCGGCCGTGGATAAAGCTGCTGAGAACACGGGAAGAGAAAGAGAGAAAACCAACATCTGATCATCAGCTAGACTTCCCGAGTGAAAGCAAGAGAAGATTCCCCTAACACAGCAAAAGTTTGTGAACTGCGATAGCTAAATGAACCCAGATTACACTTTCATACTTCTTATGAAATTATACTATTTGTGAATGAATTGTATGTACGTGTACTTTGTAATCTCCTCCTCTGAGTCTTTTAAGGGAAGGTTCATGGCTAGTTGGTGGTTCTTTATTTAGGCCAGAGGAATCCAGAATAGCATAGCGTATCATTGTGATGTCAGCTCTGGAGCCATTAGTCTATGCTTGATGCTTTCATGAAGCTTGCCTTGTGGCCTAATATGACACTTTTGCTGTCTCATTTTGACATAACATATTGATTGATTTGTAGAGGAAAAAGGGAAGAAAAAACAGAAGGACTGATGTAATCAATCACAAAATAAATTCAAGCTTTTAAGCAGCTCAGGCACAAGACGTGCCTTGAGTGCTGGGTTCCCTTCGTGGGACTTAATTATAGAAATAAAGGTGGACTTGTGCCACAGTGAAGCAGCTGTTTATACATCACTAACCTTAGGACTTGAATAATTAGATGTTTCCCCTGATCTTTCATTCAGAATTGCATTTAAAATGGTTACTTCAGTCAAAAACATATTCTTTTCATCTGCGATGGACAAGAGAAAAATCGTTTATGGATTCAATTATCAGAGGTTATTTGCATATGCTGTACATACGGTCTGAAACCTTTAGTTAAAGTGCCTCTTTTGTGCCTTTTTTATATTTAAAAAGAAAAAATATCACTGCATCTGAGGATAATGTTCTCCAACATGATTTAAGGTGATCTAAAGAGCATTATGAACTTTAATAGAAGCAAGTACATCTGACCGTACAAAGAGCGGTCAAGAGCTTTTTGGTTATTCGAGTCCCATGTGTGGTTCTTTGGCCAATGAAAAACTTTGAAAGGGCCAATATTAATATTCAGTTGTTTAAAGGACACACACCTTTATCAAGCCCACACATTGGTTAAGATTTAACAATAATAAGTGCTATTGGCCTCTTTGATTTTAGTCATTTCCATGCATGCATACGACCAGTGCCTGCCACAAGAATGGAGTCGTGATGCTTCTCAACAATGATTGGCAAATGCAGGTGACCGGTGGATAAGTTTAGAACTTGATATGGGGTTGTTGAACAGGCTGCCAGGGAGACCAGTGCCAAGGACTTATTGTCATAACTCGAGTTCTCCTGCCTGTTGTCTCTGACATTCCTCCTCTATTTATAGCCCATACCATCCCGAACCCATTCTGCCCCGCTCCCTTTCCTTTTTCACCCATCCCTTGCTCTCTCAGATAGGGAAGGGGAGTGACAAAAGGCTTTGTCTTTTCTGAGCCATCCATTCCAGCCATAAAGACCAAAGCAGGTGGCTCTGGGACTCTTCGTCCTGTGTCTGCTGTAAAGAGAGGAGCGCTGGTTGACAGGGTTTCAGTGCTGGATTACCTGTGCGGAGTTTAAAGACCATTTTAAAAAGAAAACCCCTAATCCAGGACAGCCATGGATGATGTATATAAAGCCGCGGTAAGTTACGAATGCAATAATTATCAGCATTTCATTAAACCTCAGACTGCCTGTAAAAAAGAGTCCCATACATTTTTTCGTATGAATGTCTCAGCTAAATAATAACTTAATAATTGTTCATTTGACAGTTAACCATGTCCTTTCTCTGTGACATATTTCAGTATTATAACCAATAATCTGCAGGAGAAATCAATCAATCAGTGCAGTCGCCACGTTAGCACTCAAGGTTAAATCAATAAATGAAAATGGGACGGCAGCAATTTGGTGCCCTTTTAAGGGTATATAGCCTAATGGGACAGAAAACACCTTCAAAATGAATTTGTTCCATAAATGAACACAACAAAACAATTGAAAAGTTTAGGTTTAGCATATCCCACAATAGCTGGTGAAATAGCGAATGGTCATAGGCACTGAGGCTAAAGCATTTAACAATGGGGCAGAGGGTGTCTGGTGTCTGAAGGCCGTTAAGCGAGTGACAGCTGTCATTCCTGTAAAGAATAGACCTTGGTCAGTCTCTGACGAATAACGTGCTATATAGTCTTACAGCATATTGTATTTTTAGTTCCAAGTCAATTGGAGCAAAGCTTTGAGCTTTCTCTTACACCTAATAGGTGGAGAACTTGACAGAAGAACAGAAAAATGGTGAGTGTCTCTTTCTAATCTGTGTGTTTGAACATATAACTGCATGCATTGTGATCAGACACAAGAGTGTCGTTGTTGACGTGTGACTTTTGTGCTGCTGTTTGACTGTACCTGGCAGAGTTTCGTGCTGCGTTCGACATCTTCGTGCAGGACGCTGAGGATGGCTGCATCAGCACTAAGGAGTTGGGGAAGGTGATGAGGATGCTGGGCCAGAACCCCACTCAAGAAGAGCTGCAGGAAATGGTAGATGAAGTAGATGAGGATGGTATGTTGGATATTAGATGAAGATATTCATATTCATGTGTAGCCTAGTTGATGGCATAAATTGGGATTTCATTGTTGAGTGGTCTCTGTGCTTTGTAGGAAGCGGGACAGTGGACTTCGATGAGTTCTTGGTGATGATGGTGCGCTGCATGAAAGAGGAGAGCAAAGGAAAATCAGAAGAGGAGCTGGCTGAGGTCTTCCGCATGTTTGATAAGTATGATCTGTATTTTTTCCCCAAAGCATATTATAGTAGTTTAGCATGATCATATTACCATCTAAAAGTGGTTGTTATACTAAATACATGATTTATCGTTATTTCTTTAAGGAATGGAGATGGTTACATTGATTTAGACGAGCTGAAGAACATGCTGGAGTCGACAGGTGAGGCCATCACAGAGGACGACATTGAGGAACTCATGAAGGACGGAGACAAGAACAACGACGGCAAGATCGATTACGACGGTAAACGCACGCAGCAAAACATTTAACACTCAAAACATTTTACTTTTATATTTACTCATAAAATGACTAATTTCGACACCTGAAATGCTTGCCTTTAATACCAACAGAGTTCTTGGACTTCATGAAGGGTGTCGAGTAAAAATCCCACCTGACGGATTCAAGTCATTCCCTGACCCAAGCCAGCCTCTCTGACGTCACCACACGGACACTCAATTTGGAAGCAACGAAAATGATCTACATTTCGTATAATTGTTGAAATAAGTCAATGGTGTCATGTACCGCTGCCCAGATTAGTTATTTGTGTTCAAGTAAAAAACATTTTCTGTACCAGGTTGAACGTTTTGTTCTCCATTATGTCTTGCACAAATCTACTTCTTACCGTTTAATTAAAAAAAAAAAATGAGACCAAGAACCAATGAAAACAGATACTTAAATTTGTGTACACACACACACACTAACCAAGAAGCAAATAAGCAGATTTTCTGGGCAGTCAAATTTATTAACACATTAAATCAAATTCAGTGAAAACTACAGATTTAAACAAGCAATAACAGTTAGGTTGTCTCAGTAACATGATACACTTTGTCAAGTCACCAAGACCAAACCATTGATGTACCAATTTTCCAAAACCGGGTTGTCCAGTAGTTCATGCAACAGTAAAAGAAAAGTTTTACATTTTATTACTCCCTGAAAGCACCTTCACGCACCATTATCAACAAATTCAAATTTATTTAATTTTTCAGGATACTGGCTTGTAATAATTACAGGAAGCACACAGAGTTAAACGCTAGACATGACAAATTATGAAATGACAAAGTGAAATGGTCTTTTTTTTTCAAATGATGTTCAGCTGGAATTGGAACGCACTCTTATTTAATCTAATGATGCACTATGAAAAACGTACAAACCTTTAAAAAAAAAAACACTATTAATGCAGCATTAAAGATTTCAAGAAGGCAAACCTGATAATGACGCAAAATGAAAGCATTTTAAAGCTATGGGCGACACTATTGACTATAGTGCACAAGTTAGAGTATTTTCACACACTACGAAGTTAAGTATATCTGAAAGCCATGAGCTTCTGGAATGATACAGATGTGTGGTAAGCTTGACTCTAGGGTCTGGGTTAGGAATGGAGAAAAAGGAAGGGTGTAGTTCAGGGTGGTTCAAAGAGTTTCAGTTGGCGAAGGTACGCTTGACGGCAGCAACGATACATTTGGTACTGATGCCAAACATGTCCAGAAGCTCCTGCGGTTTGCCGCTATGGGGAACACGGCTCACAGCCAGCCGTTGCACCACAATGCCAGGCTCTTCACCCACTGCAGACAGGACAGCCTCGCCCAGACCACCTACAATGAGACCATTGGAACAACAAAATATCGGTCACAGCAAAAGGTGGAACTAAGAAAGTAACAGGAAGGAGGTCTACAGTCTTCCCATCTGATCTTGATGGTTTTTCAATTTTAAAAAAAGAAAAGAAAAAAGGAGCTCACCCTCTTTGTAGTGGTCCTCTACAGTGATCACCCTTCCTCCTGTGGCACGAGCACTTGCCACAATAGTAGAGGCATCCAGGGGCTTAATGGTGAACGGATCGATAATCCGAATGTTCACACCTGGCAAATAGATCATACATTTAACAGTTTTATTGTTTGTTTTTTGTCAGCAGCATGGCTATCTTCATGGTGAGAACAAAGTGAATAGTTCATACAATTAACAAAACATAATAAATTAGTTAATTGCAGGTCTATGGTCAAAGGTGAAATTGACAATCTGAAATATTTAGGCCAAGAGCCTCCCAAGCAGCATTTTCACAGACATTTGAGCTTGCATATATAATATGACAATATACAACATAAAGTTAACTAAACTTAGATTACGAATGTCAATCTGGGGTACTGTTAAGATAGTATGAGTGTACTGTAATGTCGTATTACGGCCAGTAGGCGCCCAACAAACCTTCTTTGGCCAGTTGTTCATATGCTGCCAGAGCCTCATGCAGTGTTACTCCAGCTCCAATAACGGTCACCTGATCTTTGTTGGACTGCCGCACCACCTACAGGACAGAAAGAGAATTGTTAGTAAAACTGTTGTGAACCAGACAGTTTTCAGCTGCCCAACAGGAGGCCTCATTTTCTCACTGCAGTACTAAACAGATTACACTGAACAGTTACATTTCAGCATGTCTGCCAACTTTAGCCTTCCTTACTGTAGTATGAAACTAAATTTAGAAACTAAAAATAACTTGATTAAAAGTGTGCTGGGGCCTCATTTATAACCATTGCGTACGCACAAAACAGGCCCTGAAAGAGGCGTACACCACTTCCGATGTGATTTATAAAAACAAACTTGACAGGAAAATGTACGCACATGCACGCAAAAAAAGCCCTTTATAAAAAGGTAAAAATATCACAAATATGCAGATTTAAATATGTCAAAGCTGATTTAACACTGAGAATATTTCTTCAGAATAAATTATATTTACAACAAATTCTTTACTCGGACAAGTGAGTGATTTACTTGTCCGAAGGACGAGCACGTGAACCGGCTTAATGTCGAGCCCTGCACATGGTTTTATAAATCTGAAAATGTGTGCGTACACAAAATCTAGCTTTTGTGGGTACGTACACTTTTAGGATGAAATCTATGGAAAGTTTTATAAATGACGCCCCTGGCCTATTTTTTTTACTCTTACCTTGGCTTTGCCAATTTCAAATTTCTCTTCAGCATCATAGATGACTGCAGTGTCAGGTCGACTGGTGCGGATGAAACAGATACCCTGAAAGCAGGAAATAGCATGAACACGGAGCCAAAGAACAAACAGATTAACTTTCTGGTGTCAAAATAATACTGACTGTACCAATGAGGCCATTAAGTGGAAACCATACCTTTGTATTGGCTGCAAGTTCTACGGCTCTCTCAGTAGATACTCCATCACTAGGGTAAAACAATGTGCATGTTGGAATGGCACGAAACATTGCGAGATCCTCCAGTGCCATCTGTGAGGGGCCATCCTCACCTGGACAAAATTAAAAGTTATGGGGGGAAAAAAATGAAAAAAAAGATTACACTTCATAGTCAAGTCTTCTTTTTTATTTGAAATAAGTACAGATTAAATGGCAAAAATACATGTACTACACATCACAATGCCTTACCAATGGAAACGCCACAGTGAGAGCCGACCAGGTTGACGTTAGACTGGGAGATCGCTGCCATACGGATGTGGTCATAGGCACGAGCAAAGAAGGCAGCAAAAGTGCTGGCGAATGAAACGGTGCGATCACGAATGCCACAACCAATAGCCACACTCACCTAGATAGCAGCATAATTAAATACATTTAACACATCATTTTTAGATGAATGATATGGATATTTTATGCATTACATTTTATAAATTAAATATACTTGCACTACTGTTCAAAAGTTTGGGGGTCAGTATGATTTGTTTTAAAATTGTTTTTGTCTCGTTCACAAATTGAATTTATTTGGTCACAAAACAGTAAAAACTGTAATAGAGAAATATTACAATTTAAAACAACTTCAGTATTTTAATAGATTTTAGGATATTGTGATGCACATTTCTTGCAGGACTCTATTTATAATTTTATTAAAAGTATTAATTTGTTAAAAAAAAAAAAAAAAAAATCTCCAAAAAGAATCCAAACTTTGAACTGAAGTGCATGTATGCATGTTCTGTTAGTAATTATTTTAAACCGTTAATAAAATCACTAAATACAACAAACTACTTATTGCTGAAATTTATTTTTAATAAAACATTTTCTAGATTTGGACATGTTTATGCAGGAAGGAATTCTCTCCCTCTCTCACTGTGGGAAATCATGTCCCATTTAAGTAAGCACTTGACATTGATAAATATTAGTCAGAAAGTGAAGAGTAAAAGATAACATTTTAACAGGGTGAGGTCAGGTATTTACAACGCACTGTATGAATAGTGCACCACACCTTCAACTTATTACAAAGTGCTCCACAAACACAGTTTACAAACCTATTCATCTGTGACAGACACTCAAGTAATATACTTTTGCTTTGCCATCATGACTTGTTAATCATTAGTGTAAAGGGGAAGAAAAATCCAGTTACACACCATGTTCTGCTCAGCAATGAAGCACTCAATGTAGCGATCAGGATGGGCCTTCTTGAAGATATCAGCGAAGGTTGAGTTCTTGGTGTCACCATCCAGGGCCACCACACGAGGGCTGGCATCCCCCATCTTCTTCAGGGCAACACCATAAGCCTTTCTAGTGGAGATCTGAGAGGGTAAACAAAAGCAGAAGCGTGAACAAGCTTTCTTTTGAGGAACTTTAGAAGACGGGAATCATTTGCTCAAAGAAATGCATCAGTCAGAACTCCAACAGCTATGAAGTATAATGTCTCAGTTCATCACCTTGTCTCCGATCTTGTATTCTGGAGCGGTGAGCAGGTGGATGGGGGTGAGGTCAGCTGGAGCAGTATCATCATTGGGCAGTTGAGGGTGGAGGGGCTTATTGGGGGACTGGATCTGACTCAGGAGGTCATTAATCAGCTCCTCTGCACGTTCTTTTGGCATAGGCTTTCCATGCCAGTTCTCCTGATCCTCAATGCCTGAACAAAAGAACAGGTCAGACAGTCAGCATGAGGACTGTCATAATAATAGACATCATTAATGCTGTTCATCATGATGTGCTGTTGGTCTTGCAGTACAGGATATAGTTAGTTACCTTTGAGACCTTTGCCTTTCAAAGTTTTGGCTACAATGGCAGTGGGCTTCCCTTTTATTTGTTTGGCATGCCACATAGCCTTGCACAGCTCCTCCACATCATGGCCATCCACCACATAAGTGTTGAAGCTAAAGAAACAAATTGGTTACATGTCAAACAAAATACAGGCAAGGAACGTGGTTGTGTTCTGAATGGAAAGCTAGCACACTGCTTATAGCTCAGTAGGCACAGGCACTGTACAACACAGCACAATTTAGTAGATCAGCAGTTAGTGAAATACTCAGACCAGCCCATCGGGCACAAAACCATGCCACGTTCAATGTCACATAAATCACCTTTTATCCCCATTCTGATGCTCAGTTTGAACTTCAGAAGATCATCTTGGTCATCATGCCTAAATGCATTGAGTTGCTGCCATGCGATTGGCTGATTAGATTTTTGCATTAACAAGCACTTGCACAGATGTAACTAACAGGGCTGGGTATTGACACATTTCACCATTCAATTTGATTTCGATTCAGAAGCTTGCAATTCGATTCAATTTCAATTTGATTCAATATTGATTATTTTGGATATATATCAGGTACAATATATGGCACATTTTCTCAAGCAAAACAAATCTACTAGGCTACATTAGCCTACTATAACATTGAAGGTAAAAATTAACTGATATGTATACAAACACTTACATTTTCTATTATAATAAAGTTATGAAATAAACATTTAAAGGGAGGCGGTCATAAACTTGCCAGATTTATTCAAATATGCATTAAATATGGAAGAACATTAAAAATTATGAATATGAAGCCTAATATGGTGCATATATTTATCAAAATGCTCCTCTCTGGAGTTCATTTTTCTAGCTAACAAACGAGTTTATGGTGACTGGATATGGTTTTTCTAAGCTGTTACTGACGTCTTTTCACCATTGAAACACTGAATGAGCAATTCCATGTGACATGATACAGACTATTGTACTCTCTCTTTTAACACACTTTCAGATGCTCATTCATGTTAATTTTGCGCTGTAACTGATCTTAAAGGGGATGAGTTCACGTGAGCTCCACGCTGCCGCTTCTCGAGCTGAGCGATATCACACCACAGCTCCAAAACGGTATTTATGTTTTTCAATTTCGTAATAAATTGGATGTCATTTGAAACCTGAGACTATGTTTCATATCAATAGTAACAAAGCACAAAGATTATTGCGATTTATTGGATAGGAGGCGCGCTACAATTTCCCGTTCATTCATCAACCGAAAACAGGATGACTAATCGATTCTTGGGGTTTAAGAATCGATATCGGTTTGTAAAAATGAGAATCAATTAAAAATCGAGAAATCTATATTTTTTTACCCAGCCCTAGTAACCAATAAAGTGGCATTGTGAGTGTATTTACCATAGCAAGAGCTAAAACCCAGCAGTATCTGTAAGACCTACCCGAAGGCCTCGCAGCGGTCCTTGTAGATGTTCATGTTGTGCTGCAGAGGTGCTGCTTCACTCTGGCCCAGACGGTTCACATCAAGGATGGCCACTAGATTGTCAAGCTTGTAATAGGAGGCAAAAGCCATGGCTTCCCACACAGACCCCTCTGAACACTCACCATCTCCCAACATGCAGAACACACGGTAGCTAATGAGACAGTGAGAAAAGACAGACACATCTGGTTACAACACCATCAAATTTTCCTCTACAAGCCCTAATCAGATGGGACTAGTTTTCTAAATGTCGTTTTAGTTACATTTCTTATCACTCGACATCTAGTCATAGATTGTGCACCAATTCAGAGAGACTAACATCTCTGCGTTTATTACTCTGTGTGTGTTTTCTAGATGTGGACATTACAAAAGGTCTTCTGCTATGCTTGCATCAAGTATAACGTACATGTCTTTATTCGTATCATTCTAAAATATTATAAGAATCCCATTTAAATAAACTTCACGAGTTTATCGACATGCACGTTATACTTAATGCACGCAAGCATAGCAGAAGACCTTTTGTAATGTCCACATCTAGAAAACACACACTCCCAACTCTGTAATAAACAGAGATGTTAGTCACGTCCAAATCTCAAAATACGCATGTGAAACAAATTTCACTAATGTCCTCCAGGGAAACATGTCCCATCCAAATAGGGCTTATTACACCATTATTAAATTATCAACTATGATGGGAGCAAAACCTTGTTTGGACATGATCATTTTTTAATTTGATGTACACCAAATTACTTGCGTACTACAGTGGGTCATGGTAGGATTCATTAAAAAAGGGAAATAATGTGAATCAAAACGAGACAGCATGCTCTGGAAGAACACGCGTACCTGGATTTATCAAAGTATTTTCCGGTGTAGGCCATACCACAGGCAGCACCCAAACCCTGGCCAAGAGAACCTGTCGCCACATCCACAAACGCTAGTTTCTGAAATGAACAGAAGTGAGGTTATTTTCATGGTAACTGGTTATGTGAAAGACTTGATAAACTAAATCAGTATGGTTGTGTTTAAAGAAATAAAACCTTTATTCATACAACTTTTTACACGCATTAAATTAAGAGACAGTCAAGGCATTTATAATGTTTTCTGATCTTTCTATTCCTCAAAGAATCCCTAAAGAATGCTTTACGGTTTCCACAAAAATATTAAGCATCACATCAGAATATTAGGATGACATCTGAAGGGTCATGGACACTGAAGACTGGAGTAATGATGCTGAAAATTCAGCTTTGCATCACAGGAATAAAATTACTAGGAGTAAAGCGGAAGAAATTATTCGTTCACGTGCGCTTCGTGCTGCCAATTCGCTTGATCTGAGGCGGCAACAGCGATCGGTCACACCACATTAAAGAGCACCAAGCGGTATGTAATGTTCAAAATTCATAATTAATTCGACAATTTGAAAGCTGACACTTTCATATCAGAAATAAAGCATAAAGTTTATTACAATTTATTGGACACAAGGTGCTGGCACGCTACAAAGTTGTGTTCATTCCCCAAATGAAAACAGTAGAGAACTTTTTTTAACCCAGACCTAGACATTACATTTTAAACGCTTGCATATAATTTTTAATTGTAATCATTTAACAATATTACTGTTTTTACTGTATTTTTGCTCAAATAAACACAGCCGTGGTGAGAATAAAAGACTTCTTTCAAAACAAAACAAATCTAACCAACCCCAAACTTTTGAAAGGTAGATGTGGTGATAAGAGTAGTATTACTCACAGGGGTGGGGTGACCCTCCAAGTCAGAGTCGACCTTACGCAGGTTTAGCAGCTCAGACTCTTTGATGAATCCAGCCTCTGCCCAGGCAGCATACAGAATGGGAGCAGCATGGCCCTGAAAACAGTAACGTGAGGAGTGGAATACATTTAATCTTCGAGTACTTAGAGGAAACTCAAGTGCAATGAAGCCCATAACCCAACACAGAACGACAGCCCACCTTGGACAAAACGAAGCGGTCGTTGCAGGGGTTACGAGGATCGTCGGCTTTGTAGCGCATGGTGTGGAAGAACAGCACTGACATGAGCTCTGCAGCGCTGCAGCACGAGGTGGGATGTCTGCGAGAGGGAATACATCAGTATCAATCCATCCATCAACTATTAACCACCGGCTCAAACATGCTGGATGTTAAAGACCAGACGTGCAGGTTATCTTTCACTTCAAAAACTAGACCGATTGCAAATGGTACTAAAGGGCAAAAGTTGCTACCGTCATCATTGGGGTTTGAGGTGTAGTAATAGACCTTATCAGAATCAATGACTTCAACTACTGCCAAAAGAGGCACATAATATACAAGCTATATAAAAAGTAGTAGGGTCGTAGCCTCTAAAATTCAAATAAAGCGACTACAGTGTTAATGTCTCAGGCCAATACACACATCTTGTTTATATTTTGAGGTATAAAGCTTAAGTAATAGAACGTCGACATTCATTCCAAAAAATATGCAGGTTTGGATTTAAGCTTGAAAGAGTTGTTTGAACATTATTCTAAATTTCTCCTATTGCTTTTCATGAAAGTCAAACAGTAAGAGGACTGAAACTTTTTTTTTAATGGGACCAGTTCCTTTAAGTGTGGCAGCACTGGTTATTGTCAAACAAACAGTTAAAAAAAAAAAAAAAAAATACAGATGACCAAGTTTGTACTTCAATTAAGGGTGCAGTACAACTGTTAGTTTGTTTGTAAGAACTTTAAAGTCAGAGTTTGGAAAGCACTCATGCAATTGAGTGGTCACAAATCTGCCTGTTGAAAAACCTGTTACAATTTTATTGTGAGTCAAAATACATGCAGTCCTATGTTATTGTTCACTCTATTTCTTCATTTTCCACCAAACATAACACCATTGATGAATTACCATTTTTGTTGTATAGTGTGACTCATTTAGGCTGAAATAAGAAAAAACAACAACGGTAAAGGTGTTAAGAAACAAATCCCCATTGATCAGATTCAGAATGAGATTAGATTTCAAAAGGTGCAGACAAAAGTCTGAGTCATGATCAGTACTTCCTTGATACCTTGTTTAACCCACTACATGTCTAGTTAGCGATAACTACTTGAGATGAGAAAAAAAAAAGGACATTCACTCAGAAATGAGAAGAAACAGAATAAGAGGAAGTGTCACAACAGTAAAACAAATAGTATCAGGTAAGTTTCAACACTCAGGGAAATTCCTATACAAGATTTACAATAAATGAAAGATTGTTGCATACCAGCGAGGGTGTGTCCAGTGTATTGTAACAAATTAACCCTCTGATGCATAGACCACACACACCAAAAAAAAAACAAACTTTAATATGCTTTTACTATTTTATCGTATATAATTAAAGCATCTAATAAGGCAGCCTTTCTATCCTCTATTCGTATAGAAACTCCCCCTTTCGATTTCAGTTCATGTTGAGAAATGACCATCTGTGGCAATAAATTGGTCAGCCTCAAAAAAGGAGAGAACTGCAGAGATTGGGCAATGCAAACAAAGCAACGTTTTACTTTTAAGTAAGCTTCATTTGAACTCTCCTTATCACCACATACATTAAGCTATGGTATGATGAAAATCAAATCTGAAGCATGCTTTATTCATGGAGGCTAACAGCACTTTAACCCGTAGCACGACGGATACCACGAGTCCCGCACGCCTCCACGTGACAACCTGTAGGAGAAACGTGCAGCCACGAGCTGGCGGTATAAATTAATTAGTTACGGGAAGTCCGAATCGTTTCCGCAGACCGGTTCTTACGAACAGCTCGTTTCAAAGAACCGGTTCAACAAAAGATCCGATTCAAAAGAACAGTGCGTGGTACAGAGGATTTAAAAGCAATGGTTAATTTAGAATGTACACACATTGACACTTTATAATCCTTCGTGCAGTCCCGTGCTAATTATAGGGGCGATGAGAGATAAGCCAATTTTAACTAGTCTGTACTTGGAGGCCAAAGTGGGCTAAAAAGCTGTCAAATATAGCGCGAGACACTCTCGTAGCATTAGTGCAATGCTAAGGACTAATTTATAATATGTAAAAAGGTCGAAAATAACAGAACTGTGTCCGGCCCCCTCGACAAGTTCACGTGTTGTGCAGGAACGTTAAGTGAACATTCGCACAACAAATGAGCAGAACACCGTTGCAAACCTGTCGTTCACCGTCCTAGAAAAACGTTAAGAATGCATTTGAATAAGTTCAGAAGATTTTACCCGGAGTTTGAGGCGCATGTTTCCTTGATGGAGTGAATCCTGAGCTTGTTCGCGATGTCTTTCAGGCCCTGCAGAGTTTTCTCGTCGGGTTTGTGATAGCTCATGTTTGAACTGTGTGGGGGAAATGAGATGAAATAAACGCGAGTGCTGTAACTCAAATAAACTCTTCTGACTCTACGTTAACCTGTATTTGCTGAGATAAACGCAGTAACCAGCAGAGCCGAGCACGGTGTGGGGCGCGGGGAACGTGGTGCGCTGTAGCTTTTAAGAGACGCGTTACGTCAGCTGTCAACTCATCCGCTGAGGCCAATCATTGGACGAAACGCTTTTCGCAACAGGACAGCAGAAGAGAGGTTGCCAGATCAGGGGGAGAAACCGCAGAAACACAGAGCTCTGTTAAATATCACAGATATAAGATTAGGCTTTGACATAATTTAGTTTTTTCCTCTTTTAAATACTGAAGTAAAACCTTCATTTGCACTCACTGTTACAAAAATTGAATGTTGCGACTGTTGTAAAATCACTGAAGGAGTGGCTGATTTAATCAATGATTCGTCGAGTCATGATGACAGAATTGAGGAAAAAGATTGTGGAAACTATTTAACCCTATAAAGCCGACTGTGTCACAATTTCTAAGGCCTCAAATGACCAAGAAAACTTTTCTGGAAAACACTATCTTCTACATGATAGTTCATAATGTTTTAGCGAGTAAATGGCCTATACATTTTTATATTTCTAGATGACATTTTTTTTAGACTGCGGGAAATTTTTTCTAGATTATTTACATCATTGTTGTTTAGAAAAATCCTGTTAGTAGCCTACTAAGACAGCATTGGGAGATATTTATGATTCACATTTCAAGCTATCAGAATGTCATCTCATCAAAAAACCTACACCAAATTACATATTTTTGTTCAGTTTTGACATCTAAATAAAACTATTGTGCCCCCTATGAGCTCCATATTCTCACTATATCATAGTGTATAGATAGACATTAAAAGCCTGTGTATCACATATGATGTAAAACTTGACACGTATGCAAAGGGTTTTTTATTTATTTATTTAGATTTTGACTAAAGGTTCAATAAACTGTCCATTAAAAATGTTTCTGACTATTTCCTATGTCAGGCTTACAGGGTTAGAAACAGGCACTGCCCCTTTAATGGGGGAAATAAACAAAGGGAAGTAGCATTTTTTGTTCTCACTTGGTAGAATACACATTACAGAAAATTAAAACATATGTATGAATTAGAAAATTAATGCTTGAACAATTAGGTTGCAAACCTTGAGATGCGTTTCCTTGTTCTCTTCATGATAGGCATTAGATTACAGTGATATGTACCTTGCTATCATAGTGACAAGTGCTATTCAGTAGCCTATCTTTTTTCCCCTCTACCAACAGCTATAGCTATAAAGATCACATCAGAGGCTATATTACAATAAATGAAACCACTTTTTTGATAGCAGACTTTATTGAAAATAAAATTATATTTACAAGTATATTTCAATGTAGCACAGCCTATTCAGTTATCCTCTTGATCTTCATCATATTCATCTTCAAATTCCTAAAAAAAAGACGTTGTAATAATGCAAAATTACAATATTATCTGAGAAACCTTTATTGACACAACTAAATGAAAAAAGTAGGTAAATTAAAGGTGCAGTGTGTAGTATTTATGAGGACCTATTGACATAAATGCAATATAATATATATAACTATGTTTTCAGTGGTGTATACCTTACATAATGAACTGTTATGTTTTTATTACCTCAGAATGAGCCATTTCTATCTGCATACACAGCGGGTTCCCTGACAGTGAAGTCCCCATTTTGCGCCATCATGTTTCTGCAGTAGCCCTAAATGGACAATCTGCTTTACAGAGCGCCAGCTACACTCTGCTGTCTCAGACGACGATATATTTTTCCTGTGTCGGCCACCATAGCTTCTCTATGTGCTTCGAAAGGAAGGGGTAAGCGGTTGCAATTTGCAACCTCACCGCTAGATGCTGCTAATATACACACAGTGCACCTTTAACAATAGCATATGCCATACATGCCTTCTCCTGGGCCGCAGACTTCTCTTCAGTTGTGATTGGATCCTTGTCCAGTCGCTCCAGCTGGGAAAGATGTGAGATCACATACAACCTGTAATCGTCATTCTTCGCTAAAGGGTTCTCCCAGAGCACAAGGGCCTTCAGTGTTTGCCCGACACTCACTAGATTTCGCAAAGCCCTCATAGAAGATAAAAGGTTGCCCCTTAAGATGTGAAAAAAAGAGTTGTCAGAGAGTGGTATTAAGACTGTCTATAGTGAAACAAATTCGCTTTCAGCCAGACTGAGAAAATGCCAAACCTGGTGTGATTGCATTCTGTTACCTGATATTAAGATATTGGAGACATTTCATGTCGGGGCTGAGTCCATCCAGTGTTTCTAACTGGTTATCTCTGAGATGAAGAGTGTTGAGACGCTCAAGCTTCTCTAGACCCTCCAATCGCTTTAGGTTGTTCTGAGCCTAAATAGTTGTGTGAAAGTGCCAGATGGTAATTCTAATCAGTACCACATACTTTTATATAACATAAACATCAATACGAGCAATTTTACCAGATACAAGTGGCGTAAATTGGGGAGGTAAATGGCATCTGTAGTTTCCAAACAATTTCCTCTGAGCTCGAGAGTCACCAGATTGGTTAGATTGTGATATTCCAGGCCCTGCATGTTCTGGATACCGTTTCCTAAAAATATAGACATGAAATGTTGCTGTTTAGTGCTGCGCATGAAGGTTAATGTTGTATGGTTATTGTCTAGTGCAGATTACAATGAAATGTGGCCAGTGCCAGTTTATAATGTATTGAATCACATACTGTTTGCTACATAGCTAAATACGGCACTCTAAATTTGCTGAAAGAAACCAGTGTGGTTGGTACTATAGTATAAAGATCTCACTGTCACTGTAAAAGTACAATAACCTACTAAATGGACATAACTAACCAATGAGATTGAGGGTTTCCAGTGCTGGGCCTCCAATGCCCTTAACATCAAATAGGCGGTTGTTGGCAAAGCTGAGCCACTGTAGATAATCGAGCTGGCCAAATGGCTGACCCTCAAATCTCTGAAGCAGGTTACCGTCCCCCTTCACCCAAAGCAGCTGGGTGAGGCCGGCCAATGGGGAGAAGTCTGACAAATGATTGGAGGAGATGTCCAAGTAGCGCAGATGGATGAAAGAGCTGATCAAAGCCAGGTCTGTCAGACCCCTGGTTTAGTGGGAACCAATTTAAAATGAGCACGCTCAACATTGTGAGATACAGTAAATGTGCATGGAAATATATTTTGGGAGTAATGGGAACAAGAAGAAGAATGTCCTAGACAAGCTTACTTGCTTTTAAGGTCAAGTCTGACATAGGCATGAGACAGACCATTCCCTGTGCGACACAATAAGGACAAGCTTTTCGCCATCATGTCCTGGGTTAGTGGACAGGATTCTAGCTGTTAATAAAGTAATAATAATAATAAAAAAGAAAATCATGGACAATCCTAATGTCAGTCTAATAATTATTTTATTTATTTTTTAATTATTATAGTATAACATATGTTAATATAACAAGAATAACAAAAAATATATATTTATATTATATAAAATGCATACAATCTTGTTTACCTGATCCTCTTGTCCTGAAATCTCCTTTTTTTCTACCTCTTCATCCTCTTCCTCAGACCCTACTTTCAACACCTCATCTTCATCAGAGACGGACATTACTCTGCTGTCTTGTTTAACGTTTCCTTGTTGATCAACTTTTCACGTTTTAAAATCAATGATTTGACATTTAAATGGATCAGTCAGTTACTGCAAAAGATCAGCACGGCTAGTTAACTTTAGCTCGCTTGATAGCCACTAAATAAATTTTTTTTTGGTTAACATTACACCAAAAAGAAACTACTTACTCTTATACAGTTTTCAACAAACAAATATTGAACTAAAAATTAATTTACTTCAATATGTATATCCGAACATATTTTCTGTCACTCACCTCGCGCTGAATCGTGTTTATGGCCGTTACCATAGTAACACCATTAGTCTCCGAGCGCCTATGCATATATGCGTGTTAATATTTATATATTACATGCTCAAAAGTACATTAAAACCTGAAATGAGGTGAAAATCCAGAAGCTGTTTTTCAGTAGCAGACAGAAATGTTTAAATGCACTGATTTTCGTCATTTCTATTGAATCCAATCCGATTTTAGATTCGTTCTATAAAGAACTATTGTTTTGCCTTGACGTCAAATCTAAAAATAAAGCAGACAAATATGTCAGAAGAGTAAATGTTCAGTTAATATTCAGTCTCAGGTACATATACACGTAAATAAACATACACATGTGTAAACAAATTATACAGACATTAATAAACACAGGCAATAAAAACACATTACAAAGAGACCAGACAATAAAGTCCAAATTATTTATTTCTGGGGGAGCAGTTCCCCCCCACACAAAAAAAGGTTATACAAAAAAATAATAATAACTTCAAAATTGCCATCATAAATAATTAATTAAATAACAATACACGCTAAAAGCAGTAACTGTGCAACGACAAACTTCAGTAGAATAACAATCTCCCCTTACAGTGAGATGAAACGGATGGAATTTTGATTCCACAGGAATCAAAAAGCATTAATTGTTGTTTGGATTATTTAATAGAAAGGATGTAAACATTAGTGTGAAACTGCAATGTGATTTCAATAATGGCAATATGAAAATGTAACATGTAAAAATGCATAG